>NW_026652276.1:16378074-16459712 GCF_009828535.3 Hylobates moloch
ATGTATATATATATATACATAGAGAGAGAGAGAGAGAGAGAGAGAGAGATGGAGTCTCAGTCTGTTGCCCAGGCTGGAATGCAATGGTGCAATCTGGGCTCACTGCAACCTCCGCCTCCCGGGCTCCAGTGGTTCTCCCACCTTAGCCCCCAGAGTAGCTGAGATTACAGGCGTGAACCACCACACCTCTCCCAAGTTCCATACACTTTCTAAGTCATTTAATTACTTAATAATCACAATAACTCTATGAGTTTTACACTAATTTTACAGTTGAGGAAATTTAGACACAGAAAGGTGATATAGCCCAATATAAGATTGAATATTATTACTAATAAGTAAATAAACTAATTTTTCAAAATCTGCAAGGGAAAATGATCATTTTTGACCTTTTATTTATATATCTATACACTTCTATAATTAAAATATTTTGAATTTAATTTCTTCTTTGCAATATTTTATAGGACGCTCATACTCTAATTCATTCTTAATTTAGCCCAGCACCAAATTGGGCTGCTCAAATTTGATAGTAAGCCTTATTTTTTTAAGTCTCATATTTCTTAAGCTTTACACTTTTAATTTTTTAAAATACATTTTTAAAAGATATCACAGGTCACATAAATCACATCTTAGTGATTCACATTAGAATTTAGTTTTCCCAATATACATAAAATTCAGTATATCTAGTATAAAAAGTGGTCAATTGAGAAGCACTGCCTTTTCCAGATGGCACTCTGAAAATTTTGTCATTCTATAATTCTAAGATCTGCTTACTGATTTTATATAAATTCAAATTAAGCATCAGAAATATTGGTGAGAGCCACTTTTATGTTCAATTGATACTTTGTTATTCTTTAAAAAATTAAAAGAGGAAAATTTTTATGTACTTCAGCATAATTTCCTAAAAAACTTTAGGAAAATTTTTATGTACTTTAGGTGAATGTGGTATTTTGGTAAACTTATATACAGAAAATAAGTCCACATTTTGTAGTTAGAGCAGTTGAAACATCTTCTGATTATATGAGTAACCCAACATGTTTTTAATGTTTCGCCACAGAAAATGTCAGTTACATACCTCTATATTTTTTCCAAAATACAACACTTTCTGTGGATTAGCTATATAAGCAACATAACTCATAGTCAAGTCAGTAACAGAGAATACGGAATAGTGTTTTTCATTCCAAATCTTTTGTGCTGTTAAGGGAAAGGGGGAGAAAAGTGTTTCAGATTTTCAATATTTCTCTCTTCAGTTTTATGAGAGGCACCGATCAATAGCACAAATAAGTGTTACTGTCTTTTAACATGCTATTATATACATTATTAACATTTCCAAAGTAGATTGGAGAAATGTTTTAGTTTCTAAGTTCCCATGATATTTTAGCCTGGTTGGTGGACAAATGGTGAGGAAAGTAATGTTTTTCAAGTTATTATTGGCCAATGATGACTTCAGTGAAGTCAGAAATCCACTTCCCTTGCCTTGCCACAATACAAATTCTAGAAATCCTTCATTATCAAAATCGTGTCCTTCAAGAAGTTTTCTCCAAGTAAGTTAATTGAACAGATAGTATTCTCTTAATTATGATTTCTACATTTTATATTACTGTTTCACATGTGTGTCTGGTGTGAATGTGTGTGTATATAAACCCAATAAATCAAATATTTCAGGAATGTATAAATTTATATGCAAATCTTTATGGGAAGATTTAACTTTTCAGAAACACTTCAGTCTGCATCATGATCTTAAATTCCCACTGGAAGCAGTGGAGATACAGATGATGTGTGTGCTAAGAGAAAGAAACACTGTACTCAGGGTGAGTGTGGTCATCAGTGCACGTAATTTTACTTGTATAGATTCTGGCCATGTTGGTGTAGAATGTTAGACCATATATGTTAAGTTTCTACAGGAAATGTCAATGCCATAATAAAGACAGAAAACAAATCTCTCTGGGAATCATCGGCTTGTATGGCAATTCTTTCTTAGTTGTTGTCTGCCACTTACATTTATACAGTTTCAGCCTTCTGAAATAATTCCAAGGTTATCTGAAAAAAATGCGACATGAGCAGATGATCGCCATTATGTATTTAACTCACTCCATATGGAAATACCCATTGAGATCATTTGAATCTAAGTAGCAGCTGCCATCATGGCATGGCACAAGACCATGCAAAGGAATATATAAAACTTCTTGGGGGCTGGCAGATCACATAAGGTCAAGAATTTGATCTTTGGAAAAGTATGTCAACTCAATTGGATCTACGGTCAGTGACCATTCCTTATATAAGTCTTGACAGGTGTCTCATAAAACTATTTTACTAGTCCACAGGGAAAGGAGTAACAATTATACGGAACAATTACTATAAAGCTGTTCTTTAGAAGAAAACTCAAAACTTTATGTGTAATATTTGCTTCCAATAAAAAATAATTGGTTTAGTGGTTAATAGAGATGTAGTTTACAGGTAGTTTCTTGCTGGTCTAGCTCTATTTTTAATTTAGATGTATGATATTTCCTTTTCTTTTTTTTTCTTTATTTTTATTTTTTTAGACAGAGTCTCGCTCTGTTGCCCAGGCTGGACCATATACATACCAGTACCATCATTTTGTACTATGCTTGTGGATTGGTTCAGCTCCAGTACGTAGTATTGATGTGTAAAGGGATCTTGGTTTAGATCAGCATTAGAATGTCATTTCACCTGGCACCTTATGTCTGCTCCCAGAGCTGCGTGTCTGGGGTCTTAAACTGTTTCCTATCCATGCTTTAGGAATGGCAGGAAGAAGAGGAACTCGTGTTTAAGTATCTTAGTAGGTGTTGTCATTCTGCTATCTCATTAATGCCTTACTACGAGTCTGTCAGATTGGTAATTACCTCAATGTTATAGGTGAATAAACTAAATCCCAGAAAAGTAATAATTTGCCCAGAGTCAGTGGCAGATGTGTGATTTGAGCCCAGGCTTTTTTGTTTCCAAAGACTTCCCAGACAGCAGCATCATGGGGATGATGATTGTTCAACAAGGACTTTGTCAAGTAAGTTTTGCGATTGCTAAGACACAGGATAAAAATGAAAAGATTGTTTTTTACACATTTCCCAAACATGTAAAATCAGATAACTTTTATAAACATGGAGCATCCCTGAAAGACTAGAAACCTCATTGCTTCTTGTTACATCAGTCAAGTGAAGCTCCTTGAGAGAACAGATCTATACAAACTCAGAGGTTGTTCTGTTATAGACAGGAAATTATACTATGCAGCTTAGACTTACACAGCTCTTGGATCAATGCAAACTAGATTATCACTGCCTGTTCCTGCAACTCAGTCTCCTTACTTAGATACCCCTGCCTGGATATCCACTTCCCTTATTGTGTAAGCTTGGTGCTTTCCTTGTTGGGAATTTATTTCCTGCATGTTCACTCATTCTTGGCCTTAGCGTCTTTCTAATTTGGTGCTTGATATATGGAATTCCTGCAGGTGTATAAAACTTCTTTCTTCCTCATTAAAATCTCAGTCACAGTCTCACCTGACTTATTGACATTCAAGCCTTGTTATTCCATCCTGCCCTTTGGTCCCTGTTGACTTCCTGGTCTCTGGCTATTTTTCTAAACATTTACTCGGATCCTGTCAATATTTGTGCCTTTTGCCTTAATCAATCATCATATTTTGATCTAGGATACCGAGGACTTCCTTTCTCTAGTCTTTAGGCCCCAGATAACCTCTGCCATACCCTGCCTGGGTTCTTGATCAAGTCTGGCTAGTTGCCCATCTCCCTGTTCATTCTCTACTCTTTGTGTTAGCTTTTACTTCACTTTCTGACTCAGTTTCCCTGCCCTGGATCCCCAATTCATCATGTCACATACTCTATGCAAACATCATGTATGTGTATTTTTATATCTTTCATTAATTGAAATATTTTGGTTAGAATATATTTTATCAGTAAATGGGCTTCTTAAATTGTTTAATGTTTTTAAGGAAAGTAATATGTATCATAAAAACTATAACTACTTCTTAAATTACTAGGCTTGAGAAAAGTCAATTATTCGTCAGTGCAATCATTAAGATGTTGCATTGTGGAAGCCTTCTGTAGAAGCTGCTGGAGGTGCAAGTCTAGTCTTAAAGAAGAATTAAGCACCTTCTATAGGGGTTGCCTTCCAATGGCAAGCCCAGCCCCTGTGCACAATGCTAAGCACCAGTGTGTCACGCTATCACCTTTTCCAGAATGACATTGACTTAAGTCCACTCAAATAAGTTAATGTTTCTCTTTTAACTAGCTCACTTGGCAGGAACAATCCATTTACATGCCAGTTTGAAGACAGATGAAGGGTAGGTCCTGAGCAACAGGGACATTTGGAAGGGGCATCTTACATTGTATCAAGTTATAAGCATCAACTACTTATATTTTTAATCTAAAAATCACTGCCAAAATGTGACATGCACTTAGAACTCATATCTTTTACAATTACAGACATTTCAAAGCTGAAAAATCCTAATGAACACACAGAAACCCAGAGGGGTATCATCCCAGAAAAACCTGCTGGTTACCCAAATACACTGTCACAGGGGATCGTGGTCATGCCTGATAAATTCACCACAGTCCGGAGTGAGAATCCTCTTCATATAGTTTCCTCCCATAAACAAACCCAGATTTTCAGCTAGAAGCTTAGGCTGCAAGTGACATTCAACTACTGGTCATGTAGTTGCAATTAAAACTCTTCCTAGCAGCCATTCCCTATGCACTGGTGTGCCACCATCTCCTGGCAAGGGGTTTTGCCCCCCTTCCAGGTCTAGAACTTGATCTGTTTATACACAGGGAGTAGATTTGTCCCTCAGTGATGGGCTCAGGTTAGCCAAATTCCCAAAAGCTGATGTATAAAATAAAATAAATTTCTTCAGGCCCACTATCTAAAACAACAAAATGAAACAAAACAAAACAAGACATACTCATTTACAATAAAAAATAAAACTGCCAAAGGACATGAACATTCCTATCCTCTGACTGATCATCACATTTTCTCCATGTGGTCACTATATGGGAAGTCAAATTATAATTGGAATTAAATATTAAATAGTTTACAAGTGTGATATGGTTTGTCTGTGTCCCAACCTAAATCTCATCTTGAATTGTAGCTCCCATTATCCCCATGTGTCATGGGAGGGACTCAGTGGAGGGTAATTAAATCATGTGGGCAGGCTTTTCCTGTGCTGTTCTCATGATAGTGAATAAGTCTCATGAGATCTGATGGCTTTATAAAAGGCAGTTCCCCTGCACACTCTTTCTTGCCTGCCACCATGTAAGATGTGCCTTTGTTCCTCCTTCACCTTCTGCTATGATTGTGAGGTATCTCCAGCCATGTGGAACTATGAGTCCATTAAACCTCTTTTTCTGGCCAGGCACGGTGGCACATGCCTGTAATCTCAGCACTTTGTGGGGGCCAAGGCAGGTGGATTACCTGAGGTCAGGAGTTCGAGACCAGCCTGACCAATATGGTGAAACCCTATCTATACTAAAAACACAAGAATTAGCTGGGCGTGGTGGTGTGTGCCTGTAGTCCCAGCTACTCAGGAACCTGAGACAGGAGAACTGCTTGAATCCGGGAGGCAGAGGATGCAGTGAGCCGAGATGATGCCACTGCACTCCAGCCTGGGCAATAGAGTGACATTTTATCTCAAAAAATAAATTAATTAATAAAATAAAACAAAACACAAACCTCTTTTTCTTTATAAATTACCATCTCAGGTATTTCTTCATAGAAATATGAAAATGGACTAATACAAAGTGAGAAATGTGATTTCCAGAAACTCAGACAGGAAACAATGCACATTTTCTTCATCAGTGATTCAAAAAAAGTCAAAGTAGCAATATAAGATATTTGGTGATTTGCCTTCACTGTTTGGTGGCTTCAGATTTTAATAAGCTGATTATTCTTTTCTACACAGGGGTAGAACTACTACTGAAATAGAAAGTGTCTCTTTTTCCTTCTCCAATGCTTAAACAGGACCTGCCAGTTTTTTCTTTTGTGCCTCTGAATTTCGTATTCTTCCATGGCTAATCAACTACTCCTCACCTAACTCCTGTATTGCAATAAATACAGATTATTTGAAACAGTCTGAAGTCAAGACCTGCTGATTATTTGACTCTTCATGAGAAATTCTCTGAGAAGTTGAATGTTAATATAATAAAATTATCAGACAACAACTTTATTTCCCTTATTTCCACAGACTTGAGAATGCCGCACTGAAGAGCTGGCAGTGTTGACATTTTGGTTTCTGTTATAAATAATGAGGATGGTAATGATGATAACAGCCATTTATGGAGTGACATCTGTTTACTGGGCACTGAGCTAAGTACAGTACATGGGTATGGATGACATAGGTATTCATGGCATTTCCAATTTATAGATGAGGAAACTGAGCCTTAGAAAAGCTAATGAACTTGTCCAACATTATTTCACTAGTCAGTAGTCAATATGGTTTGGCTCTGTGTCCCCACTCAAATCTTATCTTGAATTGTAATGGAAGGAAGGACTTGGTGGGAGGTGATTGGATCATGGAGGCAGTTTCTCTCATGCTATTCTCATGATAGTGAGGGAGTTCTTGTGCAATCTGATGGCTTAAAAGGGGCAGATTCCCCTGCACACTCTCTGTCTCTCCTGCTGCCTTTTGAAATCTTGCCTTGTTTCTCCTTTGCCTTCCACCATGATTATAAGTTTCCTGAGGCCTCCCCAGCCCTGCAGAACTGTGAGTCAATTAAATCTCTTTTCTTCATAAATTAGCCAGTCTCATGTAGTATCTTTATAGCAGTATGAAAATGGACTAATACAGTAGTCTAGCTGGGCTCTAAAATGTGACCATCAGACTTTGAAATTTACATATTATTTGGAAACTGTATCTTATGTGCCTTTACATGAAATGACCAACCAAGATTTTTCACTGTTTTGCCCTTGTTGTTTATTAGATTTGGTTTATCATATTAAAGACAGCTATTCTATCATTTTCCTAGTTATATGTCTGAGATCATGCAGAATACATGCAAGTTTTGGAAATGTAGACTATTGTGTAGTGTTAGTTCTGTAGAGGGATTCACTCACCTGCAGAGTTTCATGCCTGTGGAATACGTAGCTCTTAAGGACTCACCCTAGTTCACAGTGTTCTCATTACTGCAATCCTTGGGGGCCCAAAGGATGCCACTTATCACAGAGGATGGCCATGACCCAATTTGCATCAGAAAAGAGTTATGGTTAGATGGTGATGTAGATCAGTGCACAGAACGTAACTCATAAAGAGCAGCACTGATCACCAAGGCTCCTTGACACCAGCCTCCATTGACACCAGTGTCTCCATTCTAGACATGGAGACAGCCAGATTTTGTTTGACGTCTCTAAAGCGAGGAGTCTCCCATCTATTATCAGGGCAATTCATCCAAGCTCCAGGTTCTCAAAATTCTAGGCAAACTTATTCCTACCCATCAGGAGAGCTGAATCTTTTGACAAACCAGAAGTTAGATAAATTCAATCCAGCATGCTTCACAGCTCAGTTTTCCTTGGACACAAAAATAGCCTATTTTTTTGCTCTTCTCCATACTCTTTTGCCTTTCCTCAAGTCTGTGCTTTATATCAATGCACCGCAATCTATTTCACTCTCTCCTTGATCTTGTCCTACATTATTCTTCTTGCTCTTAAGTCTTTTTACTCCGCCCTCTCTAACCCATGTTTTACATTAACGAAATCATCTGTACATTCAGAAGGCTTTATTGAGCATTTATTATTGCTCCTTAGCCTTAAAGAACCACAGTGCTTCTCCAAGGAAGTTGTTTTGTTTTGCTTTGCTTTTTGTGAATATTTGAACACAAACCATCATATCCCAAAGGCCTTATACATGCTTCACCCTAAATTATTCAGGTAAAACCAGATTTCATAGCATTGCTGAAGTTATCAGCTAATGTTTTCACTGTGTCATTCTCTCATTAACTGTTAGTGTTAACTGAAATCTCATTATTTATTCTACCCAGCGCATCCTATGATCTGAAGGTGGAATTAGCATCTCCATGCCTGCAAAATGCTGCTTCCAGGCATTTAGTCTGCTAGCCTCATGTTAAAAAATGGCTGTTTGATATAAGGTTTTGCTCTGTCTCCCCAGTCAAATCTCTCCTTGAATTGTGATCCCCATAATCCCCACATGTCAAGTGTGGGACCATGTGGAGGTAACTGAATCATGGGTGTGGTTCCCACATGCTGTTCTAGTGATAATGAGTGAGTCTCACAAGATCTGATGGTTTTATAAGCCTCTGGCATTTCCCCTGCTTGTACTCACTCTCTCTCCTGCCACCCTGTGAAGAGGTGCCTTCCCATGATTGTAAGTCTCCTGAGGCCTCCCAGCCATGCGGAACTGTGAGTCAATTAAACCTCTTTTCTTTAAAAATTACAGTATGGGAGCTCTGTTTTCACTCTATTAAATCTTTCAACTGCAAAAAAATAAAAATAAAAATAAATAAAAATAAATTACCCAGTCTTGGGTATTTCTTCATAGCAGCACGAGAATGAACTATTACACTGTTCCCTTAAGCTTCCTGACATTTGCTTAGCTTCCTTTATTTTCATCCTTCCCCATTTATTGAAGATAGGGAATGTGGGTCACTGTTGTCCCCCTCCACTCCATGTCTTGCCATCATTCTGGACATCTTCAATGTCTCATGAAAACGGACTCATGCAACATTCTTGTCTCTCATTGCCTTAGTGTCCTAATTTCCAAAAACATTTGCTTCTTTTTAACTCCAGGGACCCACCTCCATGACTACAGGCTGAGATCTGTAGTGACCCACAACTCTCCACCACTGAAAAAATGAGTTCAGACACCCTATTCTGTAATCACAATTTTCCATCCTTTCAGGACTCTTAGTGACTTTTTCTCTTACTCATGTTCTACTACCTTGTCCATTAATCTCAATGAAACTCCAAATTTTAGCCTTTCTACTTTTTCCCTAACTATGAGGCCATCACTGGCTTAATTCCCTTCTTTATTTGGCTTAGAATCCATGATCTATTTTTTCAACTATGCTCTTTCCTATATCTTCAACTTCCTTTCCTCAAGTACATCCTTTAAATCCACCTAATGAAAATCCAACCCTTATACACTCGGGTGTCTGCCTTCTTCATAGCCTAACCCAAGATTCTGGGCACTGGTGAATCCTCCACAGTCCCCAAATAGTCCTCAACTGTTACTGCCTCACCTTGCAATATTTACACCAACTTATACCAACTCACATGCAGATGTATGCATCCTCTGACTCCTGCTTTCCCTCCAGCACATCTCACTTACCCGGTACATTCTCCTTTAGTGACACCACTTCGAGTCTCATAAACACATTATACTTGGGTACTTCTGAGCACTTTTCTTCCTTTGACCTTGAAAACTCTTCTACTCATCTTGTAGGTCTTACTTTATGTATTTATTTTCCCTGGAAACCTTGTTTGATACTCTAATTCTGGTTTAGGTGTATGACCTGTGTAATTCCAAAACATATACATCCCCATCATAATTCTTAGTGCAAAAACAAAGGTGTTAACTAAATGTGTGTTGAATAAATGAGTAGATGAATGAACAAACAATTTAGATTGTCTTCTTGTTTTACCTTTGGACTTCTGATGATGCTATTTTAAAGATACCTACTATCTTTAATCTTAATTCTTTCATTTGGAAATACAGAAAGATATTATGTAAGTTATTATCTACCAAAACATCTTGATATTTTTATCTTTGGAAATTAAATCAATGCAAAGTGCTATTGAAGAGCAGCAGGCATTTGTCAGTGATTTCACAATACTTGCCAAATAGGGCTTTTGAATCTCCAATCCAGGGCTCAGTGGATGAGCCTGTCACCATAATACCATAGCAGAGGCAATGCACTGTGATGAATGCGAGGATGTGTCTATCTTTGATAAAGCTAAAGCACTTGCCAGACTCTTTTGTTCTGTGGCAGTCTCTTTATACCACTGCAATAGCATTATAAATGTTCCTGAGTTTGTCCATGGCATTACTTGATGTGACAGTTTTTCAGATGAAACTCATCTATACTCATAAAGTTAAACATCTAGAACCAATCAGTGGGAGTTCCAACAAATCTACTAGATACGTGGTACTGGGCAGAGCAGAATAAAGTATCCAAGAGACATAAGATAAGACATGAAACTTGCTATTAGGAACATACTCAACATCTAACCTTGTAACAGGAAAACAATCATGTTCCAAGCTACTATATTTCAGCCATAAGAATATGTTATACTAGTTTAGAGAGAGAGAGGGAGCAAGAATGAGAGTAAGGAAGAGAGAAAGAGAGAGAGAGAGATCATTGTTAGGCAGAGTAACTGGTGAAGCTTTATCATGATCTGGTCTGTGGCTATTTGAATTTATGTCCCCATTCATAAATTGCATATAGAAAGAATTGAGATGATACAATAGACAGAAGCATGAACTGTGGAGTCAGATGGGGCTAGGTTTGACATGATTTCTGAAACTTACCTGCAGGCCAATTGGTTTGTGGCACTTTATTAGGGCAGCCCAAGGAAACTGATGCATGTTTAAAGTTTGTTTGACCTTTATTTTACAGGCAAAAAGAAAGCACAGAAAAAGTCAGGGCAGAGACATGATCTGACCAGTTAATCTGGTTTCCATATGTTAAATTGACTAAATGGGGTGTGTAGGGGCTAGAAGCAGAAAGCCCAGGATGGAGTCCACAACACAACTGCAAACTACAGTATCTGGTGCCTAGTAGGTGATCAATAAATAATTATATCTTATATTTCCTAGTTCTTAATATCTGACATAGTTCCTGCATCACTTCATTTAATGATTGCAGCCACCCCATAAGGGAGATAGTGTATCTCCTTTACAAATAGCAAATTGATGTTGAAGAATGGTGAGAGATGAAGCCAAAAATTAAATCCAGATTTGTCTGTTTCGAGGGCCCAAGTTCTTTACTATTAGCATTCATGATCATGTAGTAAATATATGTTTAATAACTAGGTGAATGTGTGTGGATGTTTGTGTTTGCATTCATGTGCATAAATATGACTGAGAAATAAAGCCAAAAAGAGTAACTGCTATAATATAAATTCATCTCTTCAGGTTATCGAAGTGGATATTTTACAGGAAAATTAATTAGAAAAAGAAATACCAATATGTAGAAAATTCATAAGCATTTTAATAATTAGGAATGATACACAATTTATTCTGCTCAAGGAAAACTAAATTAAGAAGCAGACTGTAGATACAGGCATGAGGAGATTTCAAATATTGAGTATTGGACCAGTCAAGTCAAATTAAAAACTTAAGCCAATTTAACCTCCACTTTGATGACTTCTTTTGAAGTCTTTAACTGATGTGTGAAAGATCATTTGACTCTCAAGAGCTGCCATTTCAACTCACTTTCATTTGTATTTATAACACGGGCACAGTTGAGTTTCAGTAGACTTAAATTTTTTATCTCTTTATATGGGTCACTTTCTGTTTCTTACCCGATTCTTTACTGCCTTATGTATTCAATAAAATAAAATGATGTCTTTATTCATGTATGCCTTTGCTTAATTTACTTTCTATGCTTATTTGATTATTCAAGAACTTTGAGGGCAAATAGCAACTGTCTGGGATATAAATTCAGAGGAGAAGTGTCATCGAAGAAAGCAAAACACACAAAAGATCATGTTTATAAAAGGCCAGTAAGGAAGTCACAAAATGGGTCAAAATGCAGGAAGAGTAGTATCATGAGATAAAATAAACTTTTTATATATCAGGACACTTTTCAGCCTGGCTAGGAGAACACACTCAACTAGTTGCACAATAGCTTTCAAGAACAATAATGTTTTTCTTAATAAAGGATCAATTCAGCATTGAGGTATTCGACAAGTCTAATCATATATGATGTATTCGACAAGTCTAATTATATATATATATATATATCAAGCTGCTTTTTAAACATACCTGTATCAGTTTTATACATGTGTGTACACACACACGTGTATATATAAAATGGTGGTATGATTCACTTAATGAAACGTGTCAAATACATTAAATGATAATATAAAAATGTGTACCACCTACAACAATGGCACTGTCCATGTATTTCTATATTGTGAAATAAGACAGTGTACAGTCTTCAGAGGAGAAAGTTCACAGAGAAAATGCATTATTAGGACATACCAGCTGGTGTAATGCAGCACCTTCAAGTTCATGGTATACGTCCCAGTGCCCACTAATAACATGGGCACAGAGTGGACGATCAATCAGTATCAGTTGAATGCATGAACGTTTTCAAAAAAACAGCTTCTCTCTTCATGAAAACTCAAAGAATTAATTTTCAAGCCTCTACTTTCAATTGCAAAAGTGTCACACTTCTAAACTCTAAGAACAGCCAGGTCTTGTCCCCCAATACTGAAATTTGTGCTAGAATTTTGTGAAAGAAATAGGTTTGTTTCCTTCATTTACACGTGGAAAAGCTGGTGCTACTGTGGCTGTGGACTGACAGAAATGTTTAAGCAGCTTTGAAGTCCCCTGCGATGCTGCTGTAGTGGAGGGCAGAGGGGCAGTTGTCTCTGACACCACTGGACAGCTCCCAATCTTACCTAATGCAGCTCCAGAGTACTGGGCTGTCTTTATGCTGTGTCATTTACATCACAGACAACCTCGCTAGGTTCTCCTCCCTAACTCTTCTGAAGGTAACACAAAGAGCTTTTCTCTTCAATATTCACACAAACCCTCCCTTACTACTGAATAGAAGAAACTTATGGGCAGTTGTGATGATAGATCTTTATATTAAAATATATTGGTTCCTGGTTTGGTAATTATAGAGATACATGCTATTCCAAATCATTTTATTCACATTCCATTTTACATCCCCTAAATACTGATATTTGCAAAATACAGCTTAATGAAACACCTGATGTTTTATCACTTCAACTGCTTGACTCTAATAATTCTTTCGTTTTTTTTTTTGAGACGGAGTCTCGTTCTGTCGCCCAGGCTGGAGTGCAGTGGCGCCATCTCTCACTGTGAGCTCCGCCTCCCTGGTTCACGCCATTCTCCTGCCTCAGCCTCCGGAGTAGCTGGGACTACAGGCGCCCGCCATCACGACAGAATAATTTTTTAAAATCATTTACTCAGGACTATTTAAAAATATTTGAAGACCATTAAATCACTTAGTTTTGGAACTTCCCTACTCAACTCATACAAACTAAAATAGACATACATATCACTTAATATCATATTTTGCTATATATATTTTAAATATTTTTTAAATTTGCCCTTTAAAATATTTGACTATACATTTCTTGTTTAATTTATGGTTAACTATAAATTTTTTCGGCAAATATGCATATGCCAGGATTTTGGCAAAGGCAGGAAATTCAGTGAAAATATTATTTTCCAAAAAAATTGCTTTTTTTTTTTAAAGAGATAGGGCCTCACTGTGTTGCACAGGCTGGAGTGCAGTAACAGGCACGATCTTGGCATACTGCAGCTTTGAACTCCTGGGCTCAAGTGATCCTCCTGTCTTAGCCTCCTGAGTAAGCCGGGACTACAGGCATGCACTACTGCACCCAGCTAAAAATGGCTTTCTTAGTGAATACATAATTAGGCAATTAATGAAGTTGGTATACTTACAATAAATATTTAATGAAATATTAATTACATTACATTTTATAGGTTTTTTTTTTAAAAAAGTATTTTCAAACCAATAATTCAAGATGCTCAACCAATATTCATTTCCTTGCTGAGCTAAAAACTATACTTCCCAACATCCCTTACAGCTAGGCATAGTCATGTGACCCAGCCAGGGCATATGGTTTATGAGTGAAAGGGAAGTGTACAATTTTTGATCATACTGTAGAATAAAGGAACCTGCCTCCCCTTCCCTCTACTTGATGGCTAAAATGCAGATATGGCAGAAGGAGATGGAGCAGCCTTTTTAGATCACAAGAGGGAATTTGTATGGAGAAGATAAGTGAGAAAAATATGAAGGAGTCAGGACCTAAAATATGGTGGAGATGCCATATCAGTCCCGGACTGGTTATGCTTAGACTATCACACAGAGAAGGGAGGGAAGAGTCTTTTACTTTACTTAAGTCAAGGTTATTTTTTCCTTTGTTACAACAGTTGAATTGGCATCCTAGGTGGTATTTTGGAAAGTACAGAGCAGAATTAGATATAACTCCAGCTCTCAAGACGTTCTGGTAGGGGAGATATCTATATAGCTATATATATTTATATAAGCAATTTATCTAAATATAAATTTATATAGAGATATATAAATATATCTGTATCTCTCTATTTATATATTTATATAGCTATATAATAGATATACACACATATATACATAAATTTATATATATAAAGTTGATTTTATTTATACTGCCTTTTCTATCAAATCTGAACATATATATATAACACAGTACAAATGTATATATAATATCCCTCATCAGTCACCACAGTCAAGAGCTTTAAAACCTACCATTGTTGGCTGGGTGCGGTGGCTCACGCCTGTAATCCCAGCACTTTGGAAGGCCAAGGTGGGTGGATCATGAGGTCAGGAGATCAAGACCATCCTGGCTAACAGGGTTGAAACCCCGTCTCTACTAAAAATACCAAAAAAAAAAAAAAAAAAAATTAGGCGGGCATGGTGGCAGGCATATGTAGGCCTGTAGTCCCAGCTACTCGGGAGGCTGAGGCAGGAGAATGGCGTGAACCTGGGAGACGGAGCTTGCAGTGAGCCGAGAGCACGCCACTGCACTCCAGCCTGGGTGACAGAGTGAGACTCCATCTCAAAACAAACAAGCAAACAACAACAAAAAAAACCCTATCATTGTTATAAATTATATGGCCACACACACTCTTGCAGTATAAAATTATAAAATTATTATTTTCTCACACTTAATGTAAGTCTGATGACTTTGCTCATTGATAGGAACTTTTGGTCAACCCTTCCCATGTTCAATTCCTCAACATTTCTGTGTTCACAGTAGATGGAACATGGCTTGCCTTATAAGTGGACTTCTTTATGCATAAATGCATTTTGCTAATGAGTTCCCGGAACATGCTAATGACATTTTGTTCTGGATCATTTCCAAAGTGGTTGCAAGCAAACAAGCTCATTTAAGAGAAAAACAGAGAGAGAGAGAGAGTTCAGAGGAAGACATTTATTCAATGACTGTTAACTAAAAACATTTGCACATAAATGTGATTACTTGAGAAATTGCATCAGTCTGATTGACTGACATTGGAAATTTAAAATAGACTCCCTTGAAGTTCAAAGCTTTACCACAAATCACAAGAATCATTAATTACCCTACACAGGATCTTGGGAGTTGCCTGTTTGTAAAATCTGCTGCCTTTATGTTCATAAAGCTTAAACTAGATAAGCAGAGTCCCAAAAAACAACTAGAAAATGGAATTTTGTTAATTAAAACAACATGTAAACGGAAAGTCTGAAAGAATGCCAAGGGTCTACCGTTTGTTGATGAGGTATGATTTCTCTACAGCAGCAGCATATGGAGATCACGTAACTGTGATGTATTTGATCCAAGTGGGTTAAAATACTAGTCTGGCATTTGAAATAACTTCTGAAAAATACAGGGTTACTATAGTTTCATCACAATTTTCAAGAAATAGAGTTGATATGTACCATAGAATTTATTTTATTTTATCATTTTGTTTTTTAGAGTTATTTGAACATGTTTAATGTGAGTCAAATCAATCCAAATGACTTAATAATTTGGAGAATATGTGAACAAGCTCTTTTTTGGCCACTAAATTTTTACATCTTTCCTTCTCTCTGAATGTACATTTTCATTGCCCAATCCTCAATTTAATCTTTTACTTTTTTTATTTTTTAAATTGACAGATAAAATGAAATGAATTTGTTGTGTAAGACATGATATTTTGAAGTATATACACACTGTGGAATGACTAAATCTAGCCAATTAACATATGCATTACCTCACATGGTCCATCACAGAGTTTATTTGTTTTTGTTTTGTTTGCTGTATTTTCCTATTTATGTCTGTATTTTTCTTTGTTTTTGGTTTTAATAAAAAAAAAAAAAAAACAGCATTCTGGTTAGGGCACTGCCTCTTGGGTTCAAATCCCTGATGTATTGATTAATAACTGAGCTCTTGAGCCTCAGTTTCCTTATCTGTAGACTGGAGATAATAATAGTAACTAATTCATAGTGTGGTGGGGTGTCAGTTAATATATGCAGTGCACATTGCACAGTGGCAGGCACTTTGTCAGTGAGTGGTAGATGTTAGTGATATCATCCACCATAACAGAAGCAGTTAGCGAACTGAATATCTGATACATGAATAGATCACTTTTCACCTAATAAATAACTTTGATGTTATTAAAATAATGGCTAAGAAAATAATATCTCCTCAAAAACTGAAAAAGGGAATCTAAACAACAGGTGCAGATTTCAATAATTTGTGCTGGAGACATGTCTGATTATTCTATATTTGGAAAGGCTTCATGTTATTCATGTCCTAAGATTTTGATGGGGGAAATTCATAAGGTCCTGGACATTGAAAAACATTTTTATCCAGTCATGGTGAGTTCAACAGAAAGGATTACTTTGAGAAAATCTAAGTTGGCAAATAAACCTTTAATCATTGTATTCTATATCTAAAAGAAGGAAAAATAAGGGAGAAAAAGAAGAAGAGAGGAAGAGAAAGAGAAAGAGAGAGAGATAAATATGAGTGAATAGATTTTTAAAAAGCAGAGTTGCAGGAATCAGAATAATCCAGAGTTTATCGGTTTACGCTGACACATTTTCCTGGCAAAGGCCCTGACTGTAGGCAGAGTCACATGACCAGGAGGCTGTGTGTGTGTCTGCTTAAGAGCCCATGAAGCTCTTTGGCTCCAAACTAGCATGTGTACCATGTGACGCTGGGGTTGCCATGGTAAGTACATAGTGTGCAACTGATGCTTTTTTACCTGATATGCTGCTCTATCATAGATGCACCAGAATTCAAATTAATACTAAAAAGAAAATCACTGCAAGAGGAAGGTTTATGGAGCTTTGGTTAAATATTCAGCACTTATGCATGGGCTCACCCTAGATTCTGCAAACATATGTGCTATATCTATCATTTTTCCTCAAATATAATTTATCTTAAAATAGTCAATGGATTATCAGTATACAATTAAATAAATATATTAACCTCAGTTTTATTGTTTTCTCTTTTGCTATGCTGAGGTTTATTTTATAGTGAGATTTTTAGCTACCTGAATATTATTGATTTCAAAAAGAAAATGACTTTTCTTTGTTCTTCAAAATATTCCCATGCAAAATGCCAGAGACATTGCAAGGAATTCCGGGTGTGCTGAACTTTGTGAAAATCTGAAGACACTATTATGGATCTGATGTGAAAGCTGTCCCAAGTACCAGTTCATGGCTTTGGAAACTTTCAAGTGCTCAGAAGGTCCTCTTGGTTATCCAGTATCACTATGCAAAATGCAAGCTTAGCATTTGAACTATGAATTTGGAATCCTGCTGTGGTTTCTTTTGTGGTCTGCCAGATTTGATTCATATAAAGAAACTGATGGGCAGGCCATTACTTGTCCCTAAATCCCCACTCCCCACCCCCAGCCAAATAAATGCATTATTTCTTATTCTTTCCTTTTTCATAACTGTTCTTTGGAGTCAGATACATCTGAGCTTTACCCTAATTCTGCCACTGGCTAATGATATGATCTTGAAGAATTTCTTAAAGTCTCTAAGACTCAGCTGAAATAAAACAAATGATAGAATCTGCCTCATGGAAATATTATCTGGATTAAATGGATGTAACATGTAAAGAATTTATAGGATATGTTATATAATAAGCACTAAATCAATGTCATCAGTTATTATGGTCTCTTTATGGTTACTTACATTTTTCTCTCTTACATTATGCAAATTTTTAAAACTAGCTGTCCTAGAACTTTAAAAATTTCCCAAGTTGTTCTTGAAGTTTTACTGTGCATGTGGATCAATAATCCAAAGAACTCAACCACAAATGCAATTCTAAAGCCCAGTTTCCTGATGCTTTCCCAGCAATCATGTTTGGGAAGGCCAGAGTACATTGAAATCCCTTCCAAAGAATTGGCCTAGGTGACGACAATTAGGTCAACAAAATGAATGGATAGAGTAGTAGCAGGTGTTTGAAAGCTATGAACTGCAGGCCAAATCTGGTTTGTCACCTGTCTTTGTAAATAAAGTTTTATTGAAACACTGCCACACTCATTCATTTAAGTAGTCTTGAGGGCAATTTCATGCTACAACAGCAGAACTGGGTAGTTGCCTTATGGTACAAATGCCCAAAATAATCAAATTATTACTCTCTGAAAATATTTGCTGAGCTATGGACTAGAGGGTACCTGAGTAGGAAAACACAGGAAGTGGGAGGAAGTTTTTAAAGAGAAGAGCTGCCAAATGATATTCAGAACTCAAGTTTCAAGTAATCTTTCCAGGTTTCCCCTGGATTCCTATATTGAAAAAGAACTCAAAGGCCAGCAGGGAAGAGAGGGCAATAATCAACTATGGCTGGGACAAAAATGAATATTTTAAATTATAAATGACAAAAAAACTCCATTGATTCTTCTCTTCCTAAGAAGGGAGAATGCTTTCTTACTAGGTCAGCCCAGGGACCTGCTCTCTCGTACAGAGTTCAGATATCTCTCAAAGACTGAAAGAGGAAAAATCAACCCCTTTTGCATACCCATCAGATCCTCCAAATCCAGAAATGTTACCTTGATCTGCACAATAATGAGCTTAACCAGAGAGAGGAGTAGAGAGAGGGAAGACTGGGTTGGCTGGTATGGGGACTCTTAGGAGTTTATAGGTAGGAAGGAGAGTCATTGTTTTTTTGGTTTTTTGTTTTGGAATAAAATGCTCCTTTGGGTATTCTTCCAGAGATACCAGCAAAGATCTGAATCACTTTACAAATCTTCCAGGTCATTAGATTCTCATTTGTTCAAAAGGGATTCTGTGCCAGATCTGGCCATTATTTGGCTCACTTTTAATTTTATGCATGGAAAGAAAATGATTAGAGGAGGTGCATTAAACTCAGAATAGAATTATATAGATTATGTAAAGAATGCTAGTAGACCAAAATAAAAGATAGCAAGCAATAATGCCTGTGAAGACCAGAGAAGGTTTCAGTGAGATACCACTTGGGCTGAGTCCTGAAGGAGCCACAGGGACTTGGACAGGGAAGGAGCCACACGGGTGGTGAATGATGGAAAGGACACAGATGTGAGCAGAGGTTAAACTTGCAGGGGGATTACACATTGTGTAAGGCTGGAGAGCAGTGACCCATCCAGCAATACTGATGATCCATTTAGTCCTCACTACAGTCTGTCAAGAAGGATATCGGGATTGTGATTTTCACAGATGAGGAAACTGTGATATTAAAAGGAAAAATGTATTTGACTAAAATTACACAGTTTGATGAAGTGTCATTATTTGTATCTCACTTAGTATCACATTAAGAAAATTGTCCCTTTTGTGGACAATCTCTGGGATGTTAAATTCTGGAGGGTGACTAGTTGGGGTAAGACTGAATAGTTACCCAATCTGAATATTCCCTAACATTTCTCCATCTATTTTGGAGTTGTGTGGATAAACTTTTAGGATGACAGGCAGCTTTTCTTCTCAGAGGTCATTAGGAGGTTTTTAAACTTTCCGTTTTTCTTACACAAAGATTCTAGGTTTGATTGCCCAACTGATTCCTATGTCCAATAACAATCTAAACTAAACAGGATAATTTTGGCTGAAACTAGTCTTATTTCTCTTTTAAATTTAGCAATGACTTGCTATATGACCACAGGTAACTCACTTTTCCTGCTTGGATGACATTACATATTAATCCAAATCTGAGAAAAAGTGTAAAATAGGGGATTAGTTACCGGCTCAGGGCCACCCTTTTTCTTTCACAGTCTTCTTGCTGCTTCTATTTTCCCTTAAAACTGCAGTGCTCTCTCACCTATTATGTGGAGTGGGTCTAATAAAATCATTCACAGTCAGGCAGAAGTGACTAATAATCATCAAACTATACTAACAGGTTATCTCTTTGCTTGTCTTATTAAAAGTGAACAAATACGCAAGCCAAAAGGATCGTTTCATAATTTGGGGATTTATGGCTTTAGGCATTTCAAGAGAGGTATTTTCTCAGGGTAAGGGTTGAGTAAGCGCTTCCTCAAATTACACCACATGACTAGCTTCCTATTCATTCATTAATAAAATCTCAGGATATCAGTCACTGAATCAATCACTCAGATATACTTATTGAGTGTCCCCTGTTACAAGTGCAGTGGATGAGCAAAGTGAGTTCCTGCCCTCGTGTTGTGGGTACGTTAGTGGGTAAGAGTTCACACTGACTTAGCACTTACCGTGGATTCTCTTTTATGCTTTCATTGTGTCTAAAGTCATTTATTTCTTACAACATCCTAATCTGTAGGTACTGATATTACATGGAGAAAACTGCAGCCCAGTGAGTCTGAGTAATCTGTCCGTGATCACACAGCCAGGAAGAATGAGGGTAAAATGTGACTTGGAAGGAAGTCTGACTCTACAGATCCCACTGCTACATTATGTTATAGATTGAGGTGAAAATATTAAGTAGAATTAAAAAAAAGAAAGAAAGAAAAGAGAAAGACAGCAAAGATAAGTATAACATGTAACTAATTTTCTAGGGGATGTTATAATTTTTAAATTTCAATTATCAAGAATTAATTCCTGTCGAACTACATCTTTATTTTTTTATCTTGATATTTCTCACTGTAATGAATTTAAACTTGAGCTTACCCTTAACTATTCCTCCCCCCCGTCATTTCTTTCTTTCTTTTTCTCTCTCTCATACAATGACACACTAATTCTTTTTCACAATCCAGTCATCAAACTGAAAATAATACACTTATATGGCATGTATGTCCAATTAGTACAGTTTCATTAATTAAACAAAAGAGTTTCCCTTGAAAACCTCTTCATTAATGTGCCTGCTAAAATCTATTATAATACAACTCTTGGTGGTTGTATAAAATCCTAAAGTAATTCTAAAAACACAAACATTTATTTCTCTTCATTTATTCTCTACACAACAGTAGTTTCCATCCTACCACAGGGAAAAAGAAGTGTACTTTTAAACATATTAGATAGGCCTCTTAGAAAAGTCCATTTTCAAACAGAAACTCGACAAAGAAAGGCCTCTTTAATTTCCCCTTCACATTAAGTTTCCCATTCCAAGTGTGTGTCAAGAATTTAATTGCAGCATGAAATTAGCCAGTTATAAAATACTGTACTTGTGCCCTTGCCTTCTAAAGCAGAATGCACTAAATAATTTGCTTAATGGCCTCTATCATGAGACCTCAATTTAATAACCAGAGTGCCCTTACTTGTTGGATAAATTCCTAGTGAGATATGCTCTGTGTGTAATCCATCAAAACATCAATAGATCAAACACACACACACACACTCATGCACACAGAAACTAAAAGAAAAATATAAATGCTGGTATGCCAAGCTGACTAGTTTAAAACGAACCAGCCTGGCAGATGACTGTACCTTTTATAGGAATGCACCTGATTCCTTCTCTTGTAGTTGTGTGAGCAATACCCTCAAGGACTCAACGGTGGGAGATTATATGGCCAGTCCACAGACATGAGTTTGCTAGGGACCTTACATGTTTCTGCCTCCTTTTTCTGAAAGCTCTATTTCTTTTTTAAAAAAACAAATCAGTTTCTATAGTTGAGGTTGCCAAAAGGTTGGCTTCTAGAAAAGCAGTACTTCTATAATGATTATGTGTCAGTTTAGACATACCACTTTCAATATGATGGAAATGAACTCAGTCTTTTTTTATACTTCATAGAACTACACAGATTTCTTTTCCTGATTACTTCTAACAAGCATTTTGCAAACTTATTAGTTCAGAGACTAGAGAAGATGGAAACAAAATCTGGCTGTTTAGTGAACGGGCTAACATTTCTTGACCTATAATCTCCCTTTTTACTTTACTTTATATTGAATTTATGTACACATATTGCTTTGGATTTATGAGAACTAAGTCAATGAGAGTAGCAGAAGGCAATAGAATAAATATAAAATAAATTAAATAAAACAGAGGAAATTATAATTTGAGAGAATTCCAAAACCCTCTATTGACTTTTTGACTTTGTAGTTTACATGGGTAAATATAGGTAAATGTGCTGCTAAACCAATGCATTTATGGCATTTATAGTGAAGCTATTGAAATGTAAGGACTTGACAAAAATAATACTAGATCATAACTCTGGGACTTTAGGTATCAAAAGCCAATATTAAAAAAATTTAAAATTTCAATGTTAATTTATGAGCTAAGTAAAATGGATAACTCTTCTTATAGTACTTAGAAGTGGTGTGCTATATTATTTATTAAGTTATTTGCTTTGCTCAGAGATGATAGAGTTCAAATAAAGCAAATTGAAGCTGGAGAATATTAAAAGAAAGTATGCAGATGAGATTAATTTGACTTACTTATACGTCAGAAAAAAATAGTTTGATAAAAACTTAAATTTTAATTAGTTCATTATCCTGCTATCACACTTATTACAAAATAACATATTCTTAGTTCACTTTTTAAAATCTACATTAATTAATTTGAAAGAGTTGAGAGAGACTCTTTTTCCCTAAAGTTTAATGTGAATGTAAACAAAATAAAATGTCATCTTTGAGATATTCACTCTCACTCTTAAATTTATGAAATTGCATTTCATCAGTTATCTTAGGGACTGTGTTATCAACATGAAGAATAAAGTATCTCTGAATCTTTATCTTAGAAAATTTCATAAAAAGATCATACATTTCCATTATTGATAATACCTTCATGATGCATGTAGTAAAAAGGTGAGGTTTTTATTAACTAAATTGACTGCTCAAGGAGTTGAAACTAGTGAATGTATCCATTATGTACTATTTCTTGTCTGCCAGAATACATTGCATTCTTATCAGCAACTAACAAGAGCTGCTAGTTGGCACATGAGATAGTTTTATTGTGCTGTATCAGGTTGATCATGATGAGCCTGTCACTAAAATAGGGTTTTATCTGTGTGACTGAGGTAACACAACATGCATGCATTATTAAAGCACATCATTAAAAAATAAACATGCATACACTTGTCTAGGTGAACACCAGGCCACAATATGAGAGATCTGTTTATTCCTCCACATGTTCACTGAGGCCATTTCATTTTTTTTCCCAAGTTATAGTTCCTAGAATAGTTCATACATGCCATCAAGCCTGAATTGAACTCTTCATTCAGTTCTGGGGTGACAGAGGTCACGCTGTTTTCATGTTAACTAAATCACAGTCTGTCTCAAACCAAGATGGCCAATTGTGTTAAATTAAAGATAGAGGTTCTTTGCTGAAGGCAGCTTACACAGGGGGCTGTGTTGACACCTCTAAGCTGACTTTCTTTTAGAATTCTAAGTCACATTGAAATGGAATGACTTGGATAGACAGGGTCACTGCATTAATGACAAATCCACAAGCCGCAGGGCATTCCTTCCTAAAACCCAATACCATCCTAATCTTTCATTCCTCTTCTTTAATGCAATCATATAACTGCATAGGCTTCGTGTTTTCACCTCATTTCAAAATGCTCTCTTACGTGCACCATCTCTCCTTGGAGACTTCTAATCTGGTAAGAAGTGATAGAATACTTTCCCTTCCACTCTAGGCTCAGAAGCAAGTACTTTTATTTTCTGGTATGTGTGACACTGATTGACTTCTTTAGAAAACTCATATGGTGTCAACTCAAACCAGAGTATCAGAAAGCCATATTTTATTGTGTCTTTTAATAACACCTGTTTATAATAATGAGAGCTTCTGATAGCTAGCCATTGGGAAGAATACTAGTCGTAGTATCTATCATTAAAAAGAATAGTTCATGATTAGAAACCAGACTAAGATGCTGTCATTAAAATATTCATGGAAGTGTTCTGTTACTTTGTTTCCTTTTCTCCTTTATTCTCCTTGTCTTGTGCCTGAGAGTTTCCACCTGAAGGATATCTCTACACTACAGTGGTGCCCTCATCTGACTTTGCAAGTTTTGTATTGACTATACTTTTTTCCAGTTGTATTTTTAGCTGACAGTCTTGCAATGGTGTGTAGTTGAATTACTCCCTGCCAGTGTTTTTTTTTTAATAGATCAGTTCACAGCGTCCTTGCCTATTGCTTATCTCTCCAGTTATCTGTCCTTTTTTGCTGTTGCTGGTAGTGTTCATTCAGACGGATATCATTCTTCCCTTTTACCTGTTTATTCCAGTCTAACCCTCTGAAAAAAATTTGTCATGAGTCAGGAGAAATTCCTCACGGCATGTATTATTGGTATTTGTGATTTGACTGGCAGCCGACTGACACTTAGAGAACAATTTATCTACCTGAATTGGACTAGACATCACTAATGCACATGGCAGATTGATCGTACAGCTTCAGTGGATATATTCTTTATTAATGAGATGCAGTATGATTTGCTAAAAAGCCTTTTACTGGGTAGTCATTTTCCTTCCCCCTTCCCGATCTCTCTTTATCCCATTTAATCTGTTGAACCATGTACCATGTTTTGAAAATGTGTTTCTCTCCTCTACTTTTATTTGAAATACCCAGACATTTTAAGTAATTGCTAGCAAACTGAACAGAACAAACACAAAATAAAGGAAAAGAAATATTGGAATTGAAATGGATTATAAAAGACAGGAAACCAGAAAAAGAATTAAAATCCTAACAAGTCATTTAAATGAAATAAATGTAAAATTATGTGGAAAAGAAGAAGAAGAAAACAAATCAAGCATAACATTCGACATTTGAAATAACTGATTTATAGAAATGAATGTATTTGTACTGATAGGGGTTGTAAAGTGTCATGGGATTTCTTTCTAAACAAAATATGCTATTTGTATTGATTTGCTGAGAGTTGAGTTGCTGAGGTTTGGGGACTTCAAATAGGGCCCAGCAAAAATCTAGAGAAAAACCATAAACTACACATCTCTTAACCCTTTGCTTCATTATCCAGAGGCCACCAGGCAGGAGAGAATACCTTATCTTAGCTTTGAGTTTTTTCTAGAACACCAGAAGGTGACATAAGGATGAACTATTTTAGATTCTAGTCTCACCCTGAACAAATATTCCCTCCTGTGTAATTTCCAACCCGGTATAGTAGGAGGATAAAAGAGGAAGTGACTTCTCTACTCCTGAGAGAAGAGTCTTCATGTGCTCTGATCAATAGATATTTCCCCATTATCTTTCTTTTTAAATTTCCCCATTACTGTTTATTTTTTGTAAATCACAAAATGTCATCTGTCCCCTAAGTAAAATAAAATACCAGTTGCTGAAAGAATAATGTTCTCCTAAAAATAACCTAGAAAAAATTTGCTTGACAAATGATTTTCAATCCTATTTTGTCACTCATCTCAAAAACAAACACTATTTAAATAGTATATACTAACAGGCATCTAAATAATTTTTAAAATTATATGTGACAATCTAGTAACAAGCATCCTAGGTGGTTAAGAAGCCTTCTCACTAGGTGTGGTGGCTCGTGCCTGTCTCCTAAGCACTTGGAAGCCTGGGGAGGGGGGATTGCTTGAGCCCAGGACTTCAGGGCCAGCCTGGGCAACATAGTGAGATCCCATCTCTACCATTAGCTGGGCACAGTGGTGCGTGACTGTGGTGTCCTAGCTACTTGGGAGGCTGAGGTGGGAAGACCACTTGAGCCTGGGAGGTTGAGGCTGCAGTGAGCCATGATTGAGCCACTGCACTCCAGCCTGGGCAAAAGAGGGAGATCCTGTCTCAAAAAATTTTAAAAAGTAAATAAATAAAATAAGAATCCCTGTAGAAAAAATCCTAATAGCTCCAATTTATCCATGGCATTCTGATTCTCTCTGTAAAAGAGTTGGATATGTCAGAGTTGCAATGACTGTATCAAGTACTATATGAAAAAAGATGGGTATATACCCAAAGGAGTATAAATCATGCTGCTATAAAGACACATGCACACGTATGTTTATTGCGGCACTATTCACAATAGCAAAGAGTTGGAACCAACCCAAATGTCCAACAACAATAGACTGGATTAAGAAAATGTGGCACATATACACCATGGAATACTATGCAGCCATAAAAAATGATGAGTTCGTGTCCTTTGTAGGGACATGGATGAAACTGGAAAACATCGTTCTCAGTAAACTATCGCAAGGACAAAAAACCAAACACCGCATGTTCTCACTCATAGGTGGGAATTGAACAATGAGAACTCATGGACACAGGAAGGGGAACATCACATTCCGGGTACTGTTGTGGGGTGGGGGGTGGGGGGGGCGGGGACAGCATTAGGAGATATACCTAATGCTAAATGACGAGCTAATGGGTGCAGGAAATCAACATGGCACATGGATACATATGTAACAAACCTGCACATTGTGCACATGTACCCTAAAACCTAAAGTATAATAAAAAAAAAAAAAAAGAAAGAAAAAAGAAATACAAAAATCAGCCGGGTATGGTGGCACAAATGTGTAGTCCGAGCTACTCCAGAGGCTGAGGTGGGAGGATCACTTGAGCTTGGGAGGTAGAGGTTGCAGTGAGGTGAGATCATGTCACTGCACTCAGCCTGGGTGGCAGAGTGAGACCCTGTCTAAAAAACAAAAACAAAAACAAAACAAAAGAAAAAGAAAAAAGAACTCCTCTTTCCCTGTGCTAAAAGCAGCTGTCAGTTATTGTTGGGCCAGCTTCCCCTCGCATCCTCAAACCCATATGAAGCTGAAACCTCTCAGTAGCATTTACCTGTGATGCTGAATATACATTGCTCTTCAGAAAAGAAATCAAACTATAAAAAAATTTTAAAAATTATTTTAGGTTTTAGTTCTTGTAGACATAAAGTAGGCATTTTATCTTCATAATTCATTACTTCTTTCCCTCTTTAACTTTAGCCTAATTGTGTGGCAGTTTCACCAAAACATTTCTATTAATAGAGTAAAAATATAGCAGCTCATGTGCCCAGAAAGAAAACTTTCAGGGTAATTCCCTGAAAATATCTGGAAATTCATTAGCAAATTGCACTTAAAATATCACATGCTATGCCAGCTTATTTACTATTCCCTTGGAGAAGCCATCATCAATGCACTGAGTGGGTTCAATACAATCTGATTTGACAAATGTTTAATAACCTACTATGCACAAGAGACAGCTTCTCTGCTCTTGGAAGCCAGTTTAATAATTAAGACTAAACCTACCAATTATTGCATCCTTTTGAATCTATTCATATGCCAAAATTATCCTCATGTAATTTTAACTATTTTAGGAGAAAGAACAAAATATGTGTACATTGATAAGATAAAACAAAATGATAAAGTAGAACATTCACAGTTGGGGGCTGGGTACATGTGTCATTTGCAAATGCCCAAAGCAAACAATCTTCCCCTGTATTGCTTTCTACTCTACATGGAAGTGGAATCTTTGTAGACGTGGTGCCATATGATGTTATTAAGATAGCCACATTAAGTGATAAAGATGAAGGTAAAAATGGTGACAGTAAAAATAATAACGGTAATAATAATATTAATACAAATACAATAATAGCAGCAACCAATTCTATAGTATGTTGACTACCCCACTAGTTGTGCCATGTGTTGTATCTTTTCTTTCTTTTAACATCTCAACAAAATGAAGATTGCTATTTCCAATTCAAAACGAATAGACAACTTTAAGAGTTAAGGGACTCATTATGAATCTCACTAAAGCTAGCAAGTGAAAGAAACTGATTCCATCTTGTATTAGGGCACAAGGATTTTCCCACTACTATGTTCCGTTTCACTCACATGCACAGCATTACTCCAAGTTTCATTCTTACAATGAGGTAATAACCTACAGGTTTATTGAAATACCCAAGAACAGAAAACACCCCCAATGTGCATCAACTAATTATGTCTCCATCATTGCAAAAATGTCTTAAGTGAACATTACCAATGCTAATAACTGAATCTTCCCATTATCGGAGCATCTTTCCTTTTTGAAAATGTCAAGCATTCTGTAGGCCTACATCTGCCTTTTATCTTCCTTCTTAGATTACAGGATTTGTGACTGTCATCTCTGCCCTAAACTGGAAAGCAGCCGAGTGTGTGGATCATATAGCTCTTAGAATCAGTATCGCCGACTGCATGATTTCACTAACTGCGCAAAAGGCAGAGACCTCTGGGCAATGGTTCATTTGTTCTGGTTAATCTGGGCACTTGCCCTCCATTTGCTATTTAATGAGTGTAAAGTTTCAGTTTCGCAAGATGAATAAGTTCTAGAGATGTGTACCTGTAGTTAACAATACTGTGTTATACACTTAAAAATTTGTTAGGAGAATAGATCTCATGTGTGATGTTATTACACACATACAATAACAAAAACTTTCCTGAAACTTAAATGTGTATATGTATATAATTTTTAGAGTTTTATAAATTTGTATAAAGTTTATAAAATTTTTGACTTTTCTAAATGTATATAAAAAGTTTTATAAAAGTATTAACATTTATGTAAAATTTTTAACCTCATACCTACAAATTATCAAAAATGAAACATGAAATTCTTACAAATATCAACAAATCATTGAAATCCTAATACACATCTCAAACATACTATGTCTAAAACTTTTCTCACCAAACCTGATTCTGTTGCCATCCTCCCCATCTCAGTTCATGGAAACAGCATCCTTTTTGCTTGCTTTCACACCTCCCATCCAATCTGTCACCAAATTCTGCCAATTCTACCTTCAGAGTGTAACTACGATTCCAGCACATCTCACCTCCTCCAGGGCTGCTGCTCTGGTCCCAGCCACCATCTTCCCTCATCTCTATTGCTTTTACAGCCTCCTGACTGGTCTCCCTGCCCTGCCCTTACTGAGACCCATCTCATCCCAATTTCATCCTGAGCTAAGCCAGCTTCCTGACAGTAACCTCCATGTCCTCACAAGATTGGACTCCGTTGCCTCTGGCCTGATCTTCTAACCTCCACCTCACCTGTTCTGCCCTGTTCGAGCCACAGTGATGTCCTTCAGGGACCTTCTATGTGCTAGGAATGTTCCCCATTATGACCTTTTCTCTCCACATTCCTTCTTCCTTAGAAATCTGTTTCTCCTGAGATCTGCATGGCTTCTCTCCTCACTTATCACTCCAGGTCTTTACTCAAATGTCACATCCTCAGTGAGTCTTTCCCTGAGCTTATTTTAAATTGCACTCTCCCCATGCTCCTGACCCCCAACTCTCTAGTTTAGTTTTTTTTGTTTTTTTCCCGCAGAATTTGTTACATTTGCACTTACTCTATCTTTACTTGTTTCCTTTTTGTCTGCCTTCTCCACCTCCCAACCCCCTACCAGATTGTAACTCCGATGAGGACAAGCATGTTTTGGTATTCTGTTCACCATCTTATCCCAAGCACCTAGAGCAATGACTGACATACAATAGATGCCCAATATATGCTTAATGAAAAATTTAATATGGAAACAAAATAGCTATGCAATACGTATAAATATCAACCTAATAGAAAATTAAGAAGTCTCCTTGGTAACGGCCCTCTTCATTCTTTGCTGAACCACTTCATTTTTTATTCAAACATCAGGATACGCTGAGTGGTATACTTAGCCCCAAATCAGAGACGAAAATGCAATTTACTAATTAAAATAATAGATTTTAAATACTTGTCTTTTTTATCTTTTAAAACATCTTCCTTGTACATCTTATTGAAATTGCTTTTCTTTTTCTTTTCTTTTCTAAGTGGTCTTTTTTTCTGCTTCCTAGCAGGCTGGCTATATTCACATCCCAGTATGGACATGAATATTCCATTGTGTATTTCCAAATATGAGCATTATCGAGAATAACTTTTAACTAGAGGCATATGTTTCAAGCAGAGATTCATTTTGAGGGGGGACTTGATTTTCCTTTTATCAATTCATGATTAAAATTAATTTTAAGGTAACCCATACATGTATAACGAAGACATTTTCTTTAGGCTACCTCAAAGTTAGAAGCCTTGGAGCAATTTTATTAGCATGCTCTGGCTCTATTCTAGCAGTTTCATTTGTTATATTAGACACATTCTCTAGGAGACATTGCATTTTTAGTAGTTCAAAAAGTCCCCTGACTCATAGCCTTACTCCGTAATAATTTCTTTTTCTTATGGGTTTTTTGGAAACATATTACAAAGGCCATCTTTAGTTAAAGATATCCTCCAATAGCTTGAAGAATATAAAAAATAGCCCTCAACGGGAAACTATTGACAGTCAGTCTATAACAATCTCTCCATATTTAACATTACTTTTCAAAGAAAGATTACCTTAAATTCTCCAATGGGCTTCTGTTTAATCATTCAATTTGCCATGGTGTTCGATGTTTGGAAGGTCCACTCTTCACTGCAATTTCCTCTGTCAGAAGAGCTTAATTCTCATGCTGACTGAGTAGCTCACATGGGGCTCTGTTCTGAAAGGCCCCTCCTCTTGCCAACATCTGTCTATTTATTTCAGATATAGAACAGATACTGAGCTTCTTAAAATGTAAAATAAGTGCTAGGTCTAGGATATAATTAAAGTCAAAACAACCAAAATTATAAATAGCTCTTGAAAGGTACGTGAGAAGACTGAAGGAGGCTTACCCTAACAGGCACCTTTAAAGGAACTTTTTAAAATGTTGTCTCTAATCTGTCCTGGCAGGTGACTAGATGAAAAACCCAAGATTGTCTCTATTCCTAATATAAGTATAATGTAAATTGTAAATTTATAAATTCTGAAGTTTGTATTAAGCATCTTGGGAACCTTGATGTCTCTAACTGAAAACAATAGGTCAGCAGGACAGATGCCATTTTGACTTGTTTAAGGGGACTCCTTAGATTAACTTTCCCCAAAGCATTGAAAAAAAATATATAGAGCACCTATCATAAGTTAATTCATTTAGAATCAGCCTTGCAGATTAAACTTCTGGCTCAATAAAGAATTTTTCTGGTCTAATCGTATGGTTTGAGGAATAAAAAACTTGCGCATGCATTTGATTTTTTAACCAAAATTACTCCCATATATGAATATCTTGTTTAGCTTCGAGGAAGAAAATCTGGATGCATGATTTTTACAAAAAAACAAGCAAAGTAGCTTGTGGTTCCCTGAAATGATTAATAGAAAAGTGATTCAAATTAATCACAAACACAAGAGGAAGCTGAAATTAGACAGGGTTATTAAGATACTGGCTGCTGTTTAATCTCACCCGTTATCAACACATTAACCTTGTTTTCTCTGCCTGAGCACTAAGTCCTACAGCAAAATTAGGTCAGAAATTCACATCAGATCAGATCAGCTGATTCATTCCAGCAAGAACTTGACATGCTGCAGATTTGAGTTTAATTCTAGATAGGAGGATGGCTGAGGACTTTTTTTTTATGTTGCTCAAAGCATAGGTTAGTTATACAGTATTTCTGTGCTACCTGTAGAGTATTCCCAAATACTCTTAGGCAAGCTGGTAGAGTATTTCTTAAAGTTGACAGTGTGTTTCCAAACCTTTGTTTAACCATGTTCACTTCACCTGTGCAATGGGGCTTGAACACTCCTTTTCATGTAGAAATAGGGTATCTCATTTTTCTACATGCTTCCAATTAAAACAAATCTAATAATATTAGCTATTCGTGATCAAAATAGCTATTCATGGTGCAATGAGTGGGTATATCATTCACAAAAATGCACTTCAATAGATGCTATTTCTACAAAGTCTACTGCCACAAATCATGGGTATGATCCCACAAGTCATTACTATCTAAAGAGGATTTATGTAACTGTTAACAGTTCTCTAATAAGAGCTCTCTGTGTAATTATGTCTTTCGGTAAAGTAGTCATTTAAAATATTAACCAATTCAAAACTTGGATATCATAGCCATTTGCTTTTTGGGCAGCAATGTATTAGTAAAGGAAAAACAAATATTTTCTTTATTTTTATTTTTGTTTTATTTTTCTTCATGGTCCAAAGGATGGACTTTAGTGGTTCTTTTTGAGTAACAGAAATACTGAATATTTCAAATATAGATAGCTTTCAAGTATATATAGTAATATGCAATTGCATGTATTTTTTTAAAGGAGCTGTAAGTAATCTAATTCCATTTCTGTCACTTTTAAAGAGGAAATGTAACCTCATATAGATCCCTTGAGGGCATCCACAGGGAACAGAGACATTCCTAATCAGCCTAAGTAGTCCTTTGTGTCAGAACCACTTTGTTAAAGTCGAGAGCTGTCTTCCAGATTCACAATGTTTTGGAAAATTTAACTAATGTAGCATTTGTTTGATTAGAAAAAAAAAAAAAATCCTACCCTTACCTATGGTAGATATGATGCTCAGAAAGACATGTACTGGGAACAGATTTTCTTGTTGCTTTCAATTTAAAGGATGTTTCCTATATTGTTTTTAAAATACTATAGCTAATAGCAAAATGAGACAGTGCAGGGACCAGTTGCAGATTTAAGAAAGAAAACTTTGTTTGAAGGGACTTTTTGTGCATTTAGCATACCAGATGATCTCTGGATTGCCTGTCCTTCTCAGTGAATATCGTCACTTGATGGCCTAAACTTGGTGGCCTGTAAATAGTCAACTCCAAGGAAGGTGTTCACAGATACACCCAGGTACCGCCTTAAGGGATGTTTGTGGCTGGACTCTGTTCTCGTCGGTCACTTGCCTTCTTCTCATTGGCTGGTTCCTGAGTGTGTCAATGGTTCAATACACGACTATCCTTCCTGTTTCTTACCTTTTCTCTCACTCACATGATAAACTGGGACTTTGCAACCCATCTCAAGAGAACTCATTTCTGTGAAGCTATAGGTTTTGTGTGTTTATTTTCTTATAGGTTTTTCATAAAAAAGTAAATCTCATTTAACAGTGCCTGCACAAAACCATTAGGATTTAAAATAGCAGAAAAGATGAGCTACTAAAATATTTTTTCATTCTCCATTAACTTGTTTCCTTTAAGTCTTTTTCTCTCTTTCTCACCAAATGTTATTTGAAGCTGTTAAGAAAAACACTAAGAGCATCACTTTTTATTTATTTGATATTTTTTCACCCAGCCAGACTTTTGAGTAAAATCCCATTTGAGAAATGGAAGTGAAGGTATGAGAAAGTTAATAGTGACAAGGTGCTCAAGATAGTTTTAAAATAAGGAATTGGGCTCAGAAAGCCTAAGTGACTTAGAACACTGAGAAAGTGATGAGGATATTCTTTTTCTGAGAGCTCAGTGTTTTAAGCTTCCCAGCTTCAGCACAAAAGGCATTTCAGCGCATATGTGATCCAGAAGGTCAATCATATGAAATCCTATTTCCATTTTTTAAGCAATCCTTGGCAGTCTGCACGTTTCTGAAATTGCAACTGGCATATTTCAGAGAGAATTATCATCAATGCCTTTTCAAGGTCAAACATGCCCCATCTTTAGATTTCCAGCATGTATATTCTATACACTAAAGAGCAGTACATTTTTTAAAAGCATCCAGCAGATATGTTACATAATTTTAAGTAATTAGGCTATGTTTATTAATGCCTCATTGAATTGTCTCTACCCAATGTAAATTGCATGCTAAAAATATTAAAACATGTGTTAGGTTTAGATGTTGGTCCTCTGTATCTTTCACCATCCCTGGGATCCCAAAATGCCACTGTGACTAGGATCTTGCTATGGACTTTCTCAAAATATTAAAAACACATTTTTTTATTAAGAACATGGTAGCAATTCCAAAATTGTAGTCTGAGGAAATAATAAAAGACTGTTATTATTTTTAAATTGTCAGAACTCCAAGATATCCAGTCACCATATGAATCAAATAAAATTGAATTTGGACGTTATCGTAAGTACTGAGACTAGATCACTTGAGATTCCACAGCTCTAACTGTAAACAATAGGCCAGCAGGACAGACGCTGGTCTATCATAAGGAGGTTTAAGACTTTAGCCTCCTCTTCCTGTCCTATTTTTTATTTGTTTATTTATTTATTTATTTTTGGCCTGTTTCACTTTTCTCTCTCCAGCTTCCTCCCTTACCTATCCAGATACTGTCTCTGTCCTCACACTGTACATGGGTCCTGATTTGGGAAAAGAAAGACACTTGAGAAATCTCGAAAACTAGAAAGCTTTGCTAGTATTCTGCCCCCTCCAAAGATATTTATATTTTAAATTAAAATTCTAGAAAAATATGTTGGGGGAGGGAGAGTATGAAAGAAAGGAAGGTTCTAGATAGTAAGACACATACTACATTTTTCAAATCCTAGTGCACGTGCTGACTGTGAGGACGGTAATAAAATAGTGTTTGAGATATGATTGACCTCACCAGGTTTGAGGCATGGCCCACAAATGACTGTCTCCCATGTGTGCACCTGGTCAGGGTTCCTGCTGCCATCTGAGTCTCTACCTGTGACTGTCTTTGAGGTGAGGTCTGAGTGTGTCCTGATGGGAGTGATTCCTCTGTGCCTCCGCAGCGCAGGCATGGAACAGGCTTCCATCTTGGTTTACTTTCCCAGCCCACTATTTTCCGACTAGAGCTTATCCTAGACCCAAGCCTCCAGCTCTTCTCCACTTGGCAGCTTTAACTGTACTGAAACTTTTGGAGAAACAGGGAGAAGGGACTGTTCTTTAATTCCACCTTTCTGTTTCTTTTTCTACTGTTCTCTGCTGCTCTGATGGTTTTTCACAAATTTTACCTCCATAATTTGGCTCCTGATTTAAATCTATGTATTGACTTTAGAGAACCAGGTTTGGGGACTTTTCATGCCAGTTTTTAGTCTTTCATTCATTCATTATATATTCATCCACATAATGTGGCATCTGTCCTCTTACCAGGGCTGAGCAGTCTGTGCTCCATCTAAAATGTCCTAGACGCCTCCCTTCCTACCTACTCAAGGACACTCTAACAGTAATTTTTCCCTTTCTCTAAGTCATCAATATTTCTCTTTCTGCAGTAATCATTCACAACCACATTTTAAATATGCTGATTTTTCTCCCTTCTTACAGGAACAAAATTTTTATTAAAAAAAGAAAAAAAGCCAGACGCAGTGGCTCACGCCTGTAATCCCAGCACTTTGGGAGGCTGAGGCAGGCGGATCATGAGGTCAAGAGATCGAGACCATCTTGGCCAACATGGTAAAACTTCATCTCTACTAAAAATACAAAAATTAGCTGGGCATGGTGGTGCATGCTTGTAGTCCCAGCTGAGGGACTGAGGCAGGAGAATCGCTTGAACCTGGGAGGCAGAGGTTGCAGTGATAAATGATATATAAATGATAATATAATATTATTATAGTATAATATAATATTATTTATAAATTATTTATTTATAAATATAAATATATTATTTGTAAATAATTATTTATATTCTGCTTCATATCCTTTATTTTCATTCTGTTGTGAACATAATCCCATTGAGTTTTGTTCCCAGCCCGTCAATGAAATTGTTCTTATTAATAACACAAATGTGGTAAAAAGCAATGGTCAGTTCTCGGGCTTCAACATATATGATATATCAGCCTTTGACATTTCACTCTAAGGCATCATACTCCTTTGTGGTTCTCCCCTCTCACTAACCGTTCTTACTGAATTCTTCCACTGTTCCTATCATATGAGCAATCAGGTGCCTCCAGGGGGCAATCCTGGGTTCTTTCATCATCTCTATTTAAATTTAAGTCCTCGGCTCGTGATGGTGAAATCTATAGACTACAGCTCTCACATTTGTACCTTCGGCTTGGAATTGTACCATAGCTCCAGATTCTTTACTCAACTGCCTTTCCATCACCTCCACTTGGACATTTAAAAGGCTTCATAAAATCGTCATACCAAAGCTGAGCTCCTGTCCCCCCATCAGTTACCCTAAACTTGCTCCCCTTTTAGTCTTTGCCATTGCGTTAAATGGAAACATCATTCTGCTAGCTTAGGCAGAAACAAAAGAAAGTAGAAAACAACAACAGAACAAACCTGAGGGCCACCTCTAATTAATTCTTTTCTCGTGCTCAACTACTGCATCTCATCAATCAGAAAATTCAAATGGTGCCCATAATTTGATTATTTTACACCACCTTTACTGCTATCATCCCAATGCAAACCAACGTTATCTGTCAACAGTTAGGACACAACAAAATGATGTACTTCTGTCTTTTGCTCTATTCTCAAGTAGGACTAAAATTTTATCTTCTGCTTTTGGGGAGAGTAGAAGTGAATGTCTCTAGATCATGTGGGACTTCTTCAGTTCAATGTGTGATCTGAGTTATCTTTACTTTTATGCTATTAACATAGTTCTGAAAAATACTGCTTTATCAGACTAGCAGGAATCAAAGTTCACATAAATGGATTACTTAGACCTCACTTATTATGTAATGACAGGGTTTTGCTGTGTCTCTGTCTACCTAAATTTCTGTTCCTAAGTCCCTTGGACTTTAGTCCTCTGAGGTTATGCCCCTTTTTGAACACTTGACAGTTAAGCACCTAAAAATTAGCCATTTTTGTTGTCTTAACAACTATGAATCTTTAAATAGAAACTTACTGAAGCTCGTTAATGAAATACAGAAGCTAGTAGAAGAGTGATAAGCACACTTTGGGTGTTCTGTAAAAGCTAATGGATGATCCAGAAAATAATTTTATTTGTATGCTTATAGAAAAGGATTTATTATTGAGTTTTAATGCCAAGATTACAAACTTCAGACTTTAGAGTTTTGAAGTTACTTTCAAAAACATGTGGGCCATCCGTTGTATTCTGAATTTTAGAAAACTCAGACTCATAAAACTAAATACTCACACACAAAAAAATGTCCATCAAAAATACTTCACAGAAAAAAAAATGTCCTAAGAAGGCATTTATACACTCTCGAAAAGAATCATGATACCAGTCAAAATTGGTTAGAAATCAAAATAACAGTCCTCAACAACAAATTGACTTTAAATATAAATACATGCAATTGTGAAAATGTTGATCAATTATGCCATTTCTATACCCGATAATATATTTTCATTTTAATAGTCCAGAGAAAAAAGTGTTCTCTTTTAAAACAATCTTGTACACCATTCCTTTCTATTTCTAGTTTTTTGCTTTCAAATAATCTCTCTCTCTCCATAAAGTTATTTTTAATTAAATTATTGGAGTAGTGTGATCTTACGTAGCTTCTTTATAAGCATGAATAATTCATTTTAAGAGAACATTTTGGTTTTTTAAATATCATAGCGTTCAGAGATGATAAGCAAAAGTATTAATGCCAGATTAGATGAAAAATCTCCCAATGAACCATCAAAATATCTATCATATTATATTATTATTCAGTTATCAAGTTAATTGATACGGATTAAGTCCCTATATTCTGGATTTTGCACTTAGTAAATGAACTTTATTTGAAGAAACAGGACTCCATCTGACACAGGTGTCTCCCTGTACTACCAGAAGACACACACATGCAAACTGAAAATATTGTAACATTCTTTTTAAAAAATCAAAAGATATACATTCTTCTTTTGGTGTCGGCGCTCTAGGAAATTTAACCTCAATTTGGAAGGCCACCATCTGGGGCTCATCAGCTAGTAGCTGGTAGGTTTTGCATCATAAAAGTAATTCTGTTTGAACAAACTTGTGGCACTTGGAACCAAACAAGAAATTCAACAGCCATAAAAGTCTGCATAGGGAGAGCACACCCTGAGGATTCTACCTGCCTTCAGAGGCTCACATAAGTATAATTATTGATGTGTCTTGGGCATAATCTAGAAAGAAGATGAGCTCCATTTAAAGGTAAGAACTATAACCAAAGGCCATTAAAGGTAGGGATTTTCATCAATCTTGGGCTATTAAAGGGTTTGTGTGTTCCCTTGCATCTTTGCCAGGAGGTTATTGAGTATGAGCTTTTGTTCAGAGGAAACTGAATTTTTCCCCATCCTGTCTGTAGCTGCATATGCACACACACAAGGAAATAACTTTTGTTAACTAAGGATGCTGTTGGCAGGGTGGGTAGTGTTTTTGTTATAGTTGAGGGGTCACTTTCATATGCTCTCACCAAGTCTAACTGACTCTGGAAGACCTTTTCTGACCAAGTGACAACATCACAACTTTAGCAGCCCTCACGGACTTTCTCACGTGCACAAAACTCGAAACAATTTTATTTATATTTACCGCTTTATTGCTTCTTCTTGTCTTCGGCGTTTTTCATTCTTCTCTTTCAAATAGGCCAGGTTAGTTTCATTTCTCAAACGATCATTCTCTCGAGCAATATCTGATGCATTCTGAATAACCAAGCCATCATAGGCCTTCATCCCCATATCCTCAATGTACTGGAGAAATGTGTCCAAAGGGTCTTCCTCAGGATTAGAACTCATCATCTTGGAGGATATCATGTAAAGAGGAACACTGCCTGCAGGGTGAGAACACATTTTACTTTTATCCAGGGTGGGGAAAAAAGCAAGGTGCTGTTTATTATCCCTAACAACTCAAAATTCCAATGATTATGGCCAAATCCGATTGGAGAAAATATCTCACTAGAATAATTACAATCAGAATATTTGAAGTAAATATCAAATAAGTGCTACCTGAGTAGCAAACCTTCTCTCAAAGCAGCAACACTAGCAGGACAAAGGCCAAACCTTTTGAACTAAAAGATGATGGGAAGGTGTAAATACTGTATGCAAAGTTAAACATTTGGTTTGCATAACTACAATAATAATTTTGTTTTTTAAAATGTGTTTTCACACAAAGAAGGTATATAAGATCCAAGCTTCGTGTATTTCTGATTGCCATAAAGACTTTTCTGTTCAATTTCAAGTAAAATGATGTAATTATTTGGAAAGAACTTTTGTACATATATGTGCTTTCCTTAGTTTTTGAAATTAAAATGTATGAATCTGAACTATGTATGCACAATATAGTAGTAGTAAAAGAAAAACACATTTCTAATATAACTTGTCTAGAAAAGAATCCTTTTTAACTCTTCATTTCTTTCTATAATGTTCCTCCATAATGCCTTCATACTACAACTAACGTATCATAGATCACTAGGACCATATTAGTCCTGACCAGTGTGGTAATTCAAGCATTGACAACTGTTGTCTCATGGTTACATGAAGTTTTCAAAACTTGAGCCTCAGAAGGGATTACTGAGAAACCAAAATTAAATCAAAACAAAACAAAAAAGCATAGGAATTTCAACTAGTATATTTTACTCTCAACTGTAAAATGATGCTAGTAATAACTCCTACCTCCTGCTGATGTGAAGATTAAGAGAGATGAAGACTGGAAATAATTTAGAATAGAGTTCAACAATAGTAAGTGTATAATACTATTAGCTAATATTATCATTAAACAGTATGAACTGGCAGCAATAGTAATGTCAAATGGATATGTGTGGCTAGATGGGTAGATGGACAGATGGATGGAAGGAAGCCGTACTGTCCTAATTGCATATTAATTGTGATATAAGAAACTGGTATAATTGAGTCAGATTAAAAAACCAAAAGCAGAGTCAATTAACAAGGGGAAAAAAATTCTCCATTCAAAAGTTATCAAGTCCCTTGCATGTTTTGCTTTCTTTACAAGACTTAGAAAGATATTTTTAAAATATCAGCCCAACTATTTGATGTAAAACTCCCAGACTTTCACTTTTTCAATTACAAATAATTATCATTCTGATTTTTTCACAGATATAATCATGTTCTAAAACCTGGATAATAACTATGGAAATTTTACTTCTCATCAGACTTCATTAGCATTTCAGCTGCCAGTCAATCCATATTTGATTTGGAACCCTTCCTGAATTTAAGGATTTTTCTCTCCTATCTAAGAAATTATTGAAACTGGAGTCTAGATAAGGTTGTTTGTTGACTCTTGATTTTTATGTTAAGTTTTTGTATGTTTTGTTTTATGTTAAGCTGTAATGGGTTAGCAAATGAAATGGCCTTTTAATTCCAACTATCTGGTGTAATTGAATTGTATTTTACTATCAGTCCATCAGATTAGATGCTTACACGATGGACACTAAGAATAGTAAATTAATGCTACAAATGATTGCAATTTGGGGAAAAATACAAGAAAATGATTATCAGAGAGCTAAAGCATTGCCATTGTCAGGAATTCACTTCTACCAAGGACTTTAGCACTAGGAGTGCCTGGATAAAAAAGATCAGCATAACTTCACGACAATTAATTCTACTCAAGTTAAGCAAGCCGAGTCATTATTACAAGAATTCTAGAGATAGTGCCTCCGGCTGGAAGACGATCACTCCTTCTTTGCCCTCTAGCAAAACTGTATATTTCCCAATTGAATAAGGCATTATTACCCAGAGGTTTTATTTTTTTTCCTTAAGTTTTCCTCCAACCAAAATGACACCAGAGATTCCTATGCAGTTTATATATTCCAAATATCAATAAGGTTATTTGTTTACCTCTGAAAGTTAATTACCTTCCTAAGTGGTCTTTCAAATTGGCTGGAATTTAAATTATTTTTGTTCCGAGAAATTATTAACTAATAATATTATAAAGTATTTACACTATAGAAAGATGCATTTTTAAAAAAAAAAAAAGAAGATCAAATTTTTTGAGATGAAAATGAACAATAACATCTAGTAAAACTTCAAAGTAATAAAAATTGAATAAATGTTTGTACACATGCTCCTGCCACCCAATTCTGGAAAAGTATTAAATTCCATGACCATTCATTTTTTCAAGTTATTTGTTGAGCATGTGTTATGAAAAGCCCTAATGAAGGCAGAATTGTGACCCTCTAGATGTCTTCATGGCAGTGTTGTAGCAAAATAAATAAATAATTGCAATACTTGTGACTAGTGTTGATTTAGGTGGACTTCACTAGCTGGTCATACATGTTTTATTTTCACTATTTTTAAGGGTGAACAAGAAACATTTTTCAACAATCATGTTTAGTCTCCAAAAATGGTCACAGGCCCTATCATTGTCTAAACATCACACCTCTTTGTTTACTTGTCCACATGTAAAAAGTATAATAGTTTGTAATATTGAGGAGGCAGTGAGGCTGTCCTGAAGGGCATGGATATGGAGGCTGGCAGAATGGCCTAGAAACCCCAGTGAAGGCACCTCTAGCTCTAAGACTTCGTACAAGTTAATTACTGTTTTTAAACTTCAATTTCCACATTAAAAAAAATAGTGGTTGGAATAGACTCATGTTGTGAGTATTAAGTCAGAAATGCATAAAAGTATTCCATAAATTTAACTATAATTAATAGTCACTAACATTACTGTTAGTTTCCCAATTCTTAAAAGTGGCTAGAATTATATTTAATAATAATATAACTCCTTGATAAATGTAATTTTACTTTGAAACAAAGGTGAGTACAATGTTTATTGTAGTGCAACTTCCTTAAACATGCATATGTAAATGTGTAAATACAGGCCAGGTTAGGAGTTCATACATTATCCCCCCAATCAAATCTATATGGACAGCTCCACATAACCATTGTCCCCCATTGTCCACATCTAGAAAATAAAGAAACTGGGACATATGGACCACGAAGCTCATCTCATCTCTCAAACCCTAGATCTCCACCCGTCCAAGCTAAAAGTGTTTCTCAGGCAACTGAACTATGAGTAAATAGATTCATGACCTAACTAGAGAAAAGAGAACCTTATGTTTATTGTCTACCTCATTACAACTGCTACCAGTTCAAAGCAGTGAGAACCCACAGGCAAGTACAACCATAAATCGCTTTGTTTTTCAGAAATTTATATTTACACCTAAGATAGATACTGAATAAGATATGTTATAAACCACCAAAAACTTGGCTGCATTTTGACAGTTAGATATTAAGTCAAGTTTATGTCTGGCCCTTAAATGACAATTATATATGCAAGAATTTTATAAAGACTTGCCTTGAACATCTAATCCTATGTCAGCATCCTAGAAGACTCTATTTGTTAAGAGCAAATGGCCCCTCTCCTCCAGGTAGCATCTTTAGCTCTGTCTCAGTAAATAAGGGAAACTGGCTTACTGGACCATTAACTGGTGCATGGGGTATTTGGGACAACAGAGTGGGTGAGACTAAGGTGGAACTCTGGCTTTTCTACAGGCATCCCTTTTAATTGAGCTCATCCCCTTTAATTGAGTTCTTTGAGTCTGTTGCCATTTTTGCTCAAAACAAATTAGATATTTTAGCCCCTTCCCTGCTCCCTGAGTATTGGTTGAAAACGAGCATCCATGGTCTTCATTCAGAAGACAGATGTGTTCTCTTTGCAATGCACAATGTTGATACAAGTAGTGCAACACTGTGTGTGCATTCCTTGAAATTTGTGGCCAACATTTAAAATTTGTGTCAGGGACCCTCCAGGGAAAGCACCTAAAATGACCGAGATCGGATTTCCTGTACAATCTACAGATACCTTCACATCCTCCCTCTCTGCCTTTCCTCCACTGTGGTATTCTGCATTCACAAAAGGCTCTTTTTGTTTAAGTTTTTAGATTACTGTATCTAGAATCATCGCCATTCTAATATAAGTTAAAGATGTTGGCTTTCACACAGCTGTATGGTTAATTGTTCAGCTTTATTTTATTCTTTCACTTTGTTATTTACATCATGTTGACCACACCCTTCACAAAGATCACTTTGAATAATACTGTGACACTTCCCAAAATTTGAAATTTCACTCCAGCCAGCTAAATTGCACCAAATTAAACTGGTTTAATTCTTACCATAAGTTAAATACTAAGCATTTAACTGTTTATTGAGTTAACCATTTTCTTATTTTCTTTTGTGCAAGGCCATCATTATACTTTACCAATGCTGAACCTAGAGCTGAAAGTAACATTCCATTTCTTTACAATTGTTTCCACTGAAATAAAACTACCCATTATATACACATGTGGAGCATAAGCTAAGTCTGCTATGTCAAAATAGAATTCATAGAAACATTAAAATATTTAAAAAATAACTCGTTTTTTCTTTTTCTATAGTTTCCTGCTACTGCTTCCATCCAGAGAAGTCAAGAAGCTAAGACACTATGTGACCCTTAGTTCCGAAGCTTAAAAAAAGCAGCATTTTTGAGAAAGATGTGTATGCAAAAGAATCAAACTAAGATTATAGATTTATGTGGGCTATTCCCATTGTAAATTAAGGTATCAATTGTGTGTGGTCTCCATCTACCAGAGGGTATTTAATGTGGCACCAACTAATATCCAGATTGAGTTCCCCAAGGTATAGAAGGCTTTTGATTAATTCCAAGATATTGTTGAATCAAGGGTGTACAAAGAGTCAGATAAATATTAGGCATGCCATCTTCCTTCTCATACATGGTTAAGCATTTCTTTTCTCTTTGCTTCAGAGCAAATTTCTTCATGAGTGTAATTTCATACATTGTGATATCAACCACTGCAGTTCTATAAGGACTGGCTAGAATGGACATGTACACTGATTTGTCAGGCAGAGCCTTCCAATGGGCAATTTATCTCCATTTACCAAAAGCAGAGCTTTATAGGTACTAGTATCATCTGAGTAAGTTAGTCCAGTAGCCTTCATAGGCACAGGTCCTTTTATCTTTTATTAAGGTATTTATCTGGAATTTCTGTTATGTAGCTATTCTCCATCTGAAACTTTTATTTTCCAAGATATAAAGTTGTGACAACTCTGTTCATTTGGTTATTTGCCACATATACTAACTGGTGGAGGGAGAAAAGGCTCTGTTTTGGGAGAGAATGGCTTCCTAATCCTAATACCTGAAGCTCTATGAGAAGCTTCCTTAATTTTAGGCCACAGTTAATCCTACAAGATAATCTTATAGCTATAATAAGATAGTTTATTTTGTGCGATTATTATAATGTTACTTGTGACCAGCCTGAAGAACACAACACGTAGAATGGAACAAATGTCCTGATGGAAACCTAAATATTTTACTTTTATTGTACTTCACATTTGTGTTTTTATTTTATTTGCAGAGGGGAAAGTTTTCCGGTCTCCACCTTTATATATTTCTGAGCTCTTTAAACCACACCTGTCTCAATGCTGTGAGGAAGTTATTAGAATTTGAGTTATTAAAATTTGAGTTTCCTTCCTACTCCAATCATTGCATCTTCTTTGACGTAGAGAATCCTACTTTTTTTCTAGTAGTATTGATCCAATAAAAGTTTCCCAAGGCAATTTTGACTATTTTTTGTTGTTTTTGTTCAGCAGGAGAAAAAGATCTTTTACAACTTTTGCATGTACTCAAACCAATTTGAAAACATATTGTGTATGAAAATGTAAGTATTTAAATAATCAGGCTTCTGATACATATGTAAAATACATATGCAAATTAATATTTAAAATTTGCTGCCTTCACATAGGACCAAATCATCAGACTAGCCTGGTTATAACCCATAACACATGTAAACCATATCAAATTTTTTTTTCTGATAAAATCTTATAATTTGTCAAGCATTACTCCTATAATTTCACTTTGATTATGCTTGAAATCCTACTCTCTACCCCACAAATGGTCACACTCATTTTCTCATTCTCAGTGTCATCAAAATGCAGCTGTTCTGCCCAAAATGGGAAATGTTGAAGTTACAACCAAGAAAGCTTGCTAAAGTGACTACAAAGACACTGATTGCTTTTTTCTCAGAAAGCAGATTACTTTGCAGTGAGTTTTTCTCCACTATCTCTCTTCCCAAAATGAGTAAGATAGGCATAAATCGTGTTAATGCAGTAGCATCATGAATTGGTATCTCCCCCTCATCTTCCAGGTTGTCATGGTGCTGTTTGTCTGTGGTGTAAAGAGATTGTACATTTCCATTAATATTAGAGACTCATGCAAAATGCCAGTGGCTGAGATACTTTTTGGAGGCTTGGGCCAAATGATTCCAGATGCTTACAAGGCATTATTTGCAAAGTAGATGTAGTCAGTCTAATAAATTGCTGACTGGAGCTACAGTGGGAACCATCTAATTGAATTGGGAGTCTATATTTATTTTTTTAAACAATAACCAACCTTCTTGTGTCTAGGATTTTTACACTTCTCTTTCTAAACTTGACAGATGCTTCAAGTCCTCAGGCTTCTACACTGTCCCTTGTGCAGTTGCAATATTTCTGGTCTGTTTCCACTAATTCTCTAAACTGTCTATGTCCTTCACATAGTCCCTTTCTTTGCTGAGTTGGCTCATGTATGTTGCACTTTCCATAGGAAAACAAAATAATTTCTGCATTTGTGGACCACATAGCCTCATTAATTTGTGTAATTAGTGCTTGACAATATATAAAATAAATGGAAACATTGTCTAAAATGTAAAGAATTAGGAAGAGAGTTAATTTTCACTCTTTCTCTATATTTGTTATTCCACACTACTTGGTTATAAATGCTTAGATGTTAAAATGACTAAAACTACATCATGTAAGCTTTGCATTTGAATTTCATTATTTTTTGGCTATATTTAGAAAAAAATCCAATTCTATGATACCAAAACAACTTTAGTATTTCCCAATGATAGTGAAAAATATTATTTTATGTAATAGTTTTTCCAGATAAGAAATACCCACATGGCTTGTATTTAAAATATTGCTGAGTAGTTGGAAAAATTAGGATGGAGACACCCCAACAAAATAAGAACATGTCCCAAGTAAAACAAGTCCACCTAAAGTTTTACAGAAAATATTTATTGTGATGAGACTAATAAAATCTTTCTGACATTGAATAGTATTAAAAAATGTTTCTCAAAGAGGTTTATGTCTAATCAGTCAGAAAGAAGCAGTGTCGGCTTTGCAGTTTGTCTGGTAGTTTTGAATTTTGGGGGGTACTGTGTCTTTTTTTCCTGAGAATGTAAAATTGGGCTCTCACTGCTGACACAAATGTGCTAAGAGACTGTTGTAAAATATTTATGGTATGGAATAGCGGATAAATAGCTAGCATGCACAACTTGAATGCCAATTAATACCCTGGAAAACATTTTCAATGCTTTTAATAATTCAACATGGCTTATTTTACTAATGAAAATCTAGTTTAACCATTTCCATGGTAATGTAACTAAGTGGGTAAGGGAGTAAAAATAGCCTCAGGCTCACTAAAGCCCTGGATGCCTTCACTGTGGCTTTATTTCTGCTCCACCTAATAAGGCATGCAAACTTCAGCATTAAGTATCCCTAACTAAAATCCATTCCATTTTATCACCAAATTGCTTGATCTACTTAGTGCTGGATTCAATTAGCATGCTTAGAGAATCTGAAAAATGAGATACATACCAAAATTTAAGTCCCCAGGGAGAGCTAAGTGCAATAACCAGAAGGTGACTTGTGTCTGTCAGAGCCCTCTCTCACGGTTGATCTCAGGGCAGTTCTGTAGGAGTAATCCAGCACCATAAGAAATAGACTTGTAGTTCAGCTCAGTGTTTCTTCAATTAAAGTGCATTGTGTCTGGATGGGGAAAGTGTCGACTCCCAGATTCTTCATCCCTAGGTCAGAGCATTCTCGATGTCCTTCCTATCAGATAAAATGGCCTTTAAAGTTTGCTAGGAAGATGCAGTGGCGGAAGACAGGTGCTTGCTTCCTTAAATCGACATTCGGAGAAAAGAGGGCATAGCTAATGGGTGGGGATGAACACACAGCCCCTCTCCTTCCAGGTCCAGCAGGGAAGAAATTGAATGATTTTACCCACTTTGCTACACAGATGATTACAGGACCAGAAGCAATCAGCAAGCTGGCTAATGTACCTCATTTGATTATATTCTGCGAAGACAAAAATAAATGAAAACAAAAAATCAGAAACATCCTTTCTAAATGTCTCCTTTCAGCCAAAATGATGCTCTTTCTCATTGCCACTTACATACAGAAGGTTTGGAGCAGCCCAGCTTGTGGCATAGTCCCTCCCCCGTGACAACCAGCTCTCTCTCTCTCATTCTCTCTCCCTCCACTCCCTCCCTCCCTCCCTGCCCCTGACTCCCTCCCTTCCTGCTTCTCTTTCTCCTCTCCAGCTGCCTTAGTCTGTTGAAGCTGCTGCTGATTAATCAGGGATTCTGAAACAAAGAACCTACCTTCTGAAATAAGCAGTAATCTTTCTTCTCTGTTTCTGCAATCCGTCTGCATTGAACGGCAAGGCTGCCAGCGTTCTAGCACCTTGGATAGTTCCTGCTCACTAGGCCCATTGGAAAAGGGAGAAGCAACTGAAGAAATTGCAAGAAACCGGAAAGCGGCATCGTTCTACTTTGGATTTCGGCTCCCTGGGGGCTCCCATCCTCATTAAAGGCCTCACATCTAGGCAACAGAACCTCTCTCTTTTATCTAACTGAGCTGAAGTCTGATTAGTAAATAATAAAAGGAAAAGAGGGTAAAGAAACACCCTTCATTTATATTCACTATAGCACTAATTCAGTCTTTATGGTGAGGAAAAATATAAATCCATTGAAAACAAATGTTCTTACTACAGAGAATGGTTAAGTTATAAGCATTTCACCCCTGGCGTGGCTAATGAAAATGAGCAACAACTTAAATGGAACATCTAGATCTCAGTTTGATACCCTTATTTGATATCAATTTTGCCTCCACCCTCCCTGCACAGCCGAGCCATGCACACAATTACTGCTGACGTACTTCAGGCTGCTGCTTGGGGAGAGAGGGGAGGAGCCTTTTAACCTCATCAAAACAGCTTCATGCCACCTGCTCCCATGGCATGAGAACAAAACTAGCCCACTTAGAAAGAACATGCACAGCGCACACGTGTGTGGAACAAAGGTCTCATTCAGACTGCATATTTTTTTAACTAAAATAAGATGCAAAATAACTATGACATGTATGTTATTGATTCCTACAGACTCATTGTTAAAATTAAAGTCATTCTATTTCTGATATTTCCCAAAGACTCTCCTCATTCTGTTCTTAATACTCTACTGAATATATACATATATATCACATTATATACCACAACTTATATATGTGAGTGTGTTTGTGTGTATTTGTATTTATTAAGCTCAAAGTTTTTCTCATACTTGCTCCTCCTCAGTAAAAACTAAAATGTACATGTTTTAATCTATTAACTTTGCACTATGATAAAAGGAATAATATATAATATGTTTCTGATGGATATGAGCTTAAAAGCAATTTTGATGGGAGGGGATGTGCTTATTATTTGATAGTGACCTGTAGATTTTTCCCCTCACATTCTTTTTCAGTAACTCATTGTAAATGACCTTCACTTGCAGGTAGATTTTCCCAAGAGTGTTTTTTAACATCTATATTCATAACCAATGTCTTAGAAAATAGTTTTCTGAATTTAGTTTTTAATGCATTGACAGACCACAAAAATAAACTTAAATTCACCTTTCTGATTCTTAAATGTCACCTGGGACTGTGCTATAATTTTCTTAAATTATATTTATTTAACTTATAAGTACCTGGGGAAAAATAAAATCAACACGTTACATTACTATAAAGCTTTTCTATTTCACATGTTCTGAAGTGCATTCCTGAAGCTCATCATTTATTTCTTGGTCTTTGTGTATCTAGCTTTTGGTTGGAACAGGACATCTGTTTAATTTTAAGAAGGATTCTGCAAGATTAGATAGATGAAAAGAAAAGAAGGAGGAGAAACACAAATGGGGAAGAGAAGAGACCACACCTCTCTCATATTCTCTTCCCCCCATCCCAATGCTCTCCCTTTCCCTCTCTCTCTCTGTCTTATGAACGTTCTAAATACTTAGCACATTGCTGAAAAGTGCCTCAAGCACCACTTATAAACTAGTAACAGCCACCACACTGTGATCAAGAGGTTTATTAATGTGCCATTATTTTTGGTAGTGAAGTGTTCTCATAGATGTTGTCTTTCAGCACACTACCAAAGGTGGAAAAAAATTCTTTACAAAAAAAAATTATTGACAGGCATTTTAGAAAATGGAAATACTTTACCATAATTTTGCCAGTCTGGGGGTCTATATTTTGAACTATAGAGAGCTTGAATAAGCTCTAGTGTAAAGCCCATTTCTATGTATGACAAAAATACTACCAAGATAAGTAAACTGACTTACTTCCAAGCTCACGTTTATTGCCTCATTAGGATTAAGACCCGAGGTCCCTGGGCTGATTGCAGGTCTCCTCATCTTTGGCCAGTACAGTGGTTCTCAGTCCCCTTGATTTCATGCACCAGAATAATCCAAACAAAGTGAGGAGAGGCTGACATACAGTTGCCAAGCATAAAAAATGAAGAATCTGCCATTTCCTTACTACAAAATTCAAAAAGTAAAATGAATCTTTATATTAGAAGAATAGAGAAAGCATATTTATAACAATAGATGGTCTTTTAAGTTTCATATATTCAACTTTAGGAAAATATATCTTTTTCTTCATTTCCTTCCTTCCTTCCTCCCTCTCCTCCTTACTTCCTTCCTCCCTCCCCTCCTTCCTTCTTTGTTTTGTTTATTCTTTCTTTCCTTCCTTCCTTGCTTCCTCCTTCCCTCCCTTCCTCCCTTCCTTCCTTCCTCCTTCCCTTCTTTGCTTGCTTGCTTGCTTCCTTCCTTCCTTCCTTCCTTCCTACTTTCCTGCCTCCCTGCCTTTCTTTTCTTTTTCTTTCTTTTTCTCTTTATATTACAGGATAGGGCTTGAGAATCATCACATTTTACCAACCCCATTTCTCAATCCCATACTTTCCTCATTCTAGGTGTCAATGTCACTGACAGGGCAATATATTCTCTGGAGACATATTAGTGTATAGGAGTTTATAAAACCTTTGAGGATCGTGCTGAGAAGGACCCCAGAATTACTTTAGGTCTCACTGAATGAAACAGCAAAGTATCTTTACTCTTGCAAGTCATCTTAGAGCCAAATGCAGAACTCACCTCTACAGAAAAGTGTGTTGGACAAATTTTAAGTTAAAAATCCTCATATCGGGAATAAAAGTATAGAGATATTTAAAAAGCTCAAATTATACTCATGCATTGATTTACTTCTTGTGCATCTTTATAAAATACATGGATATTTCTATTCTATTTCTATTCTATTGAATAGAATAGACATCTTATTGATGTCAATAAGAAACAAGTCATTGAGATACCTGATGACTTGATATTTCCTTTAAAGTTCTTTAGTCAGGGTAGAGTATAGCTCTTTTGGTTACACTACATTAATAGAGTTTGATGCTTTGGGGGTTAAATAGGTCCCTTCAGTGAACTTGGATAGACCAGAAGAGTCAGCTCCCTGAAAATGCTTCTTATTCTATACATCAGCCAGATGGTGGAAAGTGCTCATTGTATAAAAGTGATGTCAATGAGAAAAGTGAGGATTTAAATAGAATAATTTAGTTACCTAAATTTTAAAGGGTTTACTCAAATACATGAAGTGAAGATGTACTCTCTGAAGTCATATCAAAATTTATTACAAAGCCTTTCTAGTATTTTTTCCATGATCTGTACTCCTTCTATTATTCTTTTCACATTTAGCTTAGGGAGGTGACCCCTCTGTTAAAATGAAATTATTCCACTAAGGAAAAAGCTAATCTCCTTCCCATCCAGTCAGTATTTCTAACCCTTCTGGTAACAGCGTGAAATGAAAGTCTTGGTAGAATGAAAACCATATGCTCCTCGTGATTTTTGCCTATAACAATGTAGATGTCGACAGAAGTCACACACATGACTTAGGGGTCATGGGGCAGCAGATGGTGATATGGGTGCTCCAAGATCCAACATACTCAGTAGCTAAAATAGAAAGAAAAAGTAAAAGATTTATGGTCTAATAATACACACACAAAACTACATTTATAGTGCCAAGGGGGAAAACTGGCAATAAATGAAATAGTCCCCTAGCAAGAGACTTGGGAATAGATCCAAACATCCCTCCATTGTTTTGTCCAACAGATATATTCCAGTAAAGATTTCAGAATACTATCAATGTATTCATCACTATACTAAAAATGATAAAAAGGTAAACAAGGATCCATATATTCTAGTGAATCAGACACCCCCACTCCAACCAACCATCTCTCTTCTTTGAATGAACATTATCTATACTTTTCAAAAGTCAAATATGTTTCACTCTCATAGTTTGTCCTAATTTACCACATTCAAACTGGATGCTTGCTCTCTGTATTATGAAATATCCAGTATAATTAAAAATAAAGTCATGAATATTTCATACTCTACCAAATATTACTATTTCATTGTTCAAATGTTTTTGCCTAAGAGTCCTTAAGAGTGGAGCCCTTCCTTTCTGTTCCCATGGCCCCAGCATATTGATTGTGTCTAGCCAGTGGTAGGGATTTATTGAATGAATGCATGACTACATATCTCATCTGGTGACATGTTCTGCACAAGTAGAAAATTCAAATTTATCCATATAATGAATATGAGATTGTCTTCTTTAAAATAAAAGTATAAATGGAAATTTAAATATAGAAGTAACCAAACTAAACTCCAAGTAAGTGAGGAAGAAAAATATTTCCAAAGGGACTCCATAGTTTTTCTAACTAAAAATGCAAAATAACCAGTTTGCAACTTACTAGAAATAATAAAATTGCTCCATAGGAAGACCAACTGAATATATGAACATAAGGATCATATTTATAGAAAACAGTAAGATTCTTCTAAGATACTGTTTTAGTCAACTCAGGCTTTGAAAACAAGATACAATTGACTGAGTGGCTTAAATAACAGAATTTTATTTTTCACAGTTCTGGAGCTTGGATAGTCCAAGATCAAGGTGCTGGCAGATTTGGTTCCTGGTCAGGGATTCTTTGCTGGCTTGCAAATTGTACCTTCTGGCTGTGTGTCCTCACATGGCTGGGAGGGAGGAGGGGAGAGAGAGAGAAGAGAGAGAAGAGAGACAGAGAGAGAGACTCTTCCTCTCCCTACAAGGACACTAATCCCATGACAGGGGCCCCACTCTTTTGACCTCTTCTAAACTGTATTCCCTCCCAAAGGCCCCACCTCCGAATACCATCACACTGGGGAGTAGAGCTCCAATGTATGGATTTTGGGGCAGACACAAAGATTCAATTCAAAACAGAGACCTAAAAAAGATACGGGAAATTATAGGAATTCCTTGTTCTTGAATAGGAAGAATAAATTTAATAAATAATTACTTCTTACTAAATTCACTAGAGTGAATGCAATTCCAATTTAAATAAAACTGTTTGGTAGGCCTTGAAAAGCTATTGGCAGAGATATGCTTGACTAAATATTAAAACATCCTGCAAAGCTTTATTGATTTTATTGTAGGATGGCACAAGACTTGATTGTGAATCTATAGAAGAGGTTAGAAAGTGCAGGGAAAATACATACAACTGTAGGTATTTAGCATATAAATATGTTATTGCATATTAATAAATAATAAAATAGAAAAACAGAGAAATGTATACATACACAATGAATTTTCACAGTTCCTTACATAAAAATAAATCTAGACACTTGCAACACAAAATATGGTCTAAGAACCTACAGCATCAGCTCATTAAATATGCAATTTGGGTCTTTCCCCAAAATGCCTGTCTTAGTCTGTCCAGGCTGCTATAACAAAATGTCATAGACTAGGTGGCTTAAATAATAGAAATTAATTTATCACAGTTCTAGAGAGTGGAGGTCTGAGTTCAGAATGTCAACATGCTTAGATTCTGGTGAAGGCTCTCTTTCTGGTGTCCTCATATGGGGTAGGGGAGAGAGAGAGAGAGAGAGAGAGAGAGCTAGCTCTCATAAAGTCACTAATCCCATCATGAGGACTCTACCCCATGATCTAATTACCTCCTCAAGGCCCCATCTTCAAATACCATCACTTGAGAATTTAGGGTTTCAACATATGAATTTGGGGGAACACAAACACGTAGTCCATAACATTATTCGAGTAAGGATCTGCATTATAACATATGCCTAGGTGACTGGGGGTACATATTAACATTTAAGAAAAACTGTTCAAAGAAGTTTCTCTGATGATGAAAACGGTATATATCTGCACTGTCGAAAATAATAACCATCAGTCTGATGCAGTCGCATGAACCTGTAGTCAACCTACTTGGGAAGCTCAGGCGAGAGGATTGCTTGAGCCCAGGAATTCAAGGCCAGCCTCGGCAGCGTAAGGAGACCTAGTCCCTGAGAAAATAAAATATAATATAATAGCCACTAGCTACACGTGGCTATTGAGCATTTAAACTTTGGTTAATATGACTGAGGAACCACATTTTAGATTTTATTTTAATTAATTTAAATTTAAAATGCACATGTAAATAATGGCTACCATATTGAACAATTTAGCTCCAGACATCTGAGATATTTGCATATAAAAACACCAATTTACTAAAAGAAACTTTAAATGATATTAGAGTGGAGATGGCCCATCTAAAGATAACTACAGATAAAGTTCGAAACAACTAAGTGATAACAAAGAAAACTGAATACATAAAAATGTAAAACATTTTTTAAAATTTATTTTTAACCTTTATTTTAGGTTCGTGGGTTCATGTGAAGGTTGATTATATTGGTAAACTCATGTCATGGGAGTTTGTTGTACAGATTATTTCATCACCCAGGTATTAAGTCTAGTACCCAATAATTTTCTTGTGTTCATCTCCCTCAAGTAGACCCCAGTATCTGTTGTTCCCTTCTTTGTGTTAATGAGTTCTCATTATTTAGCTACCACTTAGAAGTGAGAACATGTGGTATTTGGCTTTCTGTTCCTCCATTAGTTCAACCATTGTGGAATGCAGTAGGGTGATTCCTCAAAGAGCTAAGAGCAGAGTTACCATTCGACCCAGCAGTCTCATTACTGGGTATATACTCCGAGGAATATAGATCATTCTACTATAAAGATAAATGCATGTGAATGTCCACTGCATCACTATTCACAATAGCAAAGTCATGGAATCAACCTAAACACCCATCAATGACAGATTGGATAAAGAAAATGAGCTACATATACATCATGGAATACTATGCAACCATGAAAAAGAATAAAATAATTTCTTTTGTGGGAACATGGATGGAGCTGGAGGCTGTTATTCTTAACAATGTAAAACACTTAAGTAGGAAAAGATTATAAACAGTTACATATTTCTATATTTTATTATAAATAAACAAGAACACCATAGTACTAACAAGGGCAAAGAAAAGGAATGGGTCAATCATAAATAAGAAATTGAAATGGCAAATACGTACAAAAAATATGTTTAACCTTATAGTAATAAAATGAAAATTAAATCAACAATGGGTCTGAGTTTTTCATAATAGCTCATACTGGCATACATGTGGAGAAATGAATGGTTGTGTAAATGCACACAACCAAAATGTGAGGAAATCTGATACAGTTTCAATTTTTTAATGTGCACAGTCTTTGAAACAATAATTTTACTTGCAGGTCGTGATAAGTGTGCCAGACTGTATATTTGAGACTATTCATGGTTTGGAATAGCAAAAATGTTAAAGCTTCCTATATGTCTAAAAACAGGAGCTTGAAAGATAAGTTATTACATAACAATTAAAATTATACTATAGATCTATATTCGTTTATGTGAATGTGGGTATTGTGAGGAGGGCAAGAGCATTAGCTCTGAGAAGGAATCACTGGGCTGGTGTACTGCTTACCCTATAACCTAACTGTGTGACAATGGGAAAGATATATAATTTCTCACTGCCTCAATTTCTTTATCTGAAAATGACAATAATGATAGTATAAACTCACATTTATTTTGAAGATTAAATTAGTTATATGTAAAAGCCTATATAAAATAACTACATTTAGAATTTAATAAGTATCAATAAATGCTAGCTGATCTTTAATTTTAATTTTAATTTTAAGTTCTGGGGTACATGTGCAGAATGTGCGGTTTTATTACACAGGTAAACATGTGGCATGGTGGTTTGCTGCACCTATCAACCCATCACCCAGGTATTCAGCTCAGCAAGCATTAGCTATTTTTCCTAATGCTCTCCCTACCACCACCTCCTGACAGACCCCAGTGTCTATTGTTCCCCTCCCTGTGTCCATGTGTTCTCATTGTTCCGATTCCACTTACAAGTGAGAACATGCAGTGCTTGTTTTTCTGTTTCTGTGTTAGTTTGCTGAGGATAATGGTTTCCAGCTCCATCCATGTCTCTGCAAAGGACATGGTCTGATTTCTTTTTATGTCTGCATAGTATTCCCATCAATGATAGACTAGATAAAGAAAATGTGCTACATAACACCATAACTGATATTTTAATATATGTAACAATAGTAATAAGAAAGTACTTGGAAAGATAATCAGCAATAGGTCTGCCTTTGCCAAGTCACCCATTAGTTCATGAGTGGCCGTTTAACTTCCTTTGCTACTTCTCTTGAAATACTGTTTCATCCTGTCTTTCATGACATGAGATTATTCTGTTTTTCTTCTTATTTCAATGGCTTCTTTCTCCTGGTCTCTTTTGCTGACTCTCTCCTCTGATTAAGTTCCAAATGTTGGAAAGCTCTAGATCTCAATCTTGGCTCTCTGTCCTTTCTCTATGCATATTTTCTTCCCGATCCTTCAGTCTAAAAATGAAAGCCACCAGTCACTTAATATTACATCGACTGGATACATGTCATTGCAAATATGTACCACCATTTGAATGATCTTGTTTACACACACATATGTAGGATATATTCTTACTACTGGTAATTTTATTAGTTTCTCCTTACTAAGATGCAAGCCCCATGAGAATAAGAACCTTGCACGTGCTTGTTCATCTTTGCATCCCAGCATATGGATCAGTGTCTTGTACAAGAGTTCTTGAAGTAAAATTTATTGAATAACTGTATTACCTAGGAAATAGTATCTTTTAGAACATGTGCATACATACAATGCTTTTGCATAAGCATAATATTCACAATAACAACAGTAATAGCAAGCACATACACAATGTTTATTATGTGCCCTACTTACATTAACTGAATCGTTTGATCACTACACTAACTTTAAGAGATAGGCACTTTAATTCTTCTCATTTAAAAATTAGAAAATTGAGGCAAACAGAGTTTAAGTGATTTCTAAGGCTATGCAACTATTACACGTAGAGGAAAATGCATATTACAGAAAAAAAGCATAATTTTGTTTACATTTGGCATTTGTCTATTTTTTATTTAAAAATAAATATCTGTGTTCCTTAGTTCTCCCCAATAGGTGTACACTATTTTTACAATAATTTTATATGGTGATTTTAAGGGCAATGTAAAATCCTATCTTCACAAAACTCCCCCTGAAAGAAGAGCCTTTGGAATCTGTGGGTTTCCACTTATTTTTAAAATGAGAAGGCTGGGTCAGGAGGATTTGTGAAATAGAAATGCCTCCAATGCATTACCAAGTTGTCAGTATCTGCAACAAAGAGATAAAAATTCAAAAGTAAGTACGAGTGTATTGGGCAGATAGGATTTGGGGGAAAGTAAGAAAGGAGGGGATTGCAGGTGGAAACAGAATCTGCCTAATGAAAATATTTAAAACAGAGTTTAGGAGATGATGTCCTTCAGGTTTGGGGGCAGGCTGGTTTTCAGTGACTGGCTTCCTTGATGCTGAGCCAAGTCTTGCCCACTTTTTCAGCTTCTGTCACGTAAAATACTATAGCCCGTTTCACCTAAATGGGGATGCTGTACTTTTCTTTAAGCTCACACAGAGTTAATATGTATTTGAAAATACCCATCAGTAATTAGAGAACAGTGGAAGAAACAAATGACAGCTGCAGCCTACAATATATTCTCCAAGTCTATTTCCTCACTTCATTTAGTTAATTCAAGTATAGCAATTTGAGGGAATTTTAAGGCATGTGAAGTGGTCACGAGAAATTGATTACTAAAGTAAAACATGAGGATCTAATACTCTCAAAACTTGATAGTCAACAAAGTAATAAATTCACAATTATATTCCTCTTTGTCCTGATTTTTTAACTCCAGGTTGACTATAAATTAAATTTAAGGTGCTCTTGGATAAAATTTCAATTTAATTGTTCTGTAGTACTCTCTATGTGGCTGACCATTATTATGAGGTCAAATTTAAATACAGAAACGGGATTTTGGAGATAATCTAGTCTAACCCCTTCGTTAAACAGATCAGGAAATCAAAGCTCAGAAAGTCAGGCAGCTTGTCTAGGAACACAGCACTGATTCTTCGGGTATTCAGGAATCGTTTCTTCTAGTGTGTAACACTTTATCTTCATTCATAGATCTTTTCCTTAGCTCTCTTTCCAGGAGGTTAAGAAGAATAAACTACTGGATTTCAAATGGAAATTAAGGAGTAAATTAAGGAGTAAACTGAATTTTGTACAGAGAAAGAGGCACTAAAATATCCATTGGGATATGAGACGGATTAGGCTAGCCTTGGTAAAATTGTGAAGTGGTTTTCCAGAGACCCCAGGAATCTCTAACTCCATCCTACTCCCTCAGCCAAGTGCCTCATGCCCTCTCCTTGACTCCTGAAAACTACAAACTACAAACAACAAAACTAATAACAGATTGCCAAGAGACAATCTGTTATTGGTTCCAATTTTGCACTCATGACTTCCTGTATTTGAGAAGCTTTTCCCCCAGATACCTGTGCATCTATCTTTGATGCTTCCTCCAACCTCTTTCCTGAGCATCACCCCCAGACACTGTCATATTGCCCAGTTGGCTGTAGAGCTAGATTAAACCAGGGTTTACATGATGGCTTTAGTCTTTGTTAGCTGTGTAATCTTGAACAATGATTTAATTTCTCTGTGGTTCAACAACCTCATCATTAAAGTTGCAATAGTACTTACCTTACAGAGTTGTGATAATTAAATGAGTGAATATTTGCAAGATGCAAAACATTAGCTCCTATTACCCTATTTATTACCTTTTTAATTTTTGAGACAGGGTCTCGCTCTGGAACCCAGGCTGGAGTGCAGTGGCATGGTCATGGCTCTCTGCAACCTCTTCCTCCTGAGCTCAAACAATCCTCCCACCTCACCCTCTAGAGTAGCCGGGACTAAGGGCATGTGCCACCACATCCACCTAACTTTTGTATTTATTTAGTAGAGATGGGGTTTCCCCATGTTGCTCAGGCTGGTCTCAAACTCCTGCAATCAAGCAATCCACCCTCCTCGGCCTCCCAAAGTGCTGGGATTATAGACATGAACCACCGCACCCGGCCTTTATTACCTTTCATGTATCTGTATTATGTTATCTTAATATATTTACTCATTTATTAATTAATTTATTGTTTACCTCTGCTGTTATGATAAAATTCTAAGAGAGTAGGGAACTTGATTTTCTCTTCTTTTTCTTTTTTCTTTCAAGACAGGTTCTTGCTTTGTGAACCAGGCTGGAGTGCAGTGGTGTGATCACAATCACAGCTCACAGCATCCTCAATTTCCTGGGCTTAAGCGATCCTCCCACATCAGCCTCCCAAGCGGCTGGGACCACAGGTGTATACTATTATGCTCAGTTAATTTTTAAAACACTTTTTGTAGAGGTGGGGTCTTACTATATTGCCAAGGCTGGTCTTGAACTCCTAGGCTCAAGCAATCCTCCTATCTCAGCCTCGTAAATGATTTTCTTTTTCAGCTTATATCCCAAGTATTCAGAAAGTTTCTTTGCAAAGAGAAGGCCCTCAATAACTATTTCTTAAGGAGCCAACAGTTATTTACATTTCAGTGGGCACTCAGGTATGTCCTCAGGGCCCATCAGCCCCAGCCTTATTTTTTTTTTTTTTTTATTTTACTTTAGGTTCTGAGATACATGTGCTGAACGTGAGGGTTTGTTACACAGGTATACATGTGCCATGGTGGTTTGCTGCACCTATCAGCCTGTCATCTAGGTTTTAAACCCCACATGCATTGGGGATTTGTCCTAATGCTCTCCCTCCCCTTTCCCCCACCCCCTAACAGACCCCGGTGTGTGATGTTCCCCTCCCTGTGTCCATGTGTTCTCATTGTTCAACTCCCACTTATGCGTGAGAACATGTGGTGTTTGGTTGTCTGTTCCTGTGTTAGTTTGCTGAGGATGATGGTTTCCAGCTTCATCCGTGTCCCTGCAAAGGACATAAACTCATTCTTTTTTATGACTGCGTAGTATTCCATGGTGTATATGTGCCACATTTTCTTTATCCAGTCTCTCATTGATGGACATTTGGGTTGGTTCCAAGTCTTTGCTATTGTAAATAGTGCTGCAATAGACATACATGTGCATGTGTCTTTATAGTAGAATGATGTATAATCCTTTGGGTAAATACTTAGTAACGGGATTGCCCAGCATCATTTTTCACCACTGAATGAAGCTCTGTTTTGTTTAAAGGTGTTTCAGGCCTCAGTAAGGAATACTGTGGAAAGTGTTGCAGACTTATCTGTACAGGCACAACCAATTCTGTGTCTACATGAGTGACCTCTGAGTGCTGAGCAGAGTCCTTTCCCCAAGTAGTTTTCCCACGTGAACCACAATAGTTTCTGGAATTCCATTCTTCTCTTCACTTAAGCTCAGTCTTTACCAGAGGTTCACTAAAATACTCAATGCAAGATATCTGTGTTCATATACATGTGAATTCTAAGTTCTAGGTTATCAACTAGTTTAATCATTTTGCTAGTAAATAGGACTCTGACAATAAAACCAAAGCTTGTGGTTATAATCACCTAGTTACTCTGACCAGTGCTATGTAAGTATCTAGACAACAGTACAGGCAAAATGATAGAAATGAAATATGGAGGCAACATTGCTTATTAATTTTTTTGCTATGAAAACTTTATATTTTTAAAAATTTTTTCAACTTTTAATTTTTCTCCATTCTATGTCTGAAATAAATGAATATGGAACAGAATGCCAAACAATCAAACAATATATAGAAAGCCATGCCTTGGGAAATGAAATAAACTAGCCTTAGACAAAAGTCAAGGATGAAAGAAAATCAACTGCTTTCCAAGTTTAGATCACGTTTGACCTAAAGTCTAAGAGACTAGCAATAGATCTGAAGGAAGCGCAGATAATCAGGCCAAGCATAAATATCACTAGAGGTAAGGAAATGCGAAGAGCTGATTTTGGAAGTGAAAAAAAAACTTTTAAAGCCATGGATACCCAGCAGCTATCTAGTGCAGGCACTACAATCAGTTCAATAACTGCTGCTAATTGAATAATGTATAGCATAGAGGTAATAGGATTTTTGCTTCTTTCTTCCTTACTTTCTTTTTCTTTCTTTCATTTTTTTCTCTTTCTTTCTTTCCTCCTTCTTCTTTATATTATTGTTATTATTATACTTCCTATGGCCATACGAATTTAAAGCACATTTAAATTAATATTTATTTTGTGCTCCACCAATTAAGTAAAAATAAAACAAATTTTTGTGACTGAGTTCTTTCTGGGCATCTAGTGAAGAGGTTTTGAGATGAGGGGGAGAAAGAATGCAGAACTAGCAGCAGATAGACTTGCTCCTTCATATATTTTGCAGTTTAGATTAGAGCTTGGAACAGTCTAGAGATTTTTGTTAAATTTTCACTTATATACCTGATGATGTTTAGATGAACCATTTCAATAAACATGTGTTTCTCTTCCCTATTAATAAAATAGGAGCTATAAATTACTTTGTCTACACAAACAAAATAAAACCATATTAAAATTATGAGACTATAATTATAAGAAAACCATATTATGTTAAACCACATAACATAAAGCAGATATATAAAATTAATGTTTCCAATGTCTTTATTTTATAAGTAAAGAACATGGCACCACAAAAATTTGTGATTTGTGCAGTCTACCCATGATCAATCTGTGGTAAGATTCTAATTTTCTCACTTCCAGTTTGTTGCTCTTTCTCCCAGAGAGAAGACCTGGAAGAACAGAGGCTTGAGTAGATGTGACCAAGCTTCTACTTCTTCATCTAGAAAACAATATTTTGTGCTCAGGTGTGTTCCCAGGTACATTCACCTAGAAAATCATGTAGTGAGAAGCTTACTGCAGTGTATGTAATTGCATGTACATAAAGAATCATCCATCAGTATCCACAGGGAATTGGTTCAAAGACACCTGCTGATATCAAAATCTGTGGATGTTCAAGTCTCTTACATAATAAAATGGTGTCATATTTTCAGTATTTTAAAATTTTTACACATATTCTTCCATGTACTTTAAATCATCTCTAGATTACTTATAATAGCTAATACATTATAAATAATGTGTAAATAGTTGTTATACTGTATTTTGTATTATTTTTACTGTTGTATTGTTTTTTATTGTTTTTTGGCTAATATTTTCAATCCATAGTTAGTCGAATCCACAGAGAAATACAAATGGCCAGCTATATTCTCAGAGGAAATGCACCACCATAATTTTAAAATCTACCCATTTGTATGTTACGGTAAAATTATACTAAGATACAGGATTTGAAGAGAAGTGGTTTTTAGTGATGCTCTAAATTTTATTTTATAATACAATCAGTGTAGAGAATTCAGCATGGATGTACCATTAGCAAATAGGTAGTAAAAATCCAAATAAAAAATAAATTCTAAAAAGTTAGTAAAAGTCGAATGTAATTACAACTGATTTATAGTACAATATTTACTTTGAATGGAAACTCTTATCTCATTTAAAATATTCAGGGCATTGTGTATAAGGATTAAAGTTTTTTATCCATTAAAAGAAAACATGCAAATTGCAGGATGCTCTAATAAAGAAAAACGAAACCCCAAATGATAAATGCACACAGCCTATTTTAATCTGAGGCCCTCTGTGAAAGGTTATGCATTTACTTTTATAAAAAGAAATAAATGTACAATCATCTAAAATCATCTAAAAAAACACCTTAAACTACTTACAGTATCTTTAATCTGGCTGTCTTCCATTATTTTCTCAAGGATTTTTTAATGGAAATGTTTTGCTATGAAAATGCATGTGAATTTTGACAGGTTATGTTTTAAACCCATTAAAAGCTATACTGTTCTCCTTATACCCAGGTCCTAAAACTAATAATCATATGCAACAAATAATTTATAAGTATGAATCTATTCTCACACTGCCATAAAGAACTACCTGAGACTGGGTAATTTATGAAGAAAAGAGGTTTAATTGACTCACAGTTCCACAGGCTGTCCAGGAAACACGGTTGGGTAGGCTTCAGGAAACTTATAATCGTGGCAGAAGAGCAAAGGGGAAGGAAGCACATTCTTCATATTGTGGGGCAGGAGAGAGAGTGAAGGGGGAGTGCCACATGCTTTTAAACAACCAGATCTCATGAGAACTCACTCACTATCATAAGAACAGCAAAGGGGAAAATCTGCCACTATGATCCAATCACTCCCCAACAGGTCCCTCCCCCAACACTGGGAATTACAATTCCATATGAGATTTGGGTGGGGACACAGAGCCAAACCATCTTATTTTGCCCCTGGTCCCTTCCAAGTCTCATGTTCTCACATTTCAAAATACAATCATGCCTTCCCAAGAGTCCCCCAAAGTTCCAGCATTTTACTTAAAAGTCCAAGTCCAAAGTCTCATCTCAGTCCCTTCTGCCTATGAGCCTGTAAAATCAAAAACAAGTTAGTTACTTCCAAGATACAATGAGGGTACAGGAATTGGGTAAATGCCTCTATTCAAAAAGGGAGAAATTGGTCAAAATAAAGGGGATACAGGTCCCATGCAAGTCCAAAACCCAACAGGGCAGTTATTAAATCTTAAAGCTTTCAAAATAATCTCCTTGACTGTATATCTCACATCCAGGGTACACTGATGTAACGGGTAATATCCCAAAGCCTTGGGCAGCTCCACCCTTGTGGTTTTGCAGGGTACAGCCCCTATGGCTGCTTTCATGGGCTAGTGTTGAGTGCCTGCAGCTTTTCCAGGTGCACGTGCAAGCTCTCAGAGGATCTACCATTCTGGGGTCTGGAGGACAGTGACCCTCTTCTCACAGCCGCACTAGGCAGTGTCCACGTGGGGATTCTAATGTGGGAACTTAAACCCCACATTTCCCTGCAGCACTGCCCTAATAGAGGTTCTCCATTATGGCTCTGTTTCTGCAGAAGACTTCTGTCTGAACATCAATGCATTTCCATACATCTTCTGAAATCTAGGCAGAGGCTCCCAAGCCTCAAATCTTGCCTTCTATGCACCCACAGGCCAACACCACATGGAAGCTGCCAACGCTTGGGGCTTGCACCCTCTGAAGCAACAGCCCAAGCTATATACTGGCCCCTTTTAGCCACAGCTGGAATTGGAGCAGCTGGGACAGACACATGGCACCATGTCCCCAGGCAGCACACAGCAGTGGGGCTTTCAGACCCATGAAAGCATTTCTCCCTACTAGGCCTCTGGTCCTGTGATGGGAGGGGCTGCCACGAAGGTCTCTGAAATGCCCTAAAGGCATTTTCCCCATTGTCTTGGCTATTAGCATTTGGCTCTTCCTTATGCCAATTTCTGCAGTCTTGAATTCCTCCCCAGAAGATGAGTTTTTCTTTTCTACCACATAATTGGGCTGCAAATTTTCCAAACTGTTATGCTCTGCTTCCCTTTTAAATATAAGTTTTAGTTTCAGGTCATTTATTTGCTTATAAAAATGAATGTAGGCTTTTAGACACAGCCAGGCCACATATTGAATGCTATGCTGCCTAGAAATTCTTCCATCAGCTACCCTAAATCATCTCTCTCAAGTTCAAAGTTCCACAGATCTCTAGAGCTGGGGTAAAATGCCACCAGTCTTTTTGCTAAGGCATAGCAAGAGTGACCATTTCCTAGTAAGTTCCTCATATCTATCTGAAACCACCTCAGCCTAGACTTTACTGTCCATATCACTATCAGCATTTTGGTCACAACCATTCAACAAGTCTCTAAGAAGTTACAAACTTTCCCTCATCTTTATGTCTTCTTCTGAGCCCTCCAAAACTGTTCCCACCTTTGTCCATTACCCAGTTCCAAAGTTGATTCCACATTTTCATTTCCTTCCACTTTCATTCCATGTTTATAGGTGAGATGAAGATAAAAGTACTTTATAGCAATGTCCCACTCCTGGTACCGATTTTCTGTATCAATTCATTCTCACACTGCTATAAAGAACTACCTGAGACTGGGTAATTTATGAAGAAAAGGTTTAACTGACTCAGAGTTTTGCATGCTGTACAGGAAGCATGATTGGGGAGGCCTCAGGAAACTTACAATCATGGCCGAAGGGCAAAGGGGAAGCAAGCACCTTCTTCACATGGCAGAGTGAGAGAGACAGTGTGAAGGGGGAGTGCTACACATTTTTAAACAACCATATCTTGTGACAATTCACTATCATAAGAACAGCAAGAGGGAAACCTGCCCCCATGACCCAATCACCTCCCAACATGTCCCTCCCGCAATATTGGAAATTACAATTTGACATGAGATTTGGGTGGGGACACAGAACCAAACCGTATCATTGTACAACCTAAACAAGTATTCAATTGGATTGAAAGATTTTGCTGTTCCAAATAAACATAATATATATAGAGAGAGCATATACATATATATATATATATATATATATATATATATATATATTCTAAACTCATTTATGTCTTCCTGTGTTTAGTTGATGTTTCTTCTAAGTTTTCACCTCAAGTCACATTGGAGGTCCCACATTTTTTCACTCTGTTATATGGTGTCACTAAATACTAATAGGGCAATTCCATGGGGATATATTCACAAAGTCCACTATTTTTATTATAGAGCTTATCCTGATTTATGAATGAGAACTCTTCTTGTGTCAGAAACAAGACTTAAATGAACTTAAAAGAGAAAGGGGAGGTATTTTTTTTTTAAATCATGGTATGTTGTTTTCATCTTCAGTGTCTGAACAATCAATTGTCTGAGGGCTGGATTTGGTGCACATAAGAGACAATAGACATGGGGTCAAATGCCAAAAGGAGAGTCTCATACTGTCTCTTGCATGTTCTTTTAGTTCACCTTGGCTTGATTTTCTCTAAATACAGAGTAGTTTTCTTCACATAGCAGTGGACATGGCTGTCAATAGTTCTCAAGATCCATAGCTTACAGTTTTCCTCACCAAGAGGAGCTATCCATTTTTGAAGTTCCAGGAGAGAACAAAGGACAGAACACATCTGTTTCCTTTAAAGCCATTACCTGAAAACTCCACAAATCACTAGTCCTCAAATTCTACCAGTCAGAATTTTGACTCATGGCCAAACTTAGCTACAAGAAACACTGAAAAATTTGCCTTAACCAAGGCAGCCATGTATCCACATAAATTTTAAGAAATTTATTAAAGAATAATATGAATATTAAAGGACAACTAAAATTCCACAATTATGGCAATGAAGAGATGATAAGAATCACTCAAACATTAATAGATGGATGTAACTGAGTACAAAGGAGAACCAAAAGAAGGGTGCTTCCCAAAATAAGACAGAAGACTTTAGAACAGGGGTCCCCAGTCCCATGTTCTAAAGCCCCATGGGTACCAGTTCGTGCCTGTTAGGAACCAGGCCACACAGCAGGAGGCGAGTGGTGGGCAAGTGTGTGATGCTTCATCTGTATTTACAGCTGCTCCCCATTGTTCTCATTACCACCTAAGCCCCGCCTCCTGTCAAATCAGCAGTGGCATTAGATTCTCATAGGAATGCAAACCCTATTGTGAACTGCACATGCAAGGGATCAAGGTTGCTCACTCATTATGAGAATTTAGTGCCTGATGATCTGTCACTGTCTCCCATCATCCCCAGTTGGGACCATCTAATTGCAGGAAAACAAGCTCAAGGCTCCCACTGATTCTACATTATAGTGTGTTGTATAATTATTTCATTATATATTACAATGTAGTAGTAATAGTGATAAAGTGCATAATAAATGTAATGCACCTGAATCATCTTGAGACCATCCCCCCAACCCACCCCAGTGTGTTGAAAAATTGTTTTCCATCAAACCAGTCCCTGATGCCAGAAAGGTTGGGGACCTCTACTTTAGAAGACATCCTTTAAAAAAATACCTTTTAATGGCTGAATAGTACTATATTGTGTATAAGTACCACATTTTCTTTATTCATGGATTAAACTGAAGGTCATTATGCTAAGTGAAATAAACTAGGCACATAAAAACAAACATCGCATGTTCTCACTTATTTGTGGAATCTAAAAATCAAAACAGTTGAACTCACGGAAATAGTAGGTTACCAGAGACTGGGAAGGGTAATGAAGCAGGGGTGGGGAAGGTGAGGATGGTTAATGGATACAAAAATTAGTTAGAAAGAATAAGACCTAGTATTTGATAGCACAACAGGATAATTTTAGTCAATAACAATTTAGTTGTACATTTAAAAATAATAAAAGTGAATAATTGGATTGTTTGTACCACAAAAGACAAATGTTTGAGGGGATGAATACCCCATTTTCCATAACGCAATTATTATGCATTGTATGCCTGTATCAAAACATCTCATGTAGCCCATAAATATATACATCTACTATGTACTTACAAAATTTTTTTTTTTAAAGTTTTAAAAAACCTCATTACTGCAAATAAGGCTTTTACTTTCAAATTATTTTTTACAACATTTTTAGCTGGCTAATAAAATTAAGGTCAAAGCAGCTTAGTTTTGGTTTCCTCCATTGTATTATGGTAGTTTTATTTAAAAGGTTAATGAGTGAGTGTGCTTGTCAGGAAACTCAGGTATCTATTTGCTTTCAGAGAGAATATTGCTTCCTTAATAATAACACCTGAACTTCTGAAAGCTTCTGATTAAGAGATTAAAAAGAATGTGCTAGACCCTGCCAGTTGAGTAACTACTCACTAGGTGAAAAAGTAGGACATTAGAAACACAGAGTAATTTTTCTCCAACAAGTGTTAAATGGTACTTTAGTGAAGCCGTGCTGACTCCCTCAATCTAAGCACCTATTTAAGACCTTGGAGCAGCTGAGTTACACAGTAGAGCCTGACCCAATCCACTTTTCAATTGCTCCCCTCATTCCATATAAAAAGCAAAAACAATTAAACCTCTTTCAGGTACCCAAATTAGAGACACCCCAAAAACATTGTCAGCACCTGATGTAGTGCCTACGGCATTCTCTAATGGAGATCTATTATGTGCACCTAAATATCTTTCACATTTTAAATCTGATGAGTAATCCTTTGTATCACCTCCTGCCAAAATATCTATTGTATATTTTAACTAGGAGAGGATGGCTGCCCATGTAGCTAAATTGGAAGCATGGATATTTTTAGTGCTTGATGAAAAAACTTACATAAAGAGCAACTCTATTCACCCTATTGGGATCTTCTTATGTAAAAGGCCTGGCATGAGTGTAAGGTATTATTATGACTATAAAAGCGCCTCAATCTGTAATCATAGGAAAGGCAGTACTATAGAGAAATACCACGCAGTTGCATGGCAACTGAATCCTAGTGGAGTTAGTTGCCACGCAGAGGAGTTATTATGAGTGCTTCGATGCAGCCCAGCCAAAAGAGCACCCAGACCACAAGCAGGTAATCACCCACCTGTTGCCTGAGGATATTTTCTCCTCCACGCTGGTAGTCAAATGAAATTGAAGATGAAGATGTGGGTTTGCTTCCCGATGCAGAGCCTGAATACCAGTTAAGGTTGCTTTGTTTGACAAATGTCTAGCACCTTGGTTTATTTTGTAAGAATGAAAAAACACGCACATCACAGTGTCAGCAACAATGGGAAATCCACAACAAGAGCTTGTGCCAAATTCAGATGATTCTAGAAATGTAAATGTACCTTGCTATCTTCCAAAATGGGTGTAATAGCTCAAGGTCTTCTCTTGTTAAACAATAAAAATGTAAGCGCTTGATATTGGGTCGTTGTTATGTTTTACTTTCCAGTATTCCTTCTTTTTGCAATGAATAGCAATTTCAGCTTCTTTTGAGAACTATGCTTTCCTCATTGTCAATCATGCAGTTTGGGTGAATCCCATCTGTGGCAGGGATAGGCCAGTGATCCAGACCTGGCCCATTCACCTATTTCATTTACCTGATAACACTGAAATTGGGTCAGGGTTGGGCATAAAACAAAGCCAGGTGAATGAGACCCATTCTGGGGCTTCTGATGGAAGTTTTGTGAAAGAAGTGCTCTCTTTCTGCTGGCCAGTCTTAGTCCGCCAGAGGTTCCCCAGGAGTGGCTGGTGGCTACCTTGCCTCCTGCAGACATGCTTTACTAACTTACCCAAAGTGAAGCCAGCTCCGAGGAATGCAGGGCCAAGAGATGCAGAAGACAGCTTGTTAATTGCATCATTCCAACACCTGCATCCTGGGACAAAAATCCCACCCCCAAACTTTGGCAATAGACGATTTATTTGTCTTTTAAATTTAAGCTACTTTGAATTAGGTTTCTGCCCTTTGCAAGAAGACAGGTTCCTACCAATATTCAGCACGAACTTGAACTTTGGAGTTTACATCTGCTCTCTACCACTTACTAACTGTGTGACCTGGGCAAGCTACATACTTTCTCTGGGCTGCAGAATCTTTGTTTTTAAAATGAGCCTAATAATGGTACCTTGTTTGTGTTAAATGAGACAGTGCATGCGAAGAACTTAGCCAAGTTCCTGGAATAAAAGATGAACTCAGCAAGTGGTATTTATTATTTGTTAAAGATTTACAAGGCTATTTGTATGAGTTGGGTGGAGTATGTGATTTGCAGAGAACATGACCCTTTCAGGGATATCCTCCATCACTCATATACTACTCTCTGGGCCCCTAGTTCTTGAATTTCATTTAACCCAAGAAACACTAGTGAGCCTTTAATATGTTCAAAAAATTCCTCTTACACCAAGGTCCTTGGAGCACTGCAAGCGAGTAGTATAGGCCACTACTATTCAAGCAACCTGTGGATTTACATGTTTGTCCTATGATTGAGGGAACCCTCCCTGGGTCTAGTTCCCTTAAAGCACACTTCCCTCTCTTCTCTCTTAGAAAACTGGTAGACTCTTAAAGCCTTCAAAGTCATGCTAGAAAGTCTTCTGCATAAAGATTTTGCCCTGCCACGCAAAATTTCTCTGTAGGGATAAAACACCAGGTACAGGGATACATCACTGGAAGGAGAATGTAATAAAAGAAAAAATACAGAAAGCACAAAATAGAAATTAATATCCCAATATATCATTCCTACCAAATAGTTAATATTCAGTGAGTTGTCACAACACTCCCTGTGCTAAGCAGAAATCCCCGCCCTGCTTATATCAGTAACTTTTTCATGGCACCTGTAGGCCAAAAGAAATACCTAACAATACTATTCATTAAATGGTTAGGTCCAAATACCTAAATAACTACATTGTAATAAGCTAATATCAATTTGAAAAAATAATACATTAATACGGAACAAAAATATTTTTATTTCATTTAAAAAATATCCACAATGATTTACTAAAATCTGTGCACACGTATCAGACGTCGCACAATTTCTCAAAATGCAAAACCAGTTTGGGCATTGCCAACGTCATTTCCTGTTCCTCGTTGGCTTTTGCATGGAACTTGCTTTTTATCACAACCACTATCAAAACCCAGCTTCACAATGATATGACAGCATCAAAAATAATGTTGTGCAACCTTACATTTAAACTCAAAATATCTCTGCTACGAGTTTGCTGCTAGCACTCAGGGGCACCTGGGCACAGTTTGGGGACCGTGATGCAAAAACATTTCCAAGTGTTACCTTATGTTATGCACACAACAGTCTTGTGAGGAGAGGGACTTTAATCAGGTTTCAAAGAAACCAGATTTTTAGGTATAATAACTGGTTTAAAGTTACTAAATATGGGAAGGCAGGTACTACTCAGGGGCTCCAAAATCTCTCCTTCAACCATTACTCTCTTTTGTCTAAAGTAGGAAAAAAAATGTATTTATGTTTTTCATGATGTTGTTAATTTCACTCCTTAATTTATACAGTCACACATAAAATATCTCATAAACACTAACTTTGTGCTCACTGCCAAGCTTGGGTCTGAAAATTCAGAATGAGTAAGAACTCAGAAAGCAGAGGGGACAAATAAGGACAATAAACGTTTATAAAGGTGCTGTCACAGAGTATAGAGGGTACCATGGGGATCCACAGTCATAAAAGCTTCATTGAGTATCTCATGCCTCAGGAGAAGTTGAGATGATTACGCAGCATCAAGGTACCATCAAATTGTTCAAAAAGTGTCATCTCCAGCAGAAGCAGTAATATACACAAACTGCCAAAGACCCTAAACCGTCTGAGAAAAGGGAGGTGCAGAATGCTAGGGAGGCAGGAAGGATGAGGCATATCTAGATATGGGGCTGAAGAATAAGGGAGGGGTCAGATGATTAGCATTTTCCCAGGAATAACCCAGTACATCAGTGTTTCTCCAAAAAGTGACATTGATGCTGGAAAGTTGATTCTTAAAAAATGGATCCCCATAACTGTTGAAGAACCACTCTTGGGTTTCAAAATGAACAGAAGCATTATAAAAGCTTTGAGAATATCTGCTCCTTCAATAAAAACCAACAGTAACAAAAAGCTTTTTTCTGAGTGTTTCTAGTCCTTGGAAATAGTGCTCTCTAGGAGCCACTGCCTGTGGCAACAGGGAGCTTTGCCTTCTCACTCACCTCTGACAATGACACTTCTTTAAACTGTTTCAGATAAATCTGTTTTTCTTTAAAAAAATGCATATACTAACTTTATTTTTTTATTTATTTTTGGGATGTTGGGAGGAGATGATAGGTTGATATAAGGACGATGCTTATAATCCAAGCGGTCCAGTGTCTATGCCCTCCAGCCCAGGGATGCAAGTAACTGCCAGAAATTTTAGGTATAACAGTGAGTTTGCAACCTGAGCAGCTCTGATTCGGTGTTCTGAACAGAAGCCTGTGTGACTTCAGTTACAAGTTCTATCAAAGAAGCAGAGCCCTGTAGACAGGGTGGAGCTGAAATAAATACGTATGCCAAAATCTCCTTCAAGGGGAGAGCAAGGTTGTCTCTACTCAAGGGTGGAATTGGCTCTGTTACAATTCAAACATACCATAGAAATGCTTAATGATGCATTTTCACAAAGCTTGCCCAGCAAAGTCCCTGCGTGCCTGATCCTACAATTGCGATGCTAATGGATCAGAGTTCGGAGGGAGATTTATTACCAAATTAATGGGGAAGTGGCCATATACCAATAATGGTTATAATATATTGAGCATTTATAATGTGCTAAGACCTGTATGAAATGTTTTACGTGCCTCTGCTCAAATATCAAACAACTCTGAAGAGCAGATATAAGCGGTTCTAATTTTACTGACAGGGAAGTGAATTGTAAAAGCATCATGCCATGATGTTAGCAGCTGTAGCAGGATGGGAATATAAATATGAAGAGGCCCAAGTCCGTGGTCTTCATTCCTTTTTCCGTTTTTTTGTATTTTTTTTTAACAAACAAATTACAATAAAGCCATTTCCAAAAATGTGTGCTTTATTTTGTGTAATGACACCAAGAGATTTCAGCATTCAGGTCCCAAGGAAGCTTGGCTGTTTCAAGCTATGTTTCAGTCATCCAGATCCCTGCCTCAGTTGAGAGGAGAGAGGGGAGAGTGCCTGACTGATCATTCTCACGTTGTTTCCTGACAACCTCTGGGATCCGATCCAACAGGGGCGGATGTGATTGGAAGCTCTGCATATCAATAATCCCTTCATTAAAGGTTTTAGACACCTGACTTCACTGAAATGCTTCACCACACTTGTGTGTGAAAAGATCCCTGGGGTCTTCTGCATGGTGAAAGTACAGTTAGCAAGCAGGTCTAACCTGTATTTCTTGATCAAACTCTTCTGGTTATCAGTATACTAAGTTATTTTAAAGGGAAAAGGAAAAGAAACACAACCACTTAACAAAGAATATGCATGTTAAGATTTTGGTCACCATTTTGAAGGGAGCATTAGGAAAAAAAAGTAGATTTGTAAGTCATTCCTGACTTTATTTGTGTATCAACACAATTCTGAAATTGTCACAAACATGGAAAAGATTTGGAGTCTTGATACACCTTTAAAATTAAGAAAAGAACCTTCTTTATTATACCACTCATCAGCATGGCTATACTTAAAGGTCTGTCAGTGTTTTCATTAGCCTTTTTCCCTGGCAGCCATTGACAGCTATATTCTTTCTAATCAAGATAAACAACACTCCAAAGCATCTGTAGTGTGCAGCAAAATCCTCCTCATAAGGCTGAAGACAGAGAAATACCAAACTACCCAGCGAATATATAGATATAAGGCATATCAAGCAGGTATAAACCAGTCATAAACAAATATAATAAATAAAAATAATTGTATTTAATAATTAAATGTTTTCTTGATTCTAAGGGTCTCTACCTGTCATAGACACAGTTATTATTCAGCAAACATTTAGGCCCCATACTTCCTTTGAATGTGATTTACCTTGACCTTTGGACAGTGAGCAGATGTGATGCTAACAGAGATTTCAAATGTGCACCCATGGTTCCTGTTGTCTTCCTGTACTGCTAAGATGCACATAAGAAAAGCATACTCTGGTAGCCACTACCTCTTCTCCTGTGGGACAGAATCATCCCAAACAAGCCAGCCGAACTGCCTGCAGCCTTCTGAAATGACACCTTTCACTGTGACTCCTGACTCACGAGTGAGAAAAAAATAGATGCACGCTGTTGTATTTTGGTACAGTTTGTTAGACTGAATTCTTGCAGCCTAACATCCCACCTCACTCCACCTCCAGGGATGTCTAATGACAATTTATTCTAGACAACTCTGGCAAACTGTACAGGATCAAGTAATTTTAGAGGTCAAATTAAGCTATTCTTTCTGTCTCTAGCCAGTACAAAATTCCCACTTTAAAGCTCCCTCTCCATTGGCAAAAATGTTATTCTGTTTCTATTGCGCAGCTTTTAATTTCACAAAACTTGCCTAGAGCAAGTTTAACCAGCAGGTAAGAGAAGGACTACACCATTTGTTTAAGAGATTGCCAGCACACAAATGCACAGAGGGTTTGTATTCGATTCCATATTTCCACCTTCTTCTTTCTCTATTTTCACCATTGGAGTCCTCATAGCCATGGGCTCTCTGATGCTGGCTGGTCCAGCTACTCATGTCTTAGTGGTGACTCTCTCATTCATGTTATTTTCTACTTTTACATTTTGATAAATGAGAAGGTCTTGGATGCTTAAATAGATTTATGCACAGATTCTTACATAGCTGAGAGTGTGGCAGCCTGGCCACTTGTCCAAAGTCCATCCCACAGCCTCTGCTGGTGGGGTTATTTCATCACCCTCTTTGGGGAGATAGCAAAATATAACATACTCCCAAATCACATCCATGGTCTACCTTCAAGCCCACAGGGAAACTAGGAACACCTCCAATGGAGAGAGGTCTTTGCCCTCTCCTACCCAACCCTGCCACTTGGACACTGCTCTTTCCCTAATACAAGAGCAGAGCTTTCATGAGATTCTCAACCAAAACCTTCTGTCACATTTCTCAGATTTACCCGAATTTATTTCTTGCCCTTTGCTATAACAGGCAAGAAATTTAAACAAGTAGGATTCCAGCTGGGTTAATGCAGGAGAGAGCAATTTACTCACTGCCAAAGCAAAGATCAAACAATCAGGTTTCTTTCTTTGCAGCTTGCTATGAATCTGGGGAGGGAGATAACAAGTATAAATTTCAGGGTGTAGAAGAAAGGATTTATAGTTACCCGTGAGAGAAGTTACTGTTTATGTTCTCAGCTGTTTTTGATGTCAGGTAGTCAAAGAAGTAGAGAAAAGAAAACAGAAATCAGTATCTTATATTTCAAGTCATTGCGGTCATGTTTTGAAAATCACGTCAATGATGTAATTTTTCTTTTAAGCGAATGCATTAAAGAATACATTTGATTGATAATTTGGATTTGAGCGGTTGGATGATTGTCTACAGAATGTAAGTTCCATGAGTACAGGGACTTCATTTTGCTCCCTGCAGGGAACAAGAGTGCCATATGCTTAAAAAAAAAAAAAAGTAGTAGTTGAGTGAATTGATATAAATAAGCCTGAAGAATTTTTTCACCATATGAGTTTGACTTTAAATTATCTGACAAATTTAGGATCAACTTGAAGAAGATAGACTAGCTATTATGTTCCACACCCCCACCCCTGCCCCCGATTTCAATTTTTTTCATATATTGTACAGGTTCTTCTCTTTATTAGGGAAACGTCAAACATCGCACCTACATCGCTCTTTCTTATTCAAATCCCCACATTATTTTCTTTAAGCCTAGGGCTAAGTATCATTAAAAATTAACATGTTCATCACATTTAATAGTTTTTATTCACTAAAAGTAAACAACCCTCTTTCAGTAATAAAACCTTTCAGTAACTTTCAGTAACAAAACCCACAGTGTTTTCTTAACCAAGAAAACACTGAACTAGTTTGAATACAGTAGTTGTAGTTTTCATAAAACACACCACACACACATACACACACGTGCATGTGTATATATATGAAAAATAATGTATATAATAGGACACATATCCTTTGGGTATTGTTTTTCTTGAAAATCTTAAGTAATATATACTCCTAAGGCAGTTTTAATTGGTCAAATCTGCCTAAGCACAAACATTCAAACATGTCAGTGGACAGCAGGGCCCTTTGGACATCTATTATCATCCCACATCAACATCATAAACATTCTGTAATCTGTGCTGTTTAATGTGGTAGCCACTAGCCTGGTGTGGCTATTTTTATTTATATTAGAATTCATTAAAATTAATGAACAGTATAAATTCAGTCCCCCAATCACACTAGCCAAATTTAAGTGTTCAGCAGCCACATGTGGCCAGTGGCTACCACACTGGATAGCACAAATGTAAAACATTTCTTTAACGGAAGAATATTCTTTTGGATGGCACTGGCCTATACAATGCTGAGTTCTTATTCAATTGGCCTATAATTGCAGAGCCCTCTTGTATCCGTTTATTTCACTGGAAAGTTTCTAGCACAGTAGAAACAAATAGTGTATAGTCAAAACTATCCTTGCAAATGCATCAAGGACATTGGTATTTTGCACATAAAACCTTGTACCAATATGTAAAAGTGTAAAGGTATGTATAAGTGTATTTATATTTAAATGCAAATATATGAAAAAATATGTGCATATATAACATAGTGTTTAACTATTTCATTTGTTCTCTAATAATCCCTCCTTCTGAGAGGTGGAGCATTCCTGAATTTACATCAGTATAAAAGTGAAACTCCTCTGCTTCTGTCTAGGTTTCAGGTATACAAAGGCTCTCTTACATCGCACTTGTATATTTCCAAATCTGGCTCTGGAAATTCAAGATCTGAGTGTGCCCAGTTCACTGACAATAGTATGGCGGTACCAGGGACAGGAATTGGTTCATCAATTAACGTTATCAGAATGACTACCTCTCCACTGATAGTAAATGGGTGCCTTCCTCAACCTGCAAAGACTAGTATGTGAGAAGTAGGGAGGAATTTGCGTAGGAGAACAGTGTAGGGGAGTCATTATTGGGTTAGGCAAGATCAAAGGTAGGCCTTGAAGAGAACATATAACATGGTCAGGTGGAGACGAACAGGTAAGATACTTCAATCAGAACTACTGAAATGATCTACGGCACAAAGGTGAAAACTGGCACAGCCACTTATGAGAAAGAGAAGACCAGACCTGTCCAATTTCATATCCAGCCATTACCAATTATACCTCTCATGCTTCAGTCACATCTGAACTATCTCTTATTCCTCAACATACCATTTTTATGTTCTCTCTCTCCCTCCCAATCTTTTGCATCTACTGCCTCTAGAACACCCTGAAAATCTTTCTCCACCAAGAAAATTCTTAGCTCCTCTCATTTCCCTGTCATTTTCACTTCTACAGAGCTTTGTCTGACTCTTCTAGGCAGTCACACACCGATTCCTCCACACTCTCACAGTATATTGTTTATCTGCTATCCTTTTCCCATTGCATGTTTCTGTGTCTGTCTTCTCACTAAATTCTGAACTGCAGGGGGCACGTCCATGTCTTATTAAACCTTGTATTCTCAAGGCCAAAACAATGCCAGGGACACAGCATGTGTTTACCCACCTTAAGAAGAATCGATGGATGAGAGATGGATAACAAAGAGTGGCTCAATAGCTCCAGCCAGTTATTATTGAAGTCTGCATGGATTTAGTGAAAGTGCTACTATGGATATTAGAAGCCTCTCAAATCTGTCAATATTTCTGGACTACTCAGAATATTTTGTTTTCAAGTAACAAAAATCCAACTCAAAGTGGTATAATCAATGGAAGAAAATCTTTGCTCTAGCTGATAAGCCTCAGCATAGCTGGATCTAGGACAGTAGCATCAGGTGTCAGTCATTTTCCAGCTCTCAGCTGTGCTCTGTTATCTGTTGGATTTGTGTTGGACAGTCCTTGCAATGTAGTGATCTGGCAGCTCCACAATGACAAGTCACTGTCCCACCAACCTTCCTAGAAAGAGATCTCCCATTTCTCTACTGTGCTAGGAGAATTCCAAGTGAGCCTATCTTTCTACCACTGGAGGTGGTACTTCTCTGGAGGACGTGATGTGGAGTGCAGAGGAGGTGATACTGTGGTTGTCCAGACTTAGGTCACATGATGATTCCTGGAGCCAAGACTGGCATTGGCCTTGCTGTATCTACAGTGACTGAGAAGTAAGCAGTGGTATTCCAAAGGAAACCTGAGGTATTCTTATTAAAGAGGGAGGCTATACACTGGGCAGACCAAAACAAATGTGTTCCCTATGGTTTCTTTTCAATGCAATTATCTTCCTGCTATAATATGAAAAAAACAGTTCATTATGTGTCTTTATTTTCTCTGTGGTAGAAACTATTACACCAATGCTTTTCTTATTAATGTCTCCAAACCTACAAGTGGCTATTTCAAATAACAGAGGGAAAACAAATGTTACACGTTGACTTGTTCTTTGAATCTCCTACCGGTCATCATCATGTATTATAATCAACCTTTTCCCAACTCTAATCTGCTATTGCTAGCTATTAGCCAAGTGATTCAGGTTCAGATTGGTTCACTCGTTTGTTTTCTCAGTGGCAGAAGAATGTGCCGATAGAACTTTTTTTTCTCTCTTTTTTTCTGATAATGCTCATAGAATTCCATCTAAACTGGTGTTCCTTCACTGCAGGAGGTGCTAAATGCTCTTAGATGGCGTGGCATTAAACAGCGTCAATCCACATGGTGAAAAAGTTAATCTTCCTTACATTCTCTAAATCTCCTTCTAATTATAGAGCCAAGAAAATCTGAGTTTTGATTCCAGTCTTGTTTTTTAGTATTTGCTTTTTACTGCATAGAGTCAGCTTTACTCAGATTCTTTAGTGGGTGCCAGTACATGGATAAAAGTCCAAAATATTTTGTGGCTTTTTTTTTTATCTTCAGTTGTACCATTAGCATCTATGTATCCCAAACAATGGAAGTTTCCATTTAAAGCAGTGTGGAAAATACAACCTTATATACATTTATATAGGTAAAAGAAAGTAGTCAGCCTTTGCTAAAATATTAAATCCATAGACAGACAGATGATGTGTTATAATGCAAAAGTCGGCATAATTTCAAATGAGTATAGTTTTGGCAGTACTAGGAAGCTAAAATGTGACCCTATTTGGTGTCTTCGATGGGCCACTTTTGTTTATACAAGTCGGGATTCAGTAATGAAAGTTTTCTTTTTAAGTTTCTAAATTGTTAAAAAATGTGTTTAAATATGCAGTGAATAAGAATTATTGTATTAAGTAATATTTTGGGGATGTGAATTTTAACACAAGATGTAGTTTTATTTAATTAGCAGACAAGTGGGGTCTTTGAGGGTAGCTGGTTTTGCATCAGTTACTGCAATGCAAGGAGGAAGCATCACGCCAAGGGTCCTTCCTGTCAGGGCAATATGGAGAGTAATCACATTTTACTAGTTTCAAAATAACCACACAAGGCGACCTCTGTGGTGCTGAAACAAGGGGCCCACGGAATTGTAGATTTGCTCTAAGTGAAGGTATTCAACCAGAACTGTCATCGATTAGCCACAGTTTAGGGGTAACAGATATCATCCTCTTTCTGTGCAGGAAACAAAGTGTTAAGAAGTTACTTCAACCTACAGTAGAAGCAATCCTACCTGGGAACATCAGAATAGATAATGACATATGAAGCACACGTTTTCCTGAACCAAAAACAGCAAAAAAAGAATTAAACAAATGATGAATCAATAGTTACATATTATGTTCCCTTATAGTATTTCAGTAACATTTTTGCTCCACTAAGACTAGGGGGTAAGTGCAGTTCAAGAGCAAAAGTACTGGTGTCACAAACTGAGCCTATTCTTCCTTGAATGCTAGAATATGGCTATTAGCTTCAAATTGGCACAGAAAATGGGTTTCCTAATGAAAGTTTCCTTCAAATTTACTCATGGTCATTAAAAAAGACATTTGTTTTCTTATTGCCCCTAATTTCCCTAGCAGGCTAAAGAAATAAAAGTTAAAGACTAATAACAAAAATAACCTTGGTAATTGTTACATTGAAGTAAAGAAACAATAGAGAGGAAATAAGGGAAAACAATATTTCCCCCAGTCTGGGGCATAGTTTAATAGCAACTACACTCTTTCAAACATTAGCTGAAACAAACAAATTATTTCCTACTGCATCATTCTAGATTTTAACAACATCTGTTTTAGCTTTAGGTGCAATATTATGAAGCTCAAAAACTCAAGCAATTCTTGCGGAATTAATACATTTCAGCATTCAAGGTCTTTAAACACAAGTTGTTCAGTATAAAATTGCTTTTTAAAATGGTGCAAAACATAGGCTACATATTGAAGCTACATATTGAAAAGACAAGGTCTATGGTTTCCATTAAATATGTAAGATTATAATAGTAATTCTATAAACAATCATAACATAACATTTGAAGAAAAAGGCCCATATCTTATTTCCATTGGATTTTTTAGATTTAACATAAAATGAAAATAGCATTCTTAGTGTAAATTGATTAAGAGCACATCTTGTAAATCTCTGTGAGTTATAGCTGTGTCCCAGTGGAGGTCATATAAATTGAACTCTTTCTAAAAGGCATTCAAACATTAGCAAGTTAAATATGCCCTGTGAAGGTAAATAAAAACTGAGGGAAACTGGATAAATAAAACAGACGTGAAAAAAGTCATGTATTGGGAAAAACACGTCTTGGTTCTTTGCAAGGGAGAAGAATACTAATATGCATACACATTGCAAATTGTCAAAAACAGACTTATGTTGGGTCCAATAAAATCAAAAAGATAAGAAACACATATATACAAAATTTGGTTTAAAACGGAAAAAGTTTGTTTTTTTTTTGTTTTGTTTTGTTTTGTTTTGTTTTTGTCACCAGCAAATAATGCTTTCTATGCTTTGTAAAATAGATTGGTGCCTGGAAAAAAATTAGATTATCAAGCAATATTTTACTCAAGACTATTGCAACAGGGGAGAGAGACTGAACTTGACTCCATTGAAACAAAGGCAAGAGAGTTGTTTTTTTTTGTTTTGTTTTGTTTTTTGAGACAAGAGTCTCGCTCTGTCACCCAGGCTAGAGTGCAGTGGCGCAATCTCGGCTCACTGCAAGCTCCGCCTCCCGGGTTCACGCCATTCTCCTACCTCAGCCTCTCCGAGTAGCTGGGACTACAGGCGCCCGCCACCACGCCCGGCTAATTTTTTGTATTTTTAGTAGAGACGGGGTTTCACCGTGGTCTCGATCTCCTCACCTCGTGATCAGCCCGCCTCGGCCTCCCAAAGTGCTGGGATTACAAGCGTGAGCCACCGCGCCTGGCCGCAAGAGAGTTTTTAAGCAGTGAGGGGAGCTTGTGAAATGGTGCTGAAAGATGGAAGACATTTGAGGGGAGGGTCTTGGTCACTGAGATTAGGCCCTCTGTGTTTGCTAAGGGCCTGGTGAGGTCCCTAACCTCCTGCAAAGCCTGAAAGACAGGAGCACTGCCTTTCTTGATGATTATCTTTCAAAGAGACGGCTCTCAGGTCCTTGAGAAAGACATTCCTTGTTTGTAAAACTGGCAAGAGTCTGGGAGAAAGTTCATATTTCAACGGAGCAAAGTGTGCAACTGCAAGTTTTCTAAAGTAAACCCTTTTAAGAAAAGGGAAGTTAAGAGTCTAGGACAAGAAGAAATCTGTCTGAAGTTTAGTCAAGTTGAGGGGAATGTTAAGGTCCTCCTGGTCAACACACACACACACACACGCACACACACACGTAAGTATACAAATAAAAGGATGATGCAGCCTACATAAATACATTTTCTTCCAGAATTTCTTTGATAAATGTTCAAGTATTGTTGATAAAAATTAAATACCCATTACTGATTTAATAAACAAAACCGAACAAAAAAGCACTGAATAAAATAGTAGAATTCTTTCATGTTTTAAAATATCTATCTTAAATCAATAATCAACATTCTTTAATAGTTCAACTAGAAATATTTCCAATAAAATCATGAGTAAGATAATGATATCCACCATCATCACTATTTACCTTTTCCTTATAGTCCTAGATCAGTGGTTCTAAAGAGGTGGTCCATGAACCAGCTGTACCAGCATCCTCTGGGAATTTCTAGAAAAGCAAATTCTTAAGACCCACCTGAGTCCTATTGAATTGTAAACTCCAGAAAGTAGCACAGAGCAGCAATCAGAGTTTTAACAAGTCTGGCAGGTGACTCTAATGCATACTGAAGTTAGTTCTAGGCAATATTCCATACCACATTCCAGGCAATATTCAATAGGCAAAATTTTTGTGCAAAGGACCAAACAGTAAATATTTTAGGCTCTGTATCCTTGTTGTCGCTGTTACAATTCTGCCAATATTGTGCTAACAGAGACAATTTTTAAAGAATGGGTGTGGTTTTGTTCCAATAAAACTTTATTTTAAACAACAGATTGAGTAAAATGGTCAATAAGCACATAAAAAGATGTTCAATGTCATTAATTAATAGGGAAATGCAAATCGCAACTATGAGATACCACCCACACCCATTACAATGCAATGGCTACTATCAAAAAAAAAAAAGCCAGAAAATAAGCATTGGTGAGGATGTGGAGTTATTGGAACCCTTGTGCACTGTTGATGGTTATGTAAAATGGTACAGCCACTGTGAAAAACAGCATGGAGTTTCCTCAAAAAGTTAAAATAGAATTATCATATGATCCAGTAATTCTGGGTATATACCCCAAAGAGTTAAAAGCAGGGTCTTGAAGAAGCGTTTTTGTACAACCATGTTCGTAACAATTACTTACAATTGCTAAGACATGGTAGTAACCAAAATGTCCAAAGATAGATGAGTGGATAAGCAAAATGTATTATTCAGTCTTAAAAAAGAAGGAAATTCTGACATATGCTGCAACATGGATGAATATCGAGGACATTATACTCTGAAGTAAGCCAGTCACAAAAAGACAAATACTGTGTGATTTCATTTATATGAGGAATTTGACTTATATGATGATTTTGAGTACTCTTAGTATGATTTTGACTACTTAGAGTACTCAAAATCATGGAGACAGAAAGTAGACCAATGATTTCCAGTGGTTTGGGGGAAGGGAGAATGGAGAGTTTTGAATGGATGAAGAGTTTCAGCTTGGAAAATTGAAAGGTTCTGGAGATGGATGGTGGTGATGGTTGCATTACAATGTGAATGTACCTAATGCCACAGAACTGTAAAAGTTAAGACATTTAAGATGGCAAATTTTATGTTTTATATATATATATATATTTTTATATATTTATATATATTTTTATATATATTCATATATATTTAT
>NW_026652276.1:16464712-16771274 GCF_009828535.3 Hylobates moloch
AATCATAACTCTTTAATCCAGAAAAAAACTCACTCCATATATTTAATACCATTAAACTGTGCACTTAAAAATGGTTGAGATAGTAAATTTTATGTCATGTTTATTTTTATGTGTACTACAATCTTAAACAATGAAAAAACTGATGGCTGAATTTGGTCCTCAGGCAGTAGTAGCCTGCCAACATTTTTTCTAGAAGCCAGAATATAGAGGACACGAGACAAGAAGCCTAGAAAGAAATACAAACATTAGAACATAAAAGTGTTTTTTTCATTATTTCTGGCTGATACAACACTCACTATCTTCTAACAAACTATATATTTGATTTACTTACTGGTTTATTTTCAGAATCTCTCAACAAGAGGGTGAGCTTTGTGGTTACTGAGGTTTGTGTGTGCCGTGTTCATTGCGGAGAGCTGGCTTACAGAGCAGTGCCTAGCACATAGTAGGAATTCCACTGCTATTTATTGACTAATTAAAGGAAAGAATACTTATTGCTCTCAAATTAATTCCTAGAATCAATGTAATCCCCAGCTGGAAATGGTTTGAAATTTAACAAAACAAACTGGAGATTCATCTAAACAAATGAAAACAGACAGTTACTGGCGGAGGAGAAGCAGCAGGGGTGAGGGGGGTGCAATAAAACTTTGCGGATATTAAGCTGTAGTAACTGTAATTATCAAAATATTGACAAGTTAGAAATCTAGCCAATAAGTCCTGAGTTTAATTAATATAGGATAAAGATGTTATGGCAAATCTATGGGAAAAGAAATATTGAATATATGGCATTCTTAAAAGAATAACCAAAAGATTATTATATCAATTTAAAAGCAGGCGAAATAATTGAATGTCCTTGAAAAACGAAATATCTGTGTGGTGGTAGTATAGCCATGGGTAAAAACTTGGCTTTTTGATTTTGGAAGCTCCAATTCAGTTTCTACCGTTGAATTATAGTTTGACCTTGGACAAGTTATTTGTCTTCTGAAAAACCTTGAGCCTTCTTTGCAAAATAGGACTTAGAATGTTTATATCATAAATTGTTATTGTCAGTTAAGGAAGTAATATATGTAAAGAACGTAGCATTTCATGTATCTTGTAATGAATATTTAATAGGTGCTGATTTCTATGACATCAAAACTGCATGCAAAAAAATAGCCTGAATGTCCAAGAAGAAAGAATTGAATGATTTAATTATAACACTGCCTAAGAGATGATTATGCCAAAAATAAAATCATGTATTTGAATTATATTGAAGGACATGCAAAAGTAATTAGACCAAAAAAGATAAATGATAGAGGAAAACAACGCACAAATTGTATAAAGGGGATGGTAAAGATTTTAAGAGATAAGGAGAGAAAGGTAGATACATGGATAGAAGCATTGAAATGAATACTGGCCAAAAAGCACACCAAGCAATTCATAGAAGTCCTCTCTGAGTGGCAGGCTTATGAGTGATTTTCTAATATGAACATGTGTTACTTATTATTATTATTATTATTTTAGTTTTTGTAGAGACAGAATCTTGTTATGTTGACCACATTGGTTTCAAACTCCTGGCCTCAAGTGATCCTCCTACTTTGGCCTCCCAAAGTTTTGAGCAAACAGGTGTAAGCCACCATGCCCAGCCTGTCATCTTTTTAGTAACAGAATAAATAAAGGAATTCTTAGAGATTAGAATAATTTCCTAATATAGATATAGCTAGTATATGTATTTCAATGATCATTAATTCAAATTATTATACACTTTTATAAGGATATTTTAAGAAAACAGATTGACATGGAATTTTTTCCCTTGAGATTTGTGTTCATGGTGTCTAGAAAGCTCACGTTTTCTTTGTTTGTTTGAGACAGAATCTCACTCTGTTGCCCAGGCTGGAGTGCAGTGGCACGATCTCAGCTCACCGCAACCTCTGCCTCCTGGGTTCAAGCAATTCTCCTGCCTCAGCCTCTCGAGTAGCTGGGATCACAATCACGTGCGTGCCACCACACCCAGCTAATTTTTGTATTTTTAGTACAGACGGGATTTCACCATGCTGGCCAGGCTGGTCTCGAACTCCTGACCTCAACTGATCCACCCGCCTGGGCCTCCCAAAGTGCTGGGATTACAGGTGTGAGCCTTCGCGCGTGGCCAATTTTCGCTCATGTTTTCACATTTAATTTCTCTTAAGTATTTCCAGATTGAAGAAGACAGAGCTCTAATTTAATATATTTAGGGAGGTGAGTGGAAGGAGGAGAAAGATAATTCTGAAGGTTGTGAAGAAAGGCAAAACTGGCATGCTTAATATGTCTTTGGAGAATCAGTTTAACAAGCTAAATTGGTTTCTTAGAAGACTGGGATCATGTTGTTTGATAAGAAGTTTCCTGTTTCCAGGATTCTATTCTCTTCTTATCTAAAAATATCCTGGAATGCGATAGTCTCAAAACCCCTTCAAAACTTGGCTTTCCTAAAAGGCATTTCAAAATAAATTCAGTTGCTTTATTATAGAAGACTTGGTTAGGCTCTTATTTCACACATTATTTTAGACACTGACAATGAATCCAGAAATTCAAAACATTGGTAAATAATTCAAAATTACCCTTGAAAGGCTACAAAGGAGGCAATGTTTGTAGTAGGGAAAATAATATTGAGCCGGAATAGAACAGGTTGTATTTCTGGATTTGTCATCAGTGTCTGTGTCACCACAGGCAATTCATTCTGATTCATTGGGGCTCAGTTCTCTGATCTGAAAAATGAAGAGGGTGGATGTGATGTTTCTGAAGAATCTTTTTAAATGTAAAGAGAAGCCTGTGAAATTTCATGGATTTAACAGTCTTGATATTCCCAGGATATATGAATTCTATAGCCATGATGACATACATTAAAATCAGTACACTTTATCTTTTAGTGAGAAGAGATATAATAAGAGTATTGGGCTCAATCCTTAAATTCTTAATATAGGGCAGGTTATCAGTGCAGCAATTACCAATGCAAACCTTTGAGTCTCAGTAAAATCAAACAGTAGATTTTTCCTGTGTTATAGGAAAATACCAACAACCAGAATGGCTATATGTTAAAAAAAAAAAAAGTGATGAGCTTTAATTCATTGATTCCCCACTAAAGGTAGAATAAAAATCTACCAATATAGATCATCCCATAAAGAATCAGTCTTCAAGCCAGGACAGATTTAGTCTTTGATGCTGTCCTGATAATAATTTTAATGTTTTTTTCACTGCCTCTGTCTCTCTCATACACATCTCATGAAAAAAAGAAAAAGAAAAAGAAAAAACAGTCTTTAAAAAATGTTTTAGTTCTGCCCCAATATTGATAAAAATCTTTAATAAAATCTACTTGGAAACTGGAAAAATGGTTGATTATGGCTTCCTTAAATATCTAAGGTCCAAAATCTCTGATAAAGCTCTATTGACAAGTTACCAGACAAAATACAAAGTCTGGAAAGGCTAAATGTAAAAGACAGTAAGTGTTCATACATTGTTCTTTTAATATTTAAAATCTTACCCTTAACACATTGCCTAATAATTATGTTTACCTGATGGCATCTTCTTCTGTACTGTGATCTCCAGGGTGTAAGTAGCCTATCTCAGTATAAATCTCCAGAGCTTTGAATATGGTGAATGCTTAATACATGTCTGTGCAGTTAATGTTGGATGAATGAAGACTCAAGAGTATATCCTGGATTTAAGACATATTGGTTGCGAGTTTTTGGTTTTGTTTTTTATTTAAACAAATTGTCTTCTCTCATGCTTTTGTATTTTGAGAAATAAAGCCAGGTCATTATAATATCACAGAATTATGTGACAGTGAAATAGTGTTCATGAAATTACTTTATTGTATAAATATCAGTCCTAATAGGTTGCTATTATGTTTACCAATATAGCATAATATTAAAAGAAGGCCTCAAACTGAACAAAGTATCTATCCTGTTGGTTCTAATGTCACCTGGAATTTCTGGGAATGTTGCAAAACCCGTTATTCTTTCATAAAGACAAGACTGAAACAAAAAACAAACATCCTTTTCAGGAACAGCAGAATGACATGGTTATATACCAGTTACTGATGTCAGATTTTTTTGGAGTTGGACAGAGAAAAGGCAGAGGAAAGTTTACGTGCAATAGGAAAGATATGGAATGACAAACAAGTCCTACAAGGAGAGGTACGGCTTCGGTTTTCCTAAAACTAACCCTCAGGATGCTAATGCCCTAAATTCTATGCTCAGGGGAGTTTTTTAAGTTCTTTTTTCATATTCTGATTTTTAAATAAAATAATTTGCAAGTCCTTCCTTATTCTGGAATAAAAATGGCAACACATTTAGCAGAAGAACTCTATTCTGAGGGTACAGAATATAGAATCATGCATTCTGCTGATGGCAGTCTTGATTCTAGCACTTACTAGCTGAGTGACCCTGAATGAGTCGTCACTCTGAGTCTTGTTTCCTCATTTCTAAAGTTGTCATGGTATCACAGAGCATATGGTTGTCATTCAATGTTAGTTTTCTACCCATCCAATCCACCATACTTGAGTAGGAGAATTAGTGAGCTGCATGGTTTTACTATTCAGTGTACACTTGACGATACAAAGAGAGCACTAAACACACTCAAGAAATAGTAGAATGAGCCTCCTGACTTGAGGTGGGTATAGTGGAGGAAGGACAATGTGGCCGCAGAAGCACTAGCTCCTTGACATAGATTATTGTGAGATGTCAGTTTGTACTGTCTTCAGATTAATTAGTTTTTCTTATGCTGTATTTAGAAGGATGTAGCTTAGGCACAGATAAGCTAATATCCTTATATTATTTGCTTTTCTTCTAATGGAATATTGTTGCTTGAAATCTCTCATCTACCCCATAGATGGAAGTGTATGTCTCTGAATCTCTAGCGAGATAAAAAGAATTAATGTGCTCAAGGGTATGGTTATAATCGTTGGCAAGACGTATAAAAGGGAGTTTGGTTTGACGACTTTTGCAAAATCTCTTATTTTATTAATAAAGTTTTTATTTCCTTTGAACCAGCACTGTACTACTCGTTAATAGTACCGTAAATAGCTATTATAAATATGTTATCACTATTAGCAGGAAGTAAAGGAAAAGGCTTAATTGAAAAAAGCATCTGAAAAGATTTTGGTGATATTAAAAGCATAAAGTACAGAGACCAAGTCATCTCCATAATTCATTATGAAAAAAAAGTGTCTCTATTAGGCTAAACGCTCTGCATAATATGTTAGCTAGGCATATGGTCAACTATCTTTGCAATAGAAATAGGACAAGTTAGAACTCACTTGTCTTTTTTACCAGCTGTACTATAAAGTTATGGATATGTAGGAAATGCCATTATTGAGCATCTCCTTTTATTTCCTCATGGTCAAATGTGTTCTACCCACACTGGGTCTTCTTTCCATGTTTTTCACCTCATTCTACTTTTGGCTTTTGCTCACACATCCACTTAGAATGCTTTGCCCACAGATCTTGACCTGGCAGTTTCATTTCACATGTAACCTCTTCAGGGAGGCCTCCCATACTTTAGCAGTTTTCCTTTCATCTTAAAATTTTATTTTGTCTTTAGAACATGAGCTTGTCTCCCCAGTGTCTAGAATGGTGTCTGATACTTAAAAAGCAACAGATGTTGAAGGATGAATGAATGAATGAATGGCTAAGTTCTTGTATTTTAACCCCACAGTGTGGATTGATTCAAAACCAACATAAGACAAAGATGCTCACAAACAATATTTTAAATGTTTACTTTTGAATTTTATGCCTTACTCCTTATTAAAAAAAAACCACCTGAGTAAAAGGCAAAATATAAACATTAGTGAGGTCTTTCAAGTATGCCAGTGTAGGTCGGCCATTGTCCATCCTTGACACCTTCCTCTTTGGTGGTATGAAGAAAGAAGAGGCAGGCCAGGGTGGGAGGTGTGCAGAGGGACCCGAGAGTCTTAGGCTTTCAGAGGCTCTAGCCTGCTGCCCCAACATATAAGGACAACTGAAGTTTTAAAATATTTTTTAAACACAATTGATAACCAAAATGAGCACCTGGAATCTCATTTAGTTCTGCCTCATATTTCATGCTTTGAATAATCAATCAAGCTGCTGTAATATTTTCCTGAAGTAAAAAGTAAAAACAAAAAATATGAAAATGTAAATACTTTCTCCAGCTACTTAAAAAATTTACATTTAGGCTGGTTCAAGCCTGTGGCTTAAGCCTGTAATCCCAATCCTTTGGGAGGCCAAGGTAGGAGGATTGCTTGAGGCCAGGAATTTGAGACCAGCTGGGGCAACATAATGAGACTCCATCTCTACAAAACATTTTTTTAAAAAATTGCTCAAGTACGGGATCAGTGCCGGTAGTCCCAGCTACTTGAGAGGCTGAGGTGGGAGGAACGTTAGAGCCTGGGAGCTCAAGGCTGCAGTGAGCTATGATTGTGCCACTGCACTGGCCTGGGAAACAGAGTGAAAGCCTGTCTCAAAAGAAAAAAAAAAATGTTTTATTTTAAATTTACATGTAAAAAAAAGAATATTGTCACTCAAAGAGAATAGGACTGAACCCTTTTGTGAATTGATTACTGAGCAAAAATATGGTTTTTTTCTCTTAGTATTATACACATTCATTATACGTAAAATATAATTATAGGCCAGGTGCAGTGGCTCAAGCCTGTAATCCCAGCACTTTGGGAGGCCGAGGTGGGTGGATCACCTGAGGTCAGGAGTTTGAGACCACCCTGGCCAACATAGTGAAACCCCATCTCTACCAAAACTCCGAAAATTAGCTGGGTGTGGTGGCACGCGCCTGTAATCCCAGCTACTCGGGAGGCTGAGGTGGGAGGATTGATGAATCCAGGAGGCAGAGGTTGTAGTGAGCCAGGATCGTGCCACTGCACTCCAGCTTGGGAGACAGACTGAGACTGCATCTAAAATATATATATACATGCAAATACATATAATTTACTCATTCATTCCTTCCATGTATATTTGAGTATTTAGCACATACTAGCTTTCTCCTAGTTTCTGGGAATACTGTAGGGAAAACCATGGCCGAGCACTCTGCCTTTGTAGGATCTATGTTCTACTGTAATTGGGGAAAGCAAAAATACACAAATACATGAACTAGCACATTTCCACCTAGTCAGTGCCAGTTGCATATGAGGCAAATATGTGTGTGTGCATGGATTAACTTGGAGACACACTTCTTTTTATTTATTTCCCATCAGATTTAAGCATGTCCAAATAGTCCAAAGACCGTAAATGATACGAAGCACTAGATGCTGTTCCTTCACAAGGAGTAACCAGCACTTTTTCTGAACAGACACGATATATCCTCCAGTGCCGATACCTCAAACCCAGTGTCTTTTTCAATTCTTTTGTCTTCAAATATACGTGAAGTGATCCAACAGTTTACGAAAATCCAGCCACAAGTTGGAAGGAGTAGATTAAGTTCTAGTAATGCTAAATTTTAATTAAATCTTAGAAAAAGATATTGTATCTAATGTTGGGTAAATGGAAGAAATAAACCAGGCAAATGTGTAATTGCAATTAGTGGATATATTTAAACTCTATCTTCATAATTTTCTGTTAAGAATAGGAGTCCATGGCTCAAGTGACCTTGAATAAATTGTATAATTCTTTAAAAGTTTTCTCATTTTGTATGCCAGTGTTAATACCATTTTCCATTTACTGACCTCAAACAAGGATCTGTCCTAGAGTATATTCTGTGTTCTAAGATCTGCCTATAAAAATTTTCTGCATTAATAGGAATCATTATTAATTTGTTGAAAATTAGTATGTCTTGGTATTTATATAGCACCTCAAAGAGTTAGAACCTTATCTTCCATCTTAGCACACACAGAACAGCTGAGTTTCTGCTTAATTTCTCCCACAGGTGTTAGTTTGTGTGTTTCCAGTATAAGGCTTTTTTTCCCTGGTCATACTTCTAACCTCTTCAGACTTTTTTATGTTATCTTTTCACCCTCACTTGTGAGTTCAAAATCATCCCATTTAGCATCATTAGCAAATTTAATTAACATATTTTTCCAGATAGTAACGATGTTAAACAAAAACCTTACATGTTACTATAATGACATCAAATTCAGTTCGCTTTTTGAGAAAACTGGCTACACAAGAGAGCAGATGTGGGAGTCTCTGCCACAAAAGGAGCAACTGAGAATAGAACGTAGCAAGTTGGGAAGAAGTGGGATAGGACATCCTTGCTATTGTATTCTGGGCTGATGACCAATAAATGTACTCAGAAAATCAGAAGCAACGGAGTGGCGAAACAATTATGTTTTGAGTCCCTTCAGGTTAGTATTAGGAATATCACTATATTGAATAAAAAAAATTCTGAGTTTCTTCCTCCGGGGGATCATTAGATGATTGAAAGTTAATAATTATAACAAGCATGCACTGAAGACCTGATAACCACTGTGATTGGCACCAGGATACATTTTTAAAAGCCTTTAAGACATGAACCCTGCTTTTAAAGAGCATGCATTGTGTGAGAGACACAGAAGCACAGTTAATTTTAATCCAAAATGAGAAGTGTAAAATGGGCCACGGAGGAGAGAAGAGACAGTGAAATGGGTGGAGCTCAAAGAATAAATGACATTTGAATTGAATTTGTAAATAGCAGTTTGATCAGAGAAAAATGGGAAGAAGTTTATCAAAGGGAGTGATGTATGTGTGCAGAGGTGTTTGAGAATGAGACATATTCCTGTGCTGGGGAATAGCAAACAGGCATGCTTAGTGTGGTTGGAATAAAATCGGCCAGTGGTGAGAGCAGGTGGAAGTGATGGAAGATAAGGCTTAAAACCATAAGACCGGCTCTTGGATGCCTTGTGATGGTTTGAAGTTGACCCTGTAGACAATTAAGTGGGGATTGGGAGCAGCATAGAATTTAAAGTTGGGAATTAATATGACAAATTGGTGTCAATATTGTGATAACTGGGCTGATGTGCTAAAGAAATTTTAATCCTGTTACAATGTTTATGTATTTCAACCATTCTAATAAAAGCTATATTACCTAGATGTAATAAATAGATCTATGCAAGCAAAATTCCACACAAATGGTTTACCTATTGATTTCTCCTCCATCTCTGAAAAGAACTTTATTGTCATTAAAATATTACTCACTCCTCTAAAAGGATATCATATAAAATGTATTATATAGTAAAAAAATGCCACTTACTAAAATGTTCATAAAATAATTTTTTTCTAATTTTCCTACTTATGTGAGAATTAATTAGCAAGGCTCTTTTTTAAGTACTGCTATTAAAACATGTATAATTCTTTATATATTTATACAGATCCAGCATATTTACTTAATTTTCTAGTATCTTAGAAATAACTAACAAAAGCTTTGTTAAGATCTGCTGTTATGAAAACATTTCTAAATCATTTCAATACACTATCCTGCTTCAAGAAACATAATTAACATGATATTAGTACTGATGATGAACAATTTTGCAGTTAATTAAAGCCTGGATATCAATTCCCTTTTTTATATAGTAGCAAACATTTAAAGACAGATGGCATGAAAATAGAGTTCTGTAGATCTCAAGACGTTATAAAAAGCTTTAATTTTTTTAACTTAATATATGAGAACAACATGTTCAGTGGATTTACTCCTAAATAGAAAGCCCCCAAAATTAGTTAATAAGGCTTTAAACTAATAGTGTGGAGCATGACGCCATTCACATACTAAATTATAGATGTATGTTTGTTCATTGAATGAATGGATCTTCGGTTAAAGCACTTGTAATGTAAATTGATTAAATATATGACTATTATCCATTTTACTGATAGATGTTCACCATTCCCCTGAGGCATACTACTTGCTGTTATCTATATTTATTGAGCATTCACAAAGATTTAGGCACTGGACACGCCCTGTGCATTAAGGCTCCCTGTTTTTCATAGAATTTTACCTTCTGCCAGAACATCACCTGGCTCTTAGATATATTAAACATGTCACAGCAAGATATAAATGCAGTTCTACTTACATATCCATTCAACCAATTTTCTTTTATTGTATTTGTGTGGTTGGCACTATGCTAGGTGCTTGAGATATACATAGCAAAAATGGATAAATAGGACCAGTGTGGTCTCCACCTTCATGAAATTTATGGTGTATCAGGCAAGAGAGGCATTAAGCAGGTAATTACACTGCTAAGAGAATTTGAAATATTAAGGTAATTACACTGCTAAGAGAATTTGAAATATTAAGGTACTGTGGAATCTGTAGGGTGGGCACTAGGTTAATTTGGGAAACAAAAATTATCATTACTTGTTTCTTCAGTTTTGCTCTAGTTACTTATTTGTTTAGGCTTGGTGTTGAGACCATGCATTTATTTGTTCATTCCACCAAAGTTAATCAGTTTAACAGTCAAGTCTACCAGGATGAAATGTCAGAATGTTCATTCAAGCAATTTGGAGATACTCCATTTATGATAGGACTATTGGGTGGATATGTGAGGTATTTAAAGTTATATTTTAAAACCTGTAGAAACCATTTAATTCTAGAAGAAAAGAGCCCCCCAAAAAATCTGAAAACTGAATAATTACCTTTTTATTCCAAGAGGAATTATTTTCATTATTCCCACATATGAAGAGATAGTCATTTACCAAGTGTTATTCATGTTAAATTTTCCACATCCAAATTTATAGACAGTATTTTAGCAATCAAACCAGCTTAGAAATGAAATGCCTAATGTTTCATTATTTTAATAGAAATCTAAGGAACAAAGTTTTTGTGGCTCTTTTATCAATCAGGATTTTGATCATCACTGTTAACGCCACAGGGATATAATATGAGAGGTGAAGTGAATTTTCTGTCCATGCAAAAATAGTAATAAAAAATGAAGGTGACATTATTACTTCTTATCTGCTAAGCTTCATTATTCATCTGTCTTATGCCATTCCCCAACCACATTATCAGTGCCTCTTTCCTTGGGTGTTTCTGATACTTAACAATGGTTTAATTATAGTTACCCAGACTAATATGGGGAACAAAATGATTATGCACTATAAAGGATATTTAATTTCCCAGTGTGAGCCACAAAACAAGTTTCATCTAAATGACTATTTTAATTATATCTAGAAGTCTTGTCCAAGATCTATACCAATGCAGTGGCACTTTCCATTGATGTAATCTGTTAGATAAAACATATGGACCAAGAAGATACAGTTGTGAGTCATAGATAGCTGCCCCGGATCCTCCCCACATTCTCATTACATACAAACTCTCTTCTTTCCCTTTCCTATTGTGATCCATGACTAATTTACAGCAGCTGAAAGCTGACCTCAAAGAAAAAACTTCCCGTCTGCTCTCCTTTGATCTCTATGGCAGCTACAAACTAAAATGCTTTGCAAATCTCTAAGTCTAGGCATCCAGGGACAGACTGTCAGTCAGGCAGTAACCTTTATTGAGATTCAGTGTGCATGCAGGGCACTGCTCTGGAAGCTCTGGGATATTACAAAGGTACTGAATGCAGTTCCTGCAGAAGCCCTGACCCTCAAGGGCTCTTAGAGTAAAAGACAGTAATCAATTCCAGATGAATCTATGACTATACAAAGCAGATCTATTACTGCTGGAAATTTTCCACTGAACTCTACTCTTCAACCCCTGAGCTTGCACTGAAATACTGATAGGATTGCCCATGACATCCTTTTATAATTCAGCTGCTGGCTCAATCCCACCCAGACAAGTCAATCATTCCAGAGAGAGAATAATGAAAATAATCCCTCTTGGAATAAAAATGTATCACCATATACTCTAGAGAAATAGTATTCTTTTGATATTGATTGCATTTCATTTAACAACACATTTAAGTTTTGCTTGTTTGTTGTCTTCTAGTAGTTAACTGTATTGTGTAACTTGGAGAGCCTTACAGGGGAAACTTTTGCTATTTGTATGCATGGTGTTCCCATATATGAAGAGATAGTCATGGATTGAGGGATGATGATTAAGCAACAAGGGATTTATTTTTGGTGGAGTGAAAATCTTCTAAAGCTAATCGTGGTGATATGAACATACTGAATGACATTGACTCACCTCCTTTAAATGGGTGAATTGTATGCTATGCCAATTATATATCAAAACTGATTTAAAAATCTCTAACTTTCTGTATTTGTGGGCTTTTTATTAAATAATAGCCATGACCAGCATTCTTACTCCTTTGTTGATTGACTGTATGTGACTGTTTGCAAAATTCAGGTTTACTTATTTCCCTTAGCCAATATAAAAGAAAAAAAAGGCTAAGAGTCTGAATAGATATTACCTAATGCACATGGTTTAATTAGATGCAACCTTTTTAATTATAAAATGGTATTCAACTATCCAAAATGCAGACAAAACATATAGTTGTTCCCATCATTCTCTGCCTTTGAGAAGTACCTCTTTGTTGTGCTTTAGCTCTAGTCTGTGATGTGGGTTATTGAGGGCTTTCCTTTCTCCTTCATCTTCCCCCGAAATAGTTCTCAGACCATCCTGCTCCTTAAGCATTAGGCTAACAGAAAGTGACTACGTTTTTTCAAATGACTGTCCTACAATTTCTCTTTTTTATTTTTTTTAGCCAAGTACATAAAGTATTATATTATTCCTAAGTACATCAAGGAAAATGTGTGCGTTTTATGACTTGCTTGCATTCATCCTTGTCCAAATGCCCTCCATCACAAAAAATTAAGTTGTAAAAGAGGTGTGTGTATATATATATATAAAATGATAACAGCAAAAACAAACCAAACTAACCTCAAACAATGTAATAATTATTGAGAAGAAAATAAAGGGCTGGAATAAGGAGCAATAAAGAGATGCCAGGTACATATGGCTACTTGGCTACCACAGCTGAAAGACAAAACATTATGAAAACTACATAGTGACATTTGTTTCCCCAGTCCAGCTCCCTATCCCAGGCTCCTTTCTGAAATTGATTTGCTTTAATGTAAAACCCAAGATAAAGCAAACCAATGGAGTTGTTTATTAAAGTTCATTTTAAGTTTTAGCTATTCTTAGTGTGGAAAAAGTTCTGTAGTCAAAGTGAACTCCAGGGCCATTTTAAGGCTATAAAATTAACAGAGATTAAACTTAAAGGCTCCAATAAAGAAAATAGAGTGATTCAAGGGGTACCCCAATCTAGGCCTTCATGCTTGTCATGCTTGGAACTATTCTTTGGGTCTCCACAGCCAGTCTTTTTTTCTTTTTTTTTTTTTTGAGACAGAGTCTCTCTCTGTCACCAGGCTGGAGTGCAGTGGCGCTATCTGGGCTCATTACAACCTCCGCCTCCCTGGTTCAAGTGATTCTCCTGCCTCAGCCTCCCGAGTTGCTTGGACTACAGGTGCACACCACCACGCCCAGCTAATTTTTGTATTTTTAATAGAGACGGGGTTTCACCATGTTGGCCAGGATGGTCTTGATCTTTTAACCTCATGATCCACCCGCCTCAGCTTCCCAAAGTGCTGGGATTACAGGCGTGAGCCACCACTCCCGGCCACCACAGCCAGTCTTTTATGCTTAGGACTAATCTTCAGTTTGAAACTAGCAGGGAGTCTCAATAATTTAAAAACTTAAGTGTTATTTATGTCCTGACAATTGATAATATATTGGCTCATTAATAGAAAAAACTGCATCATCAAAGCTCCCACTCTTTCTTAGCCCATCTTTCTTTCACTTCCCACCTTCTATATATAATATTTTTCCAAACTCATTACTTATGAGTCTACTCTACTAATGTCCTCTACATTTCCTTCATGGAACAGATACAGCTAGTACCTTTACAGGGAATCCCAAATCCTTATCTCCAATCTAGTCCTTTCACTCAAGTACCAGGACTCGAAATGCTAGTCAGGCACTTCTACTTAGATTTCTCAAAAGCATTACATTTGAAACTGAACTCTCCACACGCTCCCATCTTCCATAGAACTTCCCATCCTAACTACTGTGTTTTGTCAGAGGCTGTTACCATTTTCTCAATTTTCTGAGCTCAAAGTGCTAGTATCATTTTGAATCATCATTTTCTTCATTTCCTACGTTCATTTAATCCCTAAGGCTTATTGATTTTTCCTTTAAATTGTTGCATATAATTCTTTACGTTTACACTGTCATTTTCAAAGTGTAACACCCTTTCTCTGAATTACTGCAACAGTCTCCTGGCTGATCTCCACACCCCCATACTGCCAATTTCAGAGTTGGCCTCTTCAAAGCAATGTCAAGCATAGCTCTCAATTTAATCTCCCTTAACCATTGCCCTTGCTGGTTCATATGGTTTGTGATAATTTGATGCTTCTTCATATTTCTAAAGCAAACATTTTATTTGGAGGTCAATTTAAAAGCATAAATTTTTCCATATAATTTTCCCTGTCTGCTTCAAATTTCAACAAACTCTTACACCTCTGAATTACTTTAGAACACAGAGTTTGCACAACTTATCAATTAATTGCATAAGGTTTTGTTTAGCCAATATTTTTTCCTTAGTACTGGTTGAGATTCTTAGGTATAGGAACTCTGTCCTTTGTGGTTTACTAAATAATGATAATGGTGGCTTAATGATGATGATACTGATATTCACAAGTCACAGTAGTATGGCACAGCTATGTTGGAACATAAGCTGCTCACTCCTGGGAGAAAAGAAGGAATGAGCCAAAGATGATTTGATGGGTTTGGGGGGAAATGTATTCCAAGGAGAGACCAAGAGCCAAACCTCCAGAAATAAGGCATACAGCTAATGCAAGTTTAGGGAAATGAGGTAACAAGCAGAGAAGGGGATTCTAGGAAGTGGGTTCTATTTGAATCATAGGTCAAGGTAGTTCCTTCCAGTCCATTTGACAGATTCTAGAAGCAGAACAAAGGCTTGAAAAAAAAGAGGAATGGTAGTAATTACATGAGAGATGAAGATTCACAACCTATGAGGCAGGAGAGACCAGAAATGGGAGTTAATCAGGAAGATTATGCCAGCCCAGAGGGAATACAAGGTGTCACATAGATAGCTTGTCCTTCCTGTGCAAAGAACAGTGTTTGTGGGAAAAGTATCTAGGTTGAGGTATTTTCTTTATACATTCCTAGGTTCTTGTTTTTCTCCTACCTCTTGATCAAAACAGAGTGAGAAATTCTGATGGTGTATATTAGCTCATTGGCCTGTGTTTTTCAATTGTGGCAGCTTATCTATAAAAATCTGTAAATCTCAGAAATCTGATGTATTTCCCATTTCTTTCCTTCCTGGACTAGTACAAGGCAGTAACTCGTATAAGTGTTTAATCTGAAGACTCCTTTCCTTTGACTAAGTCTGGATCAGAGTAGGGGTATAAGAGGAATGAGAGACAGATTGGTAGCAGTCTATTTTGCTCTTATACTAAACCACTTTCTAGTGCAGAACATATTGCACAGGTGAAAAAAAAATCTGTAATCTGTTCAGAGATAGTTTTTCTGTCCTAGGCTAAAGATAGAATAAAATATTCAAAATCAATTTATTAGTTCAAAACAGCTGAGAAGGCAGGAATAAATCAAGTAGATATACTCTTAATAGTGGAGGAATGGACATATTCCTCCACTATTAAGTCTGGCAAGTCTGGCAAGATATAGACCAGACTTGTATGCATGGCTTCAGCTAGAGGCTTTGTAGTGGTTGTCAACCCACGGGATTGAAGAATACTGACAAAAAGTGTCTACTTCAGCATTGAGAAATATGCTAAGTGTGTCTTTCTGAATGTTTTTATTAATAACAATACCAATACTGCCACCAAAAAACCCCCAAAAATCCTACAAATGTTCCCCTAAGGACAAGTTCTGGTTGTTATTCTATATGTAATAAAAATGTACTGAAGCCTGAAATCATGGGGCCAACTATAGTTATTTAAAGACTATTCTTCTAATGAAGGATTATCAGCTTTATTGTAATTTTGTCTATTAAAAGACAAAATGTGGTTAATCTTTTGTTAATGTTAAAGAATAGAGAATATTTGTATTATAAATAAAGAAATGCTAAAAATAAATTGCTTACCCTCACAATAAGATACAACATTTTATTAAATATTAAAGCTTAAATTGTGAATCATGATGATAAGATATATCTATAATTTGAAAAGGGCACTGAATAAAGCCTTTAGAAACATTGAAGATATTATATATATACTATCTTCAGGATATATAAAGCTATCAGTCATTCATTCCAAAAAATCTTATGTCTTTTGCCAAACACTCTTCAAGGCAGTGAAGATATAATGATGAAACAGACTAGGGATCCTGCTTTTATAGAACTTATAAGGGAATTGAATACTTCCAAGGTCATCTTTGACCTTTCCTTGTCTATCATTTCTGATTGTCTCTGGGTGCTGGGTTTGTTTCAATGTACTGCTTTCTCTATACTATGGACTGATAGATGCCTCTCAGCCTGACCTCTCAGCTTTTTGAATTTTAAGAAAGAAACTATGGAAATATTATTATTCCTCAGTTTGGTTGGATATACATTCCTTGTGACTGAATGTGAGTGTCCACATTGGTAAGAAGATGTCAGCCTCCTTTGGATATACAGTCATAGCAAAGGGAAAGACATTTTCTGAAAGAAATACCAGTGGAACACTTGAAAGACCAAATAGCACACCACAAAGAGCATCTGATAAATTTTCAACTACATTATTTACATTATCAAATCTCAAAAGAAAACAAAGAATAGTGAAAGAAAACATACATAGCAACAGCTGAAGGACTGAAAGAACTCAGCAGAAATTTCATTTTGTTCCCATGACAAAGAAGCCAGAATGTAGGGCCTGAGCCAAGAAAACTAACTGCCTGTTAGGTCAAATAAACATATGCCAAAGATAACATAATCCTGAATATAACAGCAACCACAGTGCCAAAATAATTTTAAAGATTGTATGTGTGAAGAAAAAGAAAAATATGACTTGAAAAATAATTAGAAACAATCAAGATGCCCCAGTGTTGGAATTCGTGGACAAGGATGCCAAAGCTCTATTTAAATCTTTCAGAGATTTAAAGGAAAATGTGATCATAATGAATAAATAGATAATCCTGGCAATTAAATAGAAAGTATGAGAAGAACCAACTAAAGTTCTAGAACTAAAAAAATGAAATATCCAAAATGCAAAATTTATGAGATTGGCTTAAAAGCTCCTTGGAAATGTCCAGAAGAGAGAAACAGTGACCTGAAGCTAAATCTATAGAAATTTATAGATCTAAAACAAATGAAAGAAAAAAGATCTAAACACACCAAGTGGAAAGAAAAACAAGTGAACTGAGCTTCAAATATTTGTGAAATAATGTCAAGTAAGCTGATGTATCTGAACTTGGATTCCTAGAAGGAGAAAAAATTAAGAAAATGAAGTTAAAAATATAAACAAATCTGTGAGGCTTAGTAAACAAGATAACATAGAAAGAAACCAATATTAGATGCATTATATTCAAGCTATTTAAAACTAAATATTAAGAAAAACATTAAAGACCAGAAAAAACATCAAATTATATAAACAAGAACAATTACAATAACTTCTTATCAGAAACAATGAAAGCCAAAAGGCAATGGATATGCTTTAAAATACAGAAAGTAAAAGAAATCTGGGAATTCAGAATTCCACATGCAGTAAAAATACCCTTAAACATAATGATAAACATATCCCTTTTACTAATGAATGGAACAACCAGGCAGATCAATAAGGAATAGAAGACTTCCAGGATACTATAAACCAAATAGAACTAAAAGCTATCTATAGAAAAGTCTACCCAACAACATCAGAATACATTATTTTCATATGCTTGTGGAATATTCTCTAAGAGAGATCATATTTTAGGCCTCAATGTATTTAAAAGGAATGAAATCTTACAAAATATGTTCTCTGACCAAAATGAAATTAAACTGAAAATCAATAACAGAAAGAAAATTTAGAAAATTTGAGAAAAACATAGGAATTAAAAATACATTCTGAAATAATCACTAGGTCAAATAAAACATCTCAAGGGAAATTAGAATACACTGGGAAATGAGTAACAACAAAAATATAACATACAAAAACTTACAGGATGTGTCTATACAATCTTTAGATGGATATTTATAGCTATAAACATCTACATTTAAAAAGAACAATTTCAAATGAATAAGCTAAATTTCCACCTTAACAAACTAAGAAAATAAGAGAAAACTAAACACAGAACAAACAGAAGGAAGAAAATAATAACAAAACTACAGTACAAATACATCAAATAGAGAATAGAAAATAACCACATATTGCTCCTTTGAAAACGTCAACAAAATTGTCATCTTTTAGCTAGGTTGAAAAAGAAAAACAGGAGATAACTCAAATTAGTAAAATCAGGAATGAGAGGGGCCATCACTACTGACCGTACAGAAATAAGAAAGATTGTAAGAAAACACTATGAACAACACCATGACAACAAATTCAATAACCTAGATAACTTAGCTACAATTATATACAACTTAGGTAGAAAGATGTAAAACACTAAAACTAAATTAAGAAGAAATTGAAAATATCAATAAACTTATAACAAGTAAAAAAAAAAAATAGAATCATTAAGCGAAAATCTTCCCAAAAATTAAAGCCTAGGTCAAGATGGCTTCAGTGGTGGATTCTACCAAATTCTTCTCAATCTCTTCCACAAGAAGGAAAAGAGAACAGGAGAAAGAGGGAGGGGAAGATACTTCTCAAATCATTTTATAAAGCCAATTACTACCCTGATACCAAAACCAGAAAAAGGAGTCACTAGAAAATGGCCCATATCCCTTAAGAATATAGATTCAAAGTCCTAAACAAATAATGAATTGCAAACTAAATCTAACACTATATAAAAAAGTACTATACACTATGGCAAAATAGAGTTTATCCCAGGAATCAAGATTGGAGTAATTTTAAAAATCAATTAATATAATACACCATATCAACAGAGTAAAAGACAAAGAATGATTATTTCAATAGACACAGAAAATGCATTTGAAAAAATCCAACACTGCTCCGTGATAAAAAAAATACTCAATAAATGATAAATAGAAAGGAACTTCCTTACCTGATAAAATTTATCCCTGATAAATTTATCTCTGATAAAAAATTATCTCTGATAAATTTACAACTTACTATCAGAATTAATGATGAAATTAGTTTATTCTCATATTGTTCTAAAGAGCTACCTGAGACTAAGTAATTTATAAAGAAAAGAGGAGGTGTAATTGGCTCCTGGTTCTGCAGACTTTACAGGAAGCATGGCTGAGGAGGCCTCAGGAAACTTTTAATCATAGCAGAAGGTGAAGGGGAAGCAGGCATGTCCTACATGGCTGAAGTAAGAGGAAGATAGAAAGAAGAGGGAGGTGCTACACACTTTTAAACAACCAGATCTCATGAGAACTCACTCACTATCACGAGAACAGCAATGGGAAAGTCTGTCCCCCTGATCCAATCACGTCCCACCAGACCCCTCCTCCAACATTGGGGATTACAATTCAACATGAGATTTGGGCAGGGACACAAACCCATACCAAATCAAAGATTGAATGCTTTCCTCCTAAGATTGGGAACAAGAGAAGGAGGTCTGTTCTAAGCACTTCTATTTAATATTGTGCTGGAAGTTCTAGCCAAGACAATTAGGCAAGAAAAAGAAATAAAATGCATCCATTTTGGAAAAGGAGAAGTAAAACTATCAATTCTTGCATATGACATAATCTCGTATGTAGAAAATTCTAAGGAATACACACACCCATATACACACACACACACACACACAAACTATGAGAGTAAATAAACGAGTAAGATTTCAAGATATAAAACCAGTACACAAAAGTCAATTGTACTTCTATACTTGAGCAATGAATTATCTAAAAAAGTAATTAAAAAACAACTTTACTTACAATAGCATCAAAATGACTAAAATATTTAGGAATAAATAATAACAAATAAGCCAAAGATTTGTACACTGAAAACTATAAAACATTAATTTGATATGTATGATAAGCCTTAACATTAAAGCTAAAACCATAAATCTGCTAGAAGAAAATATTGGATAATCTCTTTATGTAGTGACAGAAAGCAAAAATTTCTTGGAAAGCAAAAAGCAATAATTTGAAACATAAAAACAGATTCAAAAATAAAGGTTTTTCTCTATAAAAAGAATGCTTAAGGAAATGAATGAGCAGCCACAAATGGGAGAGGATATTTGCAAAACATATATCTGACAAAAGGACTGATGTTAAAAATATATAAAAATTACTGCAATTAAATAAGAGGATTACAACAAATTAAATTTAAAAAACACAAACCATAGACAATAGACGTTGGTGTGGATGTGGAGGAAAGGGAAGGCTTATGCACTGCTGGTGGGAATGTAAATTAGTACAACCTCTATGAAAAACAGTATGGAGATTCCTTAAAGAGCTAAAAGTAGATCTACCATTCAATCCAGCAATCCCACTACTAAGTGTCTACCCAAAGGAAAATAAGTCATTACATGAAAAAGACACCTACACACATATGCTTATAGCAGTAACATTTACAATTGCAAAGATGTGGAACCAACCTAAGTGCCCACCAACTAATGAGTGGATAAAGAAAATGTGGTGGGCTGAGTGCGGAGGCTCACGCCTGTAATCCCAGCACTTTGGGAGGCTGAGGCCCGCAGATCACGAGGTCAGGAGATCGAGAACATCCTGGCTAACATATGGTGAAACCCCTTCTCTACTAAAAAAAAAAAAAAAAAAAAAAATGTGGTATATATACACGTCAAATACTACTCGGTCATAAAAACAAACAAAATAATGTCTTTTGCAGCAACTTCGTTGGATATGGAGGTCATTATTCTAAGTGAAGTGACATAAAAGTGGAAAATAAAAAACTATGTTATCGCTTATAAGTTGGAGCTAAGCTATGAGTATGCAAAGGCATACGAAGTGATATAATAGACTTTAGAGACTCAGAATAGAGAGGGTGGGGATTTAAACAAACTACGTATTAGGTCCATTGTACACTACTTGAATGATGGGTGCACTAAAATCTCAGAACTCACCACTACACAATTCTTCCATGTAACAAAAACAACGCTTATACCCCAGAAGCTATTGAAATCAAAATGTAAAACACACACACACACACACACACACACACACACACACACTCTTTAATGAACATTTTCCAAAAAACTTTATGAATAGCCAATACAATAAGCACATGAAAGTTATTGAATATAGTCAACAGGAAGTTGTAACCACAATCGAATATCACTACAATCTCACCAGAAAAACTAAAAATAAAAAGATTGACTGTCAAGTCCCAAATAATGGAGAACACATAGAGTGGCTAGAACTTTCATAAATTGCTGGTAGAAATATAAAATGATAAAACTATTTTGGAAAATGATTGTGCTTTTTGTTTGTTACAAATCTAAGCAAACATTCACCTGTGACACAACAGTTGCACTCCTAGGTATTTAATCAAGAGGAATAAAATAATATGTCCACAAAAACACTTAGTCAAGAGTCTTCATAGCAGCTGTATTTCTAAGGATCAAAAACTAGAGACAACTCAAATATCCATCAATATAAGACTGGATAAATAAATTGTAGTGTAATCATTCAGGGGAGTATTAACAACTAAAAGAAATAAAGTACATACAAAAGCATAATGAATGAATCTCAAGGTCATTGTACTGAGCAAAAGATGCCAGGCACAAAATGGGTGTGTATTGTATGTATATGGCATTTCATAACTGACAAAACTAATGTATAGTAGAAAAATCCTCACAAAGATAAGTAGTTTCCTATGGGTGAGCAGGTGGAGATTGGCTGAGAAGCAGTAAGAGGAAATTTCCTAAAGTTATGAAATTGTTTGCAGTTTAATATGAATCTGATGGGTTTCAAGGGCAATTGTATTTTTTAAAACTCTTTAAATTTTATTCTTTAAATTTTTCCATTAAGGTATGTAGACTTTACCTTTAAAAAAGTACTGTAAGCAAATAGTGAAGATAGAAAGCCATGAAGAAAAGCGATTACTCATGCTTAATGCCCTTTAAAATAATATTGTTATCTGTTCAAGATGATTGAAAGCAAGATAGACCTAGGGATTTGAGATGGTAGGGAGAGTAAGTGCTTGCTAGAGGAGCTCTCTGCCTCCAAGTCCAGAAAGCTTTACAGTATATTTGTAATGTGAAGGAAAATATGAACTCTGTAATGTGAACTTTGAGTCTAATTAATAACGAGAAACTGTCAAAGTGATGGAAGAATAAAATCATACAATCTTGGAATCATTAGTTACGAGAGAGACAGACACTGAATAAAGCAAGGTCACCCAATGTCTGTCGCCCAGTGTCTAGCTATAATAAACAACGGAAAAATAGGCATCTAATTGTTCACATGTTCATTACTGAACCATTCAGGGTCTTTGCATGCACAACTCTAGGACTATCATTGGCTATAAAGTTCTGTTCTAGGAAAGTCCATTCAAGACAGGAATGTGAATGGTGACCTCCTGGAGTCATGTAACATGGCAGGTGGTTCTGGTACTATTTATATATGACAAGAACTGTGCCAAGGTCTGGGAATAATTACAGAGGCATTGTTCTCAGAGAAATCACATCTTGAGGCAGAGCCACAAACAAAAATGCACACTCTCACATATAAATACACACATGCACACATACACACACACACACACACAATTTCCAAGCTAAGCTAAGAATTGTATTTGTAGTAGAATTAAGTGGTTAGATACTTGGTAGTGCAAGGCTTTTGAATTATCAGAAATAGAATTTCTGAAATTTTTGAAATCATCAGAATTACACATGGACTTCAAAAAGGATCGTGAAGAATGATAGGAGAAGCTGGAGATTTTAGACATGCATATCAATGATAGCAACAAATAGAAATGCATTAAGCACTCTGATTAAAATAATACAGCTCTGAGATTGAGTCAAAATTTAAATATGTGCTGTTTTAAGTGAAAAGCCTAAGATAAGAGTACTTCAACAATTTAAAAGAAAAATAAGAAAATGCTTAGTAACAAAAAGAAAAGCAGTAACTCTACACTGAAAACTACAGACACCATCTTAAACAAGTAGTCAAAGCTAACATTACCAGCAATGAGATAACTAGACACTATGGGCCTCCTGAAACGAAGCACTGAGATTCCTGTGGCATTGTTGAAGAAGAAAGCGTAGACTAAATTTAATTATGAGAAATTATCAGACCAACTCAGATTGATGTACGTTCTACAAAATAACTGCACTGTACTCTTCCAAAGTACCAAAGTGAAGAAAGACAAAGAAAGGCTCTCAATCCTTTCCAGATTTAAACTGACTATGGGAGATATACTACTCAGTTGGAAGTTATTTAGCTGTTATCATTTCTAAAAATTTATACAAAATTAGTAGATTTGGTTAAAAATGTGATCATATTAAAGTAATATTCTTAGGAAAAAAGAGTATAAGGAGACTTGACAACTAAATACAACATATCATCCCAGATTGGATCCTAAACCCAGGAGAAAATTTGTGAGAAAGGACATTAAGGATACAACTGGCAAAATTTGAACATAGACTACAGAATAAATGATAGTGTAGTAACAATGTCAAATTTTCTGATTTTTATAATGGTAACACAGTTATGAAAGAGAAGGCGCTTGTTCTTAGGAAACACTCATTGGTGTGCTACAAGAAAGGGGCTATAAGGTCTGCAGCACATTCTCCAATAATTCTGAAATACAGATACATGATGGACAGAGAAAGAGAGAGAGAAGTAATGTAAAACAATTGTACAAAGTCTTTGAAATATTTAAACTTAGGTAAAGGGTATATGTAATATCTTTATATAATTCTTGCCTCATTCATGTAAGTTCAAAAACATATATAAAAGTTACAAAAATGTTTAATTTCACTGTGAATAAATGAAAATTTATATTGAAGTGATAGGTAAAGGGTTGTTCTAATTTTGTTCATTTTCTCAGAGTCGAAGAAAGTAGGAACAAAGAAACAGAGATAGTTATTTTAATATCTAACAAAAGGACAATTAAGAACCATATGGAAGTTATTTTTCAACTTGAAATATTAGACCTGTCAGAAGTTTTTCTGTGTGAACAACTCCTTATACATTTTAATGGATTAACATCAAAAATTCTTTATGTTTTGATCCAAACTGTATTTGAAATTCTTTCAGTACTCTACCATGAAACAAATTTAGTAAACAAGTGTCACAGGGAAGATTTCCCAGCTTTAATATCTGCTCTCAAGTTCTAAGTTTTTGGAGGCTAAATTATTCATTTCCTCATTTTGGTGTTGAAGGAAGGGTGAAAAACATAGACTGTCTCATTTATTTAACTCAGCACTCAATTCTCACTCAACAATCTGACATTGTCACATTTTTCTTTTTTGACCACACATGCTATCAGCACTAAGGTAAAGAATTAGAATAGAAATAGTATGTTTTCTCCTCTAGGCAGTATTGTTTAGTTATCATGCCCTTTAATTTCTTTCCTTAAGAAATTTTAAAATAATTTATGTTCCCATCCCCCAAGGTTATTTGTTTTTAAAATAGTGATGTGTTATAACTTAAAAAATTAGTAGCATATAGAAAAGTAAAATAAAATCTGCAAAGCCTCTAGTGAAGTAAAGTCACACAAGTCAACATTCTCTCATTTCTATTTTCTTTTTTAAAGTTTTAATTTCTTTCAGTTTAGTGAGAACACTACATTAGAATAGTTAGAAGCCAGAAAGAAAACTACTCAATGTTCCATTACCTAATGAAATCAATGTCTTTGTTCATGGTAACCCTTGAACTTGTACACATGCACATTTTAGTTGTATATGGCAACACTACAGATAGAATGTTATTCTACATATGATATAGAATACCACACGTATATTCTTATTTGCCACAGCTTTTTTTATCTCTTCCTCTTCTTCTCTTCTTCCTCTTCTTCCTCTTCTTCCTCTTCTTCCTCTTCTTCTTCTTCTTCTTCTTCTTCTTCTTCTTCTTCTTCTTCTTCTCTTCTTCTTCTTCTTCTTCTTCTTCTTCTTCTTCTTCTTCTTCTTCTTCCTTTTCCTCTTCCTCTCCTTCTCCTTCTCCTTCTTCTTCCTCTTCCTCTTCCTCTCCTTATCCTTCTCCTTCTCCTTCTTCTTCTTCTCTCCTTTTACTTTTCCCATCTAGCTTTCTATCCATGGTAGCCAATGTTAACAAATTGACATATATCCTCTCATGTGCGAGTATTTTGCATACACACAGTATATATGATCAAAGATCTCTTATCTCATTCATCAGAACTGGGAATTTTTCAATAAATGGGGAGTATAAAACTGATATAGGTATAGTTTCAAAATCTTCTTAACTTAATCATATACATTAAACACATTATATTTCTAAGAGTATGAACCAGCTGATTTTAAACTTTATTGCATTAACTACACCGAAACTTCCAGTTGGGTTTCTTTAAAGTGCATCAAAATTTTGAAGTCATTTGCTAAGCAATTTAATGTAGAATTTTCTACCCTGCTCTTTTCACAATGGTTTTGTCTATATCTATATTCTATTTAGAATATATTTATATACGTTTTAGTGACTTTCATTTCTGTAGTCTTTCCAAAGTTATTAATTTTGCTTTGATAGAAGCAATAAGTCTTTCATCACATTTATTTATAATCACTTCATGTAATATTTTATTAGATGTCATAATTGCCATAGGAAGAACAAGTGCACAAAGAGATTTGGTAACAAATACAACTAATCCTTAGTAAGTGAAGGTTTAATGGTAGGAATAGAAATGTGTGGATAACTAGATCAAAATCAATTTTCAGGGAACAATCTATGTGCTTTTTGCACATTTTATAGAGGAATAAGGAACATAGATGAATTTGTTGCATCAGTTAAGTGGAAGGTGGTTGAAAGAACTACTTTCTGTATCTTTTAGATAATTTGTTTTACATAAATGAAATTATCCAATACATATTTATCAACAACTTGCTTTTTCACTAACTATAGATAATTGCTATTTCCAAAACAATAGTTTGGATCTAATGCATTCTTTGCAATAGCTGAGTGATGTATCATGAAGTGAATATGTTAAAGCCCCAATCAATCGTTTCTTACTGATAGACATTCAGATAATTTCCAGGTTTGGCTACTTCAAACAATGTTTTAATGGAGATCTTTACATATATATCCTTAAATACTGCTGCCTTTATTTCTGTAGGATAAATTCTCTAAAGTATATTTCTGTAACCTTATATTTCAAATATAATTGTACAGTACTTTATAATAAGGCCAGGGTCTCAAAATGGAGCATTATAATTCAATTTTACACTTGGCAAGATTTTGACCAGTTTAAAAATTTCAACCAATCTGTGAAGGAATTGCTGTTAATTTTGAGTCCACTAGGACTCAGTAGCCTATCATTCACCTATTGGTTTGAAGAGTTTTGTAAGTTTTCTTGGCCCCCATACTTCTTGTATATGGAGAATACTACATCTAGAATCATGCTTATTTATTCCTATGATTTATTTCACTGAAAACTTTGTCATCAAGTCCAAGAGAGACCAAGTAAAACTTGGTCTGTATTGAGATAGTATGGGAAACTATGAAGCATTTAAACTCATAAAATGTTAATATACATCTGAACACACAGTTTCCATTTCTTACAAATCAGAAAAATGTTATACCTGTAACGTAAAAGTTAGCTTTGTTTTTCCCATGATAATTGTAAGTTATTTTAAATTTTATATTTATTACAGGCCACTGGGATATAACACATCAGCATGTGATTAATAGACTCCCATAAAACTGTGACCAGTATTAATAAACTATTTTGGGTAGATTCAAGGTTCTTAAATATTCTAGAAAAGTATTGGGGCTACCAGGCTACATGAATCTTCCCTTTAATGTCTCCAGTAACATTCTGCATCTTCTAAATCAGCTGCTATGCACAAGCATCTAATGACATCTGACTGCTGATTCTGCAAGATGCACTCCTATGTGCTTCGAGATAGAGGAGACCTCATGTATCAATATAATAGTTTTTCTATTGATTATCAGTATCTTTGAAAAGCTGTGGAAATTTGCTAATAACCTGAAATGTGCAAGTTGAGTTTTGCTGTATTTTTTTCTTTAGTCATTGTAGACCTACCTAGTATATATAAGCTCCTGCTTCCCTGGGATTCAAGTACCCCCATTACATTTAGATTTTCCAATTTAGTGACCGCAGTTCCCACTGTAAGGTCTGGCCTACAGAGAAGAGTAATCATAGATCTCTTCAAGGATGCGAGGGATATCATAAATTTACCTCTCATAGTTTTGGTAGAAGATATGCCTTCTGGACCCTCCCAGTGTGGATAATGAGTTCTTAAATAACAAAATTATTCTAATATTCCAATCACCTTAACGCTTTGAGTCCCCCGCTCTATGTTAAACCAAGTCAGCCCAGCATTTCCAGCTTGATCACTGTGAGCCACGTTTTTTTTGGGTCAGTATTTCAGCCAACTAAACAAATTGTTATAGCCCTTTCTATGTCTTCAAACTGCAACATTAGATGCAGAATCTGTTTGGTGAGCCCTTACAAATACTTTTTTTCTGATTTGACATTATGTGCCTTTTACCTTTATTTCAATGTTAAGATCTATTCCAGCACATGTTTTACAGATTCTGCCTGTATAAATTAGAAAATTTGAGTAGTTATTTTGAAGTACAGAGTGTCTACTCATGGATCACATTCTTTATACTTTACCCTTTGGGCTCCCCTAAGACATAAGTCAAGTTGTAGGTCTAGAATCAAGGAGGAGCACTGAAAGTGAGTCCCAGGGGGATTTAGCATTGTCTTCAAGGCAGCTGTCTCAGGGGAGCCCATTGCAATTTCCTCGGGCAATGCAGGGTTAATCCACTTAGAAGGAGAAGGTTGTGGAGAGGCTGCTACCCCTCAGGGGGGAGAAGCCACTGGCAAAGAAGTCTCATCAGTGTTTAAGGGCTTAATGACCCAAATTTCATCAGTATCTTCCCACATGTCTCAATTCTAACATGCCGATTCCAATTTATTCCAAATCAATGCCCTCTTTTATAGTTGCCCAACTGTAAAAATGCCTAACTTTTACAGTTGACATTCTGCAAGGCTGAGAATTCAACTTGTGTTGTAATTGAGACAATTTCAGGATGATATCCTGTGTTTGATTTTCAGCAATCTCAATCGTGTGGTTACAGGATATAAGGGTCTCTTTGAGGGTATAAATAGAAGCTCTCAGCTTATTTATGCAGTGCTTGAGTTGGAATTTGAATTCTTGAGCTCTGAGCTCATCTTCTTTTGTTTTGTTTTTTAAACCACTTTGTTCAGCAGCATTAGCAGCAACCAGTTAATCTTATTTATTCATTAGTTTTCCAAGAATGTTCAAAAGTATTTTATAAACAGTCACTCTGCTGCTTGCTTCTTATAAGTGGTAGATTAGGAGTATCTGATGCAGATATTTGGCATATCTCAATTGACAGATAACATCATAGACAATCAATGCTCTTTACTGCTAGAAATAGCCATTAGCGTCTTTAAATCTAATCAGAGAGACAATTCCAGAAGTGCCAGAATGAATTCAGAAAACACATCCTTAAAATTGTTCTTCTAGAACCACTCAGTACCAAAATCTGTATGTCAGGGTTCACCAGAGAAATAGAAAAAATTGGAGAGAGAGAGAATATTAACAATAGATAGATAGATGATAGATAGATAGATAGATAGATAGATAGATAATAATAGAAAGATAGATAATAAAGAATTGGCTTATATGATTATGGAGGCTGAGCAGTCTCAAGATCTGCAGTCACCAAGCTGGAGACGTAGGAGAACCAATGGTGTAGTTCCAATCCAAGTCTTACTCTAAAGGCAGGAGAAGACATGTCCCAGCTTGAAGACAGTCAGGCATAGAGAGGGAATTCTTTCTTATTGAGCCTTTTTGTTCTATTTAAGGCTTCAATAATTGAATGAGGCCCACCCACATTTGGAGGGCAAACTACTCGGTCTACCAATGCAAATGGTAATCTCATCCAAAAAGACCATTTAAGACACACCAAAAGCAATGTTTAACCAAATATCTGGCCACCCTGTGTTCCATTTATGTCGACACATAAAATCAACTATCACGAGTCATGACTAGGGTTTGAAATAAGTCACCATATGCGAAACAATACTAACTATTTTAGGTAAATCTGAAACAATTTAACATGATGTGTTTTTCCCATAAAAATATAATAGTCAATAATTGTTTGAGACAGTAGAGCCTTATAATCACGTATCTACACATGTATTTATTTATTCTACCTCTTGATCTTCCGTGAGATTTTGTTGGAAGTAATTCAACTATTCAGCGTCTCAGGATTTAACTCTCAAGTAGGGACATTATGTTATACTCTTCTTACTAGAAAGTTATGACTAAGTAATGTAAATGGTAAGAATGTTCCAACTTTTACATGAGCAACACTATCACCCTAAACTATAGGACAACATTGTGAAATATAACTTTCTGAAATGATGAAAATGTCCTATACCTACACTGTAGAATTAAAATGTCAGTGTCTCAATTGAAATAGCTGCCTTTCAAGTGCTCAACTGCCACTTAATAAAATTAAATTAAACCTGAACTTCATTTAATATGGTTCCCATATGGAAGTTCAGCCTAAGAAAGCAAGTTACCAATACTTTTTCCTTCTTCATCAGCAAAATTAACAGTTAGCCAATAATTCTCTTCCATGTAATGACAATCATGGGATTTTGAAAAAGGAAATCTGCTTATAAATGTTAAAAACTATGTTTTTAACTAATAGTGGCAAAAGTAAAACAAAATTGTTTATACTATCACAAGAAACTAATCAGATCACAATTTCCAATATCATCTTCCATCTTATTTGAAATATTTTCAGTCCTAACACTCCCCTAAACCAAAATTCAACATGAAGTTTTCCTATAAAATGTTTATTTATAGGAAAGTCTATTCTAAAAACTTAAGTTTTAAGAAGGGAATTCATTGTATTATTCAATAAAATTGAAACCAACAAAGTTTGTATTTAAAGACTTGTGTGATTTTATAGTGTTTATTAACATTCAATGATGTTTGTAAATGTATGTTCACTGTGCTTTTAGATGTAGGAAGCATACACACCGCAGCACATAGATTTTTAAATAATTACATTTTCTTTTATAAAAGGAATGTTGAACATAGCTGAGGACAGCTAGAGGAAGGTAGAATAAATATTAGAAATGGGCACAGATACGGTGGTCAATAAATGAATATTTGAATGAAGTCTTACTTCTTTAAGACTCACAAAAATACCCAGTTTAGATGCTTTTTTTTATTATCAATCTCAAAATAAATGTTCACCTTATAAAACATGAAGCACTTCTTAACACTTAGTGATATATCTAAAAATTATTTTTTGGAGCTAAAGTGTATATTTAGTTGAGAAACAATTTACCATAAAATTCTAAAATTCAATCTCATTCAAAGAAATATCCTTAAGCCTGTGACTATCCTACATTGGGCAAAAGAGCTTCTTCTACTGTTTCCTAAAATTATTTTGGACCCAATTTAAAATACAGCAAAACAAAACAATAACAGCAACAAAAATATTTATAATTCTAAATGATTAAATGAAGTTTTATAGTTACTTTTTTATTAGCTGATCTCTATGATGGGCATTGATCTTTTGGCAACACTGTTCAACCTGTCTAAACCATATACCCAGGAAAAATATGTATTTTGTTTACCTGTCCTAGAAGGACATAGAAAAAATTCACCTAGTTCCTGCAATTAAAATGTCAAAGGCATGCATAAAACAGTTTGGTTGGTACATTCAATGATAAGAAACACAGGCTTAGTTTAATTCATTTTTCTAAAGTGCCAACTGACAAGTTTTCATTGAATTCAGTCCAGGCTCAAAAGTATAATTGATGTCAGCTCAAATTCTTAGCCAAAGACAAACACTGAATCTGTTGCTGTTGGCTTTGTTTGGGTTTCAGGTGCAGGGCCACCGCCATATGGTATCCTTGAGGCTGTTTTTGTTATGGCGTGTGTGTCTGTATGTGTGAGTGTGTGTACTTTTTAATATTGCAAACATCCTTCAGTTGCAAAGCAAACAAAGAAAAGGCAATCCACTCATTGCCTAGAACCACTACAGACCACCAACTGTTGGGTGCTATTAAAGTTATACAGAGCATTAGACAAATAGAAGTTCTTGTCAAAGATATTGCTTCACCACTGAATTCTTTATTTGCCCTTGACATCCTGTTTTCTTTTCACCAACAAATGGCTGTGCATTTATAATTAATGAATTTACACTGTATTATTAATATAGAATTTAAGACATTGTGCAGCAAGCCAGTGTACATTTTCCAAGTTTTGCACCCACAGTGTTTATAGAATCATCATTATCTAGGAGACTAGAGCGTTTTTCAATGTGTAAAAATGTTTTATTTCAAAATGGGAAATAATTTGGACTCAATGATAAGCAAATGAATCAGTGAATGAATCAATGAATGACTGCTTGTGGAAGAAGCTATTACATATTAAAAATAATTTTCTTGGTCGGGCGCGGTGGCTCACGCCTGTAATCCCAGAACTTTCGGAGGCCGAGGCGGGCAGATGACGAGGTCAAGACATCCAGACCATCCTGGCTAACATGGTGAAACCCCGTCTCTACTAAAAATACAAAAATTTAGCCAGGCATGGTGGCATGCACCAGTAGTCCCAGCTACTCAGGAGACTGAGGCAGGAGAATCGCTTGAACCCGGGAGGCGGAGGTTGCAGTGAGCCGAGAGCAGTTGCACTGCGCCAATGCACTCCAGCCTGGGTGACAGAGCGAACCCCCACTCAAAAAAAAAAAAAAAAAAAAAAAGTTTTTCTCCAGCACAGTCAATATATTTAATACTATATTCAATAGCTTTGAAAAGATTTATAGTTTTCTTCCTTGTTTATATAATTCCAACTCTAATTCCTCAATCAAGTTATTATTAAAGACATAAAAGCTTAGGCACTGCACAAGGCCATATGGTAAACATCACAAAAAACAAAAATCTCTAGGCTCAAGAAACAGAGTTTTCATATCTAACAGGAATATGTATGAAACAACAGTGGATACTGTAGGCAGAATATAATCATTAAATACAAGTAGTATAGGATAAAAAGGCCAGTATATAAATAATACTGGCAGGTTCCATAAAGGGGGTGAGGCTTAAAACAACTCAGAGGAAGAAATAGATTTTACACAGAAAGGTGTGGATATTGAACATTCTTACAGGACAGACTAACAATGTGAAGAAAAAGGAGTGAGAAGGAACACGCTGGGTTATAGGTAATTACGAACACTATATAGTGTGACTACAGTGTAATAGACAATATTGTCAGATAATTGAACTAGCAGGATTTATAAGAACCTGATTTCTAGGCATTTAGACTTGATGCAATAGAATAGTGTGTTCAGTAAAATCTGGGATTATAGATTAATCTATTCAAGGCCCCTGAAGTTATCTGATTTCACTAGGAAATCTCCGTTTTGGTCTGTTTCATATGTTCGGAAGACATTATAAAATTTTGTTGAATAAAATAGCTATGATATATAAAAAATATAGTTTCAATAGGCAATAAGAAATTTCTATTTACTTAAACCAACCATGAGATAAACTTAGCCTATATAAACACATATAATATATTTACAGTATAACAACTTAATTTTTCTGACTTGGTCATTATTATGACTATTAGTAAGTTATAAACAGAAGACAAAATTCTAAAAAATCCTGCCTCTAATTTGTACCTACCCCTTTCTTATAACTGATACTCTAATTGTAATACAATTAATAAACATATCCCCAATAACAAATTAGTTGACCCTATTGAGGAACTATAGTAGGTGTGTATATTTTGTATATTTATATATATACTTACTATATATTATTTAATACTACTATGTATTATATACTACTATATAATATACAGTACTATATATTATATACTACTGCTTACTACATACTATATATTATATACTACTACTATATATAATACTACATATTATATAGTACTACTATATATAAATATAATATAAATATATTTTTATTATAAATAAATATAATTTCTAGTAGGTGTTAAGCTACTTCTGCTAGACATTTTTGAAGGGCAAACTTTTCAAAATAATTACAGATAAGAGAGTTTTCTCCTGTTATTACTGCACACTTCAAGAGTTCAAAGACTAATAAAAGTTATTAGTTTCACATTTATCAGCTTTATCTGTGTCTTACTTTTCTTCTGGGCCCTCATACAACTACTAAGTCTCAAAGATCAAGTATATAAGATACATGGTTGATTCAACATCTAGCTCATGGGAAAACCTTGGTCAAATTCTTAATGATTTCATTGTCTATCAAATTATATTAAAAGCCAAGCTCATTCTAAAAGGTGTGACTTCCTAATGAGTTCACCTCTAAGTACTTCTCCAGCAGTTACCAAGATCTGGGTTTCAAGTACTCTAATGTATAAATTGGAAGTTTTCCTTGATTAGCACTCTGACTCAAAAGCTCTGGGTGGAGGTTATAGATAAAGAGTTTTGACTGATTTTCAAAATGTTGCTTCATCAATACGGGAGCTGATTTCTCTAGTTGGTGTCATTAAATGCTCCTCTGAAAGGTCAAGCCGGTGTGGAAGACAGTGTGGCGATTCCTCAGGGATCTAGAACTAGAAATACCATTTCACCCAACCATCCCATTACTGGGTATATACCCAGAGGAATATAAATCATGTTACTATAAAGGCACATGCACATGTATGTTTACTGCGGCACTATTCACAATAGCAAAGACTTGGAACCAACCCAAATGTCCAACAATGATAGACTGGATTAAGAAAATGTGGCATATATACACCATGGAATACTATGCAGCCATAAAAATGATGAGTTCATCCTTTGTAGGGACATGGATGAAGCTGGAAACCATCATTCACAGCAAACTATTGCAAGGACAAAAAACCAAACACCGCATGTTCTCACTCATAGATGGGAATTGAACAATGAGAACACTTGAACACAGGAAGGGGAACATCACACACCAGGGCCTGTTGTGGGGTGGGGGGAGGTGGGAGGGATAGCATTAGGAGATATACCTAATGCTAAATGAAGAGTTAATGGGTGCAGCACACCAACATGGCACATGTATACATATGTAACAAACCTGCACTTTGTGCACATGTACCCTAGAACTTAAAGTATAATAATAAATATATATATTATTTTTTATATATATATATGTATGTATGTATATAAAAAGGTCAAGCAGGGCTGACCAATTTGTCCTGTGGGATGTTAAATTTGACCTTTGGACTGTTGCTCCCCCTCCTCCTAATCCTGCCCTCTAGATACTCCTTTTTTTTCCCGTGCATTTCAATGGAACTTGGTGGTCATGCTGTTAGTCATTAGAAAGGCTTTGTTACAGATTTATGAATGTCCTGGATGCTGGATAAAGTGTTTTTAGTAAACGAGTAATCATTATGTACCTTATCTGCAGCTTTTCCTTATTCTTACAACCATTTCTTTAAAGTGGTGGTTCTCAACCCTAGCTTGACGTTGGAATCACCTGAGGAGCTTTTCTACAACTTCAAGCATAGGCCCCACCACAAACCAATTAAATCAGAATCTCTGGCCTTGGGACCCAGCATCAGCATTTTTTTAAGGCTTCCCAGGAGATGCCAATGAGTAGCCAAGGCTGAGAACTATTGTGGTAAAAAGATGCTTTGTTTTCTCAGATCTTCATCTAAAGGTTATGAAGAGCAAGCTGACATCTTTCAATCTCTGGTTCTCTGCCTGGAAGTTCAATTGGATCAGTGTCACATGCTTCTAATTTGTGCCATATTTTATGATATTATGCTCCATCTAGTATTTCCCCAAATTATCTTAACTCCATTCTCTTCTGTGGATTCCAGAGAGTAAGAGAGACGAAGAGTTGGCTTATGAAGGGGATGCCGCTGCACTTTCTTTTGCAAGTGATAGAAGACTTACCATAAATTAAAATAAGGAACGTAGAATAAAATTTACTGAGTTATGTAACTGAAATGTTCTGGGAGTGGGACTAGATCAAGGGGTGGCTTGATTTCAGAACTAAAATGATGGTGTCACCAGGACTTGGTGTTTCTTTATTTCTTGGCTTCATCTGCGGTCCTGTTGACTTCATTTTCAGATCCCATATTTGGGGACCCTTTCAGTTCCAGGCTAATATTATTCCAAGTACAAGCTAAATAGCAGACAAGTCTCTTTAAATAGGCCATGTTTAAGCTGCGGCAATCATTCTAACAGGCTACTTAGATCTTGTATTCCTGAACCTACCCCTAAACCACTATTAGAGTGTAAAATAAGGCCTGTGTTTTCCCATGCTCCCTCTCTGGAGTCAGAATAGTGTGAAGCACAATACCTGAAATTGGAGACAGGTATTTTCTACCAAAATTTATATTGCTCCTACCTAAAGAGAGGGAATCAGTAACAGGCTTCAAAAAAACTAACAAGCAAATTATCCATCATAGGGCAACAGAGCCAACGGGGTGAGGTCTCCAAGGAACTTGCAATAAAAATGAGTCTCTCTCATGGATCAGTGAATGACAAATATGAAAGAGTTTCTGGGGACACCTTAGCCATGGCCAGCTTTTTATTAACCATAGGCAGAAACGATCCAGTATAATGATGCAAGATTACAGGATATTTTAGGAAAGGCAAGAACCAGTAAAGAATTACTTGATATCAGCATGTCTTTCTTAATGAAGTGTAGGTTGTAAAAACACTCATTTAAGGAAAAAAAGAGGAACGAAATGATATTTTATAAAGGAAAAATGAGAGATAAGCAACAGTTCTTTTAATTTAGCTGTTTCTCTATTACCTAAAAAAAAAATTCACAAGGGTAAGAATCATGATTTATTCAATCTGCATAGGAAAGCCTATAAATATTTGATAAGATGATGCTATGGCCATAAAAGATAACGATGAGAAAAGGTCCCTTTTCATCCTCATGAAGATGATATGATCTAGAGATTACATAGGTCTTAGAATCAGTTGCTTATTGAATTCAACTCCCATGTGATGTTTGGCGAGACTTTTCACTTCTGTAAGCCTCAGCTGCTTAATGTCTAAGGTCGGATAATAATAATTCTTACCTATAGCGTTTTTAAGTGAGGTTATCCATGAAGCATGAACAAATGTTTGGCACAGAGTAAGTGCTCAATAAATGTTAAACATTTATCTCTTCCTTCTCCTCTCCCTCCTCCTCTCTTTTATCTTATCATGATCGTAATTGTTATTACATGGCAGTTAATGTTATTTAATCACTGAAATAATTACTACTTTCCTTTGGATTTTTTAGTTTGATTTATGTATCTTTCTGGTATGTTTCTATTCTAGAAGTAATAAGACTCAATATGGTTTGGATCTGTGTCCCCACACAAATCTCAAGTGTAATCCCCAGTGTTGGAGGTAGAGCCTGATGGTAGGTGATTTGACCATGGGGGCGGTTTCTCAGGAATGGTTTAATACCATTCTCTTGGTGCTGTTCTCATGATAGTGAGTGAGTTATCATAAGATCTGGTTGTTTAAACGTGTGTAGCACCTCCCCACTCTTTCTCTTCCTCCTGCTCCCACCATGTGAGAGGCCTCATTTCCCCTTTGCCTTGTGTCATGATTTTAAGTTTCCCGAGGCCTCCCCAAAAGCTGAGCAGATGCCAGCATCATGCTTCCTGTACAGCCTGCAGAACTGTGGGCCAATTAAGCCTCTTTTCTTTATAAATTATCCAGCTGCAGGTATTTCTTTATAGCAGTGTGAGAATGAACTAATACAAGATGTATAGGAAAAACAAAATTATAAGAAAAAAAGGAAACAAGGAACCATGAGGTGAGAACTAAAAATAAAATCCTAAGTCCCCCAAAGGATGGAACAGACCCCCTTTTGGCCAAGAGGATCCTAGAAAAACCTTAAAAACTGAGTTCACAGCCATGATAGGAAGAGAGGTTGGACACACCTTGTACCTTCTCCCTTTTGCAGTTTGGACACAACTGATCAGCATTAATGTTAAAATAGAGATCATAAGACTGATGGAATAAACTCTTTGTAGCAATAAAATGCAAGACCTAAAGTCATGCCAGGCAAGGATGAAGTCAGTCATCCTTACATTTAAATAAACTGTGTTCTAACTGCCACAATGTTGTTCTTTTTTTCTGGTAGCTAAATAAACAATGGCCTTGAGATAAGCAATATTGAAACCATGACCGTTCATCCTCCTCCAGACACTGACTCACTGACCCCCTGGCTCCACCAGCCATAACTACAGCTTTGATCAAACCAAGAGACTGATTTTAGTAGTTTTCTCCTGATAAGAGAACGCTGACCATGGACCAGCTCTGACTGGTTTACAGAGGCTGGGCACCCGAGCTCTCCGCTTCAGCTTTTGACGTATACGGCCTAATTGTAATATATTTAAAGGTAACGTCTTCATCCCAAAGTGAATAGGGGGTTGTATGAAACATGGATGTTTGTTCAGTACGCACATGTCAGGACCCTGTTTGTGAATATCCATAGCTCCTCCTATAACTTGTTGAATACTTAGCCAACCCCTTCAGGATAAATTCCTGTCTCACCTTCCCTCCCTCCAAGTTCCTGCCTTTTGGCTTTCCTGGTACCTGTGCTCCCCAGCCTGTGTGGTGGCCAACCTGCAGATTGGAACCTTTCATAAGAAATAAAGTCTCCTTTCTAAATTTATAAGTTGGAGATTTTTCAATTGATGTATCCATAATTCTGTCATTCAAATTTAAATACTACTAAATATTTTGGTGTTTTTCTTCCTTCATTATCTTCTGAATAACTGATATGCTTATTTTTTATTTTAAGAATAAAATACTCTATATTTGTTAAAATTGCCCTCTACTAATTTTTAAATGTTTGTATCTATAGAAGATATAGCATTTCTCATAATATTCAAAAAATGTAAACATTCACCTGAATTCCTATTTTTCAGTTCTTTGGTTAGCTAACTAGTTAAATAGATATTCATCAGATTTTCCTTTTAGTTTTTATATTTAAGAATCAGGAAACATTTTTTAAGCTTCTGCAGACTAAAAGTAGCATTGGATATCTTCTTAGTCTGGGTAAGTGTTGGAAATAATCATAATCATTTAAATGCAGATTTTACTATGTAAACCAATTAATACATATCCTAAGTAAGATAAATTACATAGTTTCCTCAGAATGGGGCAGGTTCAAAAATATATTTATAAATTATTTTGAACTCCAAGTTAATCTTAAGATTAAACTTAATCTAACATGTAAACAATTCATTTTGTTATAAACTCATTGGGAATCATCTTTTCTAAAACTGCAAGACAGAAAAAATAAAAACCATATTCCCAGTTCTCCCCTGTGGAGAGAAAAAGCTTTTCCTGACTTTCTTACACATTCTTGAAAGAACTAAAGAATTGCTTCGTCTCTGCTGCAAGCAGACAATTGCTCTCCAACAGTCAGTCACACCAGGCAGGCATGCCCCAGCACCACTTACAGCCTGCTGAAGCACAGCCTCTCCCAACTTCCACCGGAGGTAGCCGGGAAATCGGTAAATAGGCAGGGTGGAAGAATGGAAATAGGAAGAAGTGAGACATCCTCAACTGAACCTTTTTCAGCCATGCACTCTTCTTCTTCCATCCCCAGTCAATTCCCAGAAGAACTGCAAGTCAGGTAAAAGATCAAGAAGAACCTGATTGTTTTCTGCTGTTCATATCATGAACAATACCCCAAGATGAAATAGGCTGAATTTAAGAGTGCTTTTGATAACAAAAACAGGAAAGTTTTGGCATCACCACCAACTCAGCCCCTATTGTCTTTCCCAAATGCCTGTATTTCTCTTACTTCCCTGCCACTCCCATGGTCAATGGACCACAGACGTACCAATTCACTTACCAGACAAGGTTTCCAAGTGTCTTCCCATTTATTCTCTTCTCCTTTCTATTTACTTAGTAACTAATTCTCATCCTTTCTTTCATAAACTGGCTTAGGAAGCTTCAGTTGGTCTCCCTGATTCTCATCCTCCCAGTTCCATTTATTCTTCCTGCTCGTGCTAAGATTTATCTGTTTGTTCATCTGTCTAATTGTTCTGCTTTTAAAAATACATAAACAAGCCAGGCGTGGTGGCTTATGCCTGTAATCCCAGCACTTTGAGAGGCTGAGGCGGGTGGATCACGAGGTCAGGAGCTCAAGACCAGCCAAGATGGTGAAACCCCGTCTCTACTAAAAATACAAAAATTAGCCAGGCGCAGTGGCAGGTGCCTGTACTCCCAGCTACTCGGGAGGCTGAGGCAGGAGAATTGCTTGAACCCAGGGGGTGGAGGTTGCAGTGAGCCAAAATCGTACCACTGCACTCCAGCCTGGGTGACAGAGTGAGACTCCATCTCAAATAAATAAATAAATAAATAAATAAAAATATATAGAAAAAATTTCCACTCTTTCTTTGTGTGGATGAGATAGATACAAACTCCTCAGGGTGGCGTAAAAATCTTTGCATGGCATGTTTCTACTCTAACATCAGGATGCCATCTCAGCCATCATCGCTCCTGCTTTATCCTCTCCCCCACCACACCTACTTTCTTTTCTTTTCTTCCTCCTGTCCCCCATCACACCTGCCACCTTTCTCTTCATACATCATTTCTTTTCCTGCCCACATACACATACATTTGCATATGCCATTCTTCCAGCACGGGAAAGAATATCAGAAGTAACATTTGTTGAGCACACTTAATTTTTCAAGCATGCAACCTGCACAGGATTGTAAAGACATAGGAATGATTGTTTCTATTTTGTAGGAAAGAAAACTGAGGAGAAGGAAACTCTCCAAGCACATTATGATGATTGACGGTGTTGCCTGGCTTAAAATTTTTGTCCTTCCTCCTGTGTGGAATGCCCTACACCCAATTCTTTGCTGGAAAAATCCTCATTTGGCCTTTAAATCTCAGTTAAGATATGAGCTCACCTCCCAAGGCTCAGAGAGAGGAATAGAATAACTTTCTATATAATGTTACTTGTTCAGGTGATCTCAGAATTTCTGCATGGGAGACTCAGAGGAACAATCCATTTGCAAGGGAAGGATAGCGGGGGCAGGCAAGGAGACCCATCTTGGAGCTTTGTTTATGTCATGAGCACACTGTTTCAACTTCGTTTTGTGCTGATGAAGATGAGTATGCAACGCCTGCAGACAACCTGCCTCTTGGCATTGCAATATGAGATCTCTTACGACACAAGTTATATTCTAGTCTTCCATGAACATAGCTACCTGACAGACTGATAAAGTGGCTTCCTGGGTCTTGCACAACATCTCATTCATCTTTCTTTTCCATACCCTCGACAGGGATCTAGCTTTCCATAGGTGCTCAGTAATTGTCGGGTGAATGAGAGCAGGAATAGATGAAATGATTATTTCCTGCCATAAAAATACTTTGGAATCTTTCAATGAATTTCATTAGGAAACAGTATGAAAGTATGGTGTTTTCAAATATCAAAAACCAAGGCTCTAAGTACCTGTTAATGGCATGTGTGGCTATTTTAGTAGTTAAGTTTTAATACATTTAAACAAATAGATCACTTTAATACCCAAAGTCAATAATCCATTTAGCCAAGTAATGCCATAATTTGCTCTCAAAAAGATCACGTCACAGTTAATTCACTTTAATCTTGGTAATGGTTATATTTCTATTATTGTGATTCAATTAAAATTAAACAATTTTCCTAAAAAATTAAGCTGGAAACTTGGATAGTTTAGATAAAAATAGTAACTGAAAATTATAAAGGTACTAAGAAAACATGTTACTTCTGCTTTTATAACCTCAAAATGGGAACTCATAAAAGACAGGGCTGTAATTCTATAGGAGATCTAATAGCCAAGATCCTAATATTTTGTATCAGATGTTGAGGAAAAAAAGGTGACAAAGAGCCACATACAGCTCATTGCTTCTTCATTTACCCAATGAAATAAGGCCACAGGCCACCATAATATTTTAGTTTTCTCTCTAAACTAACTATGACTGTGACTGTTATTTGAGTCTCCATCAGACAAAACACTAGAATCTTTGCATAAACTATCCTTCTAATTCTCACAAATATACTTTAGAGTAGATAATGTTCTCTTTTCTCTACAAATAAGGACACTGAGGCTCAAAGAATTTGTAAATGATTAGACATGCATCTTCTATAACTTATCTGGTATCTAAAGCCTGACAATTGTTTCTATACAATTCTACTCTTATAACTATAAATTCTACTTAGTTATTTCAGGCATATGGAATTCTTTAAGACAACAGCATCATTTAGAATCATAGGCATATATTGAACTTTACTTAACCTTTGTAATGTCTCAATTTACTTTATAAAATGATTTTGAGGATTAAATGATAGAATCAATGTAAAGCAACAGCTCAGAGCTTATAATAAGGCTTGTAAGAGGTTCCAAGCTTATAATAAGCACTCAATAAACTTTAGATGATGATGATGGTCATGATGATGATGATGATGATGATGATGGTGATGGTGATAATGATGATGATAATGATGATTTAATCTAACCTACTCATCTTTCTGTTTCAATAAGAAACTGACTCAGAGAAATCAAATGACAAGCACCCATGGGAAATTGGTGGTAGAGCCTGATTCTCACTTCTCTAGGGCACTGCTTACCTAGAGATTGCTTGATGATACAGTATGATGAATATTACCATGTATAACCTGGCATGCAGGCAGAAAAGAAGACAAACAAAAGGAGGTAATCTTCTCTAAGTTCAGGGTGATATAATATCTTGCTACTCAATGTGTGTACCACAAACTAGAACCATCAGTATCACTTGAGAATTGGTTAAAAAGGCAGACTCTCAGACCCCTCTCCAGACTTGCTGAATCAAAATCTGCATTTTAACAAGATGCCCAATGATTCATAATCCCACCAAAGTTAGAGAAGCATGGCTACAGTACTCAACCACCTGGAAGCAAAATAAAGATTAAGAATATGGGCTGTGGAGAGACACCTGGATTCCAACCCTGTCTCTAGCATTTCCTAGCTGTGACACCTTGGGCAAGTTCTTATAAAAATTAAATGGGGCCGGGCGCAGTGGCTCACGCCTGTAATCCCAGCACTTTGGGAGGCCAAGGCGGGTGGATCACGAGGTCAGGAGATCAAGACATCCTGGCTAATACGGTGAAACCCCGTCTCTACTAAAAATACAAAAAATTAGCCAGGCGAGGTGGCGGGCGCCTGTAGTCCCAGCTACGCGGGAGGCTGAGGCAGAAGAATGGTGTGAACCCCAGGGGGCGGAGCCTGCAGTGAGCCGAGATCGCGCCACTGCACTCCAGCCTGGGTGAAAGAGTGAGACTCCTTCTCAAAAAAAAAAAAAAAAAAAAATTAAATGCTATCACCTGAGGTTAGGAGTTCAAGACCAGCCTAGCCAACATGGGTGAAACCTCATCTCTACCAAAAATATAAAAAATTAGCTGGGCATGGTGGCAGGTGCCTGTAATCCTAGCTACTTGGGAGGCTGAGGCACAAAGAATCACTTGAACCCGGGAGGCAGAGGTTGCAGTAAGCTGAGATCGCACCATTGTACTCCAGCCTGGGCAACAAGAGCAAAACTCTGTCTCAAAAAAAAAAAAAATTAAATGCCATGGTATATTTAAAGCACCTAGTACAATATGGTTATACTCACTGTCATAATAATGAAGACAGACCTAAATATTAAGAAGTGTACTTTAAATGACAAATAATGAGAAGATAGAGACTTGGACATGGGTCTAAAATTTTCATCTTCCAAATCAAATAGGAATAAAAGAGGCTTACAGGAAAAAAAAATTGAGAGTAATTATGAAACATCTAAGTTTAATTTTTAAAAATGTATAATATGCATATACACATATGCACACATATATGTATATGTGCATATATATGTGCATATATATATACATGTATGTATACCTACACATACAAATATATATATAATTTCTCAGGTTTGTACAAAATGTTTATCATTCGCAAATACAGATCCTATTCATGCAGGGAAAATAAAACTGAGACTGAGTCGGGAGTGCATGTTGGATTCTGTCCACTAGCTATGTCTAGATCCTTAACTGTCTATTCTCATTTTAGCAAAATCAGATTGCATGGAAATGGACATTTTTTACTTGTTGAGTAGAGAATTAGCTCAGTGTTAATGCTCATCTTATTTCATAGTTTTCAGTGTGTTGTAACACTGACACATCAACAAGATGACCTGTCATCTCATCAGCATGGCCAAGTAAAACTTCAATAAAGATAGATGGAGATTAATATGACTTATATCATAATAAGATAGCATTAACCAGAAAAGATGATGGGGAGCCCATGAGTTTTAGAAAAAATTAATTTGTCTTGAGCAAAACTGAAGTTGTTTTTACTAACAGTACTTTCCAAATGTGCTTAACTTCCCACAGTATCATTTTCTGTATTTGTAAAATAATGATATTATGACAGTAACTGATGAAATGGTATATCAAAGCACATTTGTGGATTTGGAAGCATATTCTATCATGCCTAACATCACATGATTAATCTGAGTCTGTGCCAAATTGAAGCCCTAATTAAACATGCACTTTTTAAATGAAGATGGAAGGATCTTCCTCCACCAGCCATGCCTGGTATCATCTACCTATTCATTCTCCATCACGTGACCAAAAAATGTGCTCTTTAAATTTGTTGTAGCTGGCGTTATAAATGAGAAATGAGTAGTCTTTAACCTATGAGCTCACCAGATGGCTTTAGCATAGATCAGATAACAGGATAATAGTATTACAATTTCTCCAGGGCATATTTTTCTCCCTATATGGATAATTATATCTTCTTCATCTCAGCTTTTTCTGAAAATAATAAGCAAATTACAAGTTGGTGACTGTAATTATCACATTTTAGTCTGTATTTTTCATTACCTAATGTTGGTTTTCAAGTATTCTATGTGTAGCTGGGGCACTAAGGTTAATGTCTAGTTTAGGACAACTAATTTTAGAGGTTTTGATAATGAAAATCTAAAACCATAGAGACAGATTGATTTGGGTTGTTTAAACTTAATTTGGCCTTTTATTTTAAGTTAAAAAGAAGTCTGGATTGTGTCAAAGATTAGCTGACCTCTCCCTCAACCAATTGTTCACCAATAAAGCTTAGGACTTAATTTTTACTTATCATGGTAGCCTGTCTTTGCATTTATTATCAGTTCACACCATGGACCTCTAGGGAATTGCTTGTCAGTGCTGATTATTTTTGTCATTCCAGAGATCCTTGAAGTATTATATCTGATAATGATCCTAAGACCTGATTAAATTGCCTGAGATGAGAGGCTTTTTTCTTGCACCTCAGCCAGATAGATAAGTTATCTACAGCCACTAAGAGTCAGTTGGAATGGATTTCATTCTGATAATCAAAGCCTGAATAAATCTCCTTTTCCTGATCTTTGAGGTTAATATGCATCAATTTTCTTCTCTCTTACAAGTGATGCCATATATAAGTATATGAAAATAATTCTTTCATGTTTTTATAATATTGCATTCTTCTTTATCTAAAGGTTTTTAGTTTAAGCTATCTTAAAAATATTTGAAAAGGTCACTGACCTTAAAATTGCTATAAATTATATGGAATCAAAATTTTTCATCAATATATCATTAAAAGTTTATTTTCCAGTTCAACATCTATAACATGTTACAGAAGGTGCTGTAAAATACATTCTGTGTTCCACACCTATATATTATCTGCAACCACCTCATATCTGAAGGATTGCAAAAGAGTCCAATCTGTTCTATCTGCTGTCTTTCTTTTTTTCTGTCCAATTATTTAATTCATTATATTCATTCATTAATACTCTCTTCTGGTTCTCACTATATGCCCTCTCCTGGGTTCTATAAGTACAGTGGAGAGCCAAAGGAGATGTAGTTTCTGTCCTCAAAGACCTTACAAGCAAGTTGAGAAAAGATGATCAATCAGAAGACAAATGGACAAAACAAAGTTGCCAATTACTTAGTGCCTAGCAGGAGATGCTGTATAGTTAAAAGGGGGACGAGGGTGGGCTGGGCTCAGTGGCTCATGCCTATACGGGCAAGCTGTATTTGGGCCCCTTTTAGCCATGGCTGGAGCTGGAGCTGGTGGGATTCAGGGAGCAGTGTCCCAAAGCTGCACAGGGCAGTTGGGCCCTGAGTGTGGCCAATAATACCATTCTGTCCTCTCAGGCCTCCAAGCCTGTGATGGGAAGGGCTGCCACAAAGGTTTCTGAAATGCCTTCGAGGTTTTCTCTCCATTGTCTTGGATATTAGCACTTGCCTTCCTTTTAGTTATGCAAATTTCTGCAATCTGCTTGAATTCCTCCCCTGAAAATGGGCTTTCCTTTTTCTACCATATGACCAGACTGCAAATTTTCCAAATTATTATGCTCTGCTTCCCCTTTAAATATAAGTTCCAGTTTTAGATCATCTCTTTGCTCACACACATGGGAATAGATGGTTAGAATCAGCCAGGCCAAACCTTGAACACTTTGCTACTTGGAAATGTCTTCCACCAGATAACTTCAATAATCATTCTCAACTTCAAACTTCCACAGGTCCCAAGGGCAGGGGCAAAGTGCAGCCAACCTCTTTGCTAATGCATAACAACAGTGACCTTTGCTCCAGTTCCTAATTAGTTCCTCATTTCCATCTGAGACCTCCTCAGCCTGGACTTCATTGTCCATATCACTATCAGCATTTTGGTCACAAGAACTTTACAATTCTCTATAAAGTTCCAAAGTTATTTTCCATTTTCCCATCTTCTTCTGAGCCCCCACACTATACCAACCTTTGTCTGTTACCCAGTTCCAAAGCTGCTTCCACATTTTCAAGTGTCTTTGTAGCAATGCCCCACTCCTCAGTACCAATTTTCTGTATTAGTTCTTGTACTACTATAAAGAAATACCTGAGACTGAGTAATTTATAAAGAAAAGAGGTTTAATTAACTCATGGTTCTGCAGTCTGTACAGGAATCATAGTAGCTCCTGCTTCTGCGGAGGCCTCAGGAAGCTTACAATAATGGCAGAAGGTAAAAGGGAGGCAGACACATTTTATATGGCCAGAGTAGGAGGAAGAGAGAGAGGGGAAAGGTGCTACATACTTTAAAACAACCAGATCTTGTGAGAAGTCACTCACTATACAGTACCAAGGAGGGGATGGTACTAAGCCACTCATGAGAACTTTATCCTGTTAAATCAAACTAAATATGGCCTGAGAAAGCCTCTGTACTTCCATATTTGAGTCCTTGGGAACAAATCATAACTTAACTAGTAGGTAGACAAGACTGAAAACCTAATTTAGGAGTATGCTTCTGTAACAATTGCTGAGTCTCAACCAAATCCAGCAGCCATACTTGAACCACTCATGTGCAGCTTACTGTTCAAACTGTCTTCAAATAAAGCAAACGCCAAGCTGTAACCAATCCAGCTGTTCCTGTAACTCACATCTGTTTTCTGTACATCACTTTCCTTTTTTTGTCTATAAATTTGCTGTGACCATGAGACACCCCTGGAGTCTATCTGATTCTGCTGTGATTCAGGAGTCTGCCCAATTTGCAAATGTTTTTCTCTTGCTCAACTAAACTCTGTTAAGTTTAATTTATCTAAAGTTTTCTTTTAACTGCCCCCATGATCCAATCACTTCCCACCTGCAACACTGGGAATTACAATTGAACATGAAGTTTGGGTGAGAACACTCAAAAAAATCCAAGATCCAAGCCATATCAATGCTATTACCACTTAATAGACTGAACTCATAATATCTCCAAGGTATGCCTGTAAAAGCTATGGTTCTTGACATAAATATGACATACATATGTTTTCTCCTCTTCCTTCATCCATCTCTTTCCCAGCTTCACATTTCTGTTTTCCTTATCAAAGTACTTAGTTCCATTTTGATAGCTTTGCTCATGCTGATCCCTCCCTCCTCCACCCCTTCCCAAACTCTAACTCAAGAATGTGTTTCTTACTCTTTACCACTTTTTTTTCTGTCTTTTCCTGTCTTCAAGACAGAACAAACAAAGGTCTATCCCTAATTAAAATCTCAGCTCCTTCATTGTGACCTCCTAGAACACTTTAGTCTTTTTGCTTATACCTCCTTTGATTTCAAATTCCTACAGGAGTAATTATCTTCCCCATTTGTCCATCACTCAGTTTGTGCATCAAAGCATTTTCATTTATTTTTCTGTGGAAATAATTTAGATATTAAACAGAATTTCACATCCCTAAAGAACAGAATCTCTTAAAACTGCTTATAGTCCTAGGAGTGGCATAGTGCATAATTAATCCTGAAGTCACATTATTTTATTCTTATACCTGTGGCTATAGGGCAGCCTCAGTCCCACCTAAATCTCATGCAAAGGGATCTCCAAGAAGAAAGTCATGTTATTGGAAAATGGAAGAAATCAGGGAGGGTAGAATTAAACAAAGCAGAATAGAAGAGATAGCCTCTATAATTCACTTATTCATTACCAGCTCTTTGTGACAGAGCTATCACATACTCCTGCTTATCATTCTAACAATATAAAGTGCTATATTGTGTAAAGAAGGCAATTGATAAATAAAACATGAGGTATATAATTCCAGCAAGGCAGTAACAAATAAACTTACACCTTAATTTGAATTTTGGTAATTAGGTTAATAAAAGCAAGAATGCTTATTTTCTTAGTAAATATTTACTTTGGCTATTTAGAACCTAGTTCAAGGCAAATGGCAGGTGCATAAAATTGACCCTCAAGTAAGGTGTCAATAGGATGATGATTACTTCTAACCTATTCTTGCCCAGAGCAGAGTAAATGGATATTATCTCTTCTCTAAACTGACCATATAATTTCTGTCTTCCCCAGGGCTGACCCAAAACTTCTCGAGTTCTTTCACTTTCCCATACCTTGAGTCTCTGCATTGCTATTCTACTTTTTCTGTGAGTGAACTTTGAAACCCTCTCCACTGCCAACCTTTTAGGAAGCAGACTCTTCCACTAATGAGCCAGACAACAAGACAGAAGAAACAAAGAGGTGACAGCATGTTCTGACTGTGTCCCAACCTTCCTCAAAGTGGGAAAGGCTGTACTCACCCAAAGCGCCTACCACTCACAATTTGACCACTGCCTCTCACCCCACCTTCTCCCATATCCCTCATAAATCTTCTCAGTCCTCTTATTTTCACTCTGCCCACCCCAACATTTGTACCCATGGCTGTAGCCATCATCCTCCATTTGTATGCTTTATAACTCAATAATCAGGGCACACCTTCCTCATACTTGTTTTTGCTTAATTTTAATTATTCACCTTTTTGTTTTTTAATATGTCTTTAGCTCATTGATTTTGCTAGTATTTTATCTATTTTTAATTCTTACCTTATATTGCAGTCTTATGTCTAATTCCAGTGTCATACTCCATATTAGTTCTTTCTGCCATTCTCCTTTTAATATTTTTCTGAGAGTTTTTCTCTTTTAATACTTTTCTCTTCTACAATTTTGATTTCTTTCTTTAGTGACATTTTAAATTATTTTAAAATAATAATGACTCAAGGCAAGGAAGATAAAAAGGGGAAATTCCTCATGATTCTCATCCAAAATATTTATTCAAAACTTTATAAAATGTTGTATTTCTCTGTTTTCCTCATTCCTGAATATATTCCTCTTTTTATTTCTCTATCTCCCAAGGCAAGAACAAGCAACTAATAAGACTTTGTGACCACAGTTAATAATAATATATTGTATATTTCAAAATTGCTTAAGAATAGATTTTTTTAAGGCTGGGCGCAGTGGCTCACGCTTGTAATCCCAGCACTTTGGGAGGCCGAGGCGGGCGAATCACAAGGTCAGGAGATCGAGACCACGGTGAAACCGCGTCTCTACTAAAAATACAAAAAGTTAGCTGGGCGTAGTGGCGGGCGCCTGTAGTCCCAGCTACTCGGAGAGGCTGAGGCAGGAGAATGGCGTGAACCCGGGAGGCGGAGCTTGCAGTGAGCCGAGATCGCGCCACTGCACTCCAGCCTGGGTGACAGAGCGAGACTCCGCTTCAAAAAAAAAAAAAAAAGAATAGATTTTTAATATTCTCCCCTCAAAAAACTGTTAAGTTGGTAAGGTGAAGGATATGATAATTACCTTGATTGAATCTTTCTACAATGTATACATAGAACAAAACACCACATTTTACTACTTAAATATAAGAAATTATTTATTTATTTATTTAAAAGACGGAATCTCACTCTGTTGCCCAGGCTGGAATGCAGTGGTGCAATATTGGCTCATTGCAACCTCTGCCTCCTGGGTTCAAGTGATTCCCCTGCCTCAGCCTCCCGAGTAGCTGGGATTACAGGTGTCCACCACCACACCCAGCTAATTTTTGTATTTTTAGTAGAGAAGGGATTTCACCATTTTGTCCAGGCTGGTTTTGAACTCCTGACCTCAGGTGATCCGCCCACCTTGGCCTCTGAAAGTGCTGGTATTACAGGCGTGAGCCACCGTGCCTGGCTTATCACTATTATTATTATTATTATTATTATTATTAAGATAGAGTCTCACTCTGTCACCCAGACTGGAGTGTAGTGACACAATCTCGGCTCACTGCAACCTCCGCCTCCCAGGTTCAAGCAATCCTCTCACCTCAGCTTCCAGAGTGGCTGCAACTACAGGCACGCACCACCATGCCCAGCTAATTTTTTTGTGTTTTTAGTAGAGACAGGGTTTCACCATTCTGGCTAGGCTGCTCTCAAACTTCTAATCTCAAGTGATCTGCCCACCTCAGCCTCCCAAAGTGTTGGGATTACAGGTATGAGCCACCATGCCTGCCTAAATGTAAAAAAAAATCTGTCAATTGAAATTTTGTTTAAAAAGACACTGAAATCCCATAAGCTCTGCTGGTTGAAGTGGCACATGCAGGGAGGAGAAAATAACAGAACAGTTAATGGAGATGCTATTATGACTAGTTTAAAAGAGTCTCCAGATTAAAAGGTTTGTGTTTGAAGACATTCCAAGGATATCAGCCTGCACAGTTGTGCATATGTCAGAAAACATCGAGAATATTAGCAAAATGCAATGTAGACACCATACTGTGCTGTGGACCCAGAGAGCAGCAAATGTCCCCAGTGTAATTTGCTTCTTTGGAACAAGCTCAAGTTCAATGCTTTCTTAAATCTATCAAAAGAGATTACTTCTCACCTTAATGACACCAAGGGGCTGAAGAGATTTTCAAAATTATCACCAAGACAGGTTCTTCATTTCTTGACTGTCCTGGAATTTCAGAAAAGCAGAAAATAGGCTGTTCGGAAATCCCTAGGTTTATTTTTAGAGAGTCTAATTCTAGAGTCCCAGATCTCACTCTCAGTACTTTTTCCCAGAAGGTGCTTAGTGGCTTGGTGTAATCAGACAGACTAAGGTTTAGAAAACACAGAAGTCCTTGGAAACCAGCCAGGTGGACAATGTAGAATACAGAATTGCACTTGGGTTTTCTAAAGATAATATTGGTTAAATTTGCACTTTATTATCCCTTTGCCATAATTTCCCTTACTTACTTTGTACAATTCTTTTCTTCTTGAATTTTATGGGTAAATACTTTGGAGGACAATGTGGGACATATGTTAGTTAATTAATTAGCTAATCAATCACTGCAGAGATAAATGAACACAAATGTTTCTGTAGATGTAATTTTTCTTGAGCTTTCTTAGACATTCAAAAATTAGCTATGAACATGCAAAAAGGCTCGTCTTCATGTTAACTTTATTGCATTTCTATGATGAAAAGAGTACTTTAACTTTATTGCACTTTTTATGATGAAAAGAGCACTGTTCTGATTCCATATTTTATTTTAGTTCTTACTCTTTTTGTAAACTCCTCCCATTTCCATTCCCACCTGTCTTCAAGGTGCACCCATTTGTTTGATATGCATCCTATTTTATAATATTGCATTGTTTGCATGTATTTTTAATTTATATAAATTACACTGTTATATATATTTTATTGTTTCTTTCTGTTCTTTTTTTTCCTATTCAGTGCTGTTTTTAACATCTACTCATGTTGCTCTATTGATCTAGTAACTTTGTACTCTTTTCCTATTGCTGTTGTAACAAATTACCAGAAATTTAATGGTTTAAAGCAACACACATGTATTCCCTTAAGTTTTGGAGGTCAGAAGCCCAAAATGGGTCTAACTGGGCTAAAATCAAGATGTTGCCAGCATTACTTTTTTTTTTTTTTTCTGGAAGCTCTAGGGAAGAATTTGTTTACTTGCCTTTTCCAGTTTCCAAAGGCTGCCCACATTCCTTGACTTATGGCCACTTTTCATCCTCAAAGCCAGCAGTAATTGTTGGTTGAGCCTTTCTCACATTGCATCACCCTGACACTTCTGTCCCTCTGCTCTCCACTTAAGGATGCTTGTGATTAACCTGAGTCCACCTAGATAATTCAGAATAGTGTCATAATTTTAAGTTCAGGTGATTAGCAACTTGAATTCCATCTGAAAACTTTATTTTTCCTTGCCACGTGACCCAACATATTCACAGGGAGTAGGACATAGGCATCTTTGGGAGGCCATTATTCAGCCTACCCCAAATGACGTCATATTCCTTACTTTATCTGCCATATTTTCATTTACCTCTTCCTCTTTCTAAGGGACAGTTGCGTTGTCTCTACTAGGCACCATAAAAATATTATTATAGGTTATGTTGCGTTAATATTATATAGCATATATTACATTGCATGGTATAAAAGTGTTATGTTGGGCTGGGCGCGGTGGCTCACGCCTGTAATCCCAGTTGGGAGGCCGTGACGGGCGGATCACGAGGTCAGGAGATAGAGATCATCCTGGCTAACACAGTGAAACCCTGTCTCTACTAAAAATACAAAAAAAAAAAAAATAGCCAGGCGTGGTGGCAGGCGTCTGTAGTCCCAGCCAGAATGGCGTGAACCCGGGAGGCGGAGCTTGCAGTGAGCGGAGATCGCGCCACCGCGCTCCAGCCTGGGCGACAGAGGGAGACTCCATCTTAAAAAAAAAAAAAAAAAAAAAGAAAAGGGTTATGTTGGATAAGTATATATAAATGTATAAGTCAATATTTTATATTTTATATATATATGTACACACACATACAGTTGGCACTCTCTATATCCTTGGGTTTCATATCCACAGATTCAATCAAGTGTGGGCTGAAAATATTTGAAAAAGTTTTAAATAATAATGCACCAATAAAAAAAATACAAGTGAAAAACCTTAACAGAAGGTGCCACAGACTGTATTTAGAAAGGCCCCATAAGTTCTATGGTTATGAATATCTTAATTTACTAGTTACATTAGTTGCCCATTGCTGCTGTAACAACTTACTACAATGTGTTGGCTTAAAACAATAGAAATTTATTCTCTTAACGGTTCTGGAAGCCGGAAGCCAGAAACCCCAAATCAATTTTAGTAGATTAAAGTCAATATGTCATCAGGGCTGATTTCTTCTACAGAATTCAGGGAAGAATTGGTTTCTCGCCTTTTCTAGATTCTGGATGCCACCTGCATTCCTTCTGCAAATGACTTCAACCTCTTGCTTTCACAGTCACATGTTCTATCTCCTCTTCTATCTCCCTCTGCCTCCCACTTATAAGAACACTTGTGGTTACATTTAGGACCTACCTGGGGCCACAGGGGTAATCTAAAGTAATCTTCTCATCCCAAGATCCTTAACTTTATCATATCTGCAAAGTCTCTTTTTTCAGGCAAGTTAACATTCACAGATTCCAGGAATTTTGACAGTGATGTCCTTGAGAGCCATTATTCAGCTGACCACTGAATTCCTAGTCTTATTTCATAATGCACATTTTCTCATTATTTCAATGTATTCATTTATATAAAAATTATTATATACAGATAATATTTCAGACACAGTGTCCTACAGTGGAATGATAACTTCATAATAAAATGCTTTCAAGGGGCGGAGAGAGGATAACAACAAAACATGGAATTAGTACTAAGAATTGCTTTGACTTTTTCTGGGTTTCCAATACATTCTGCACAGTGTCTTAGTTACACTATAACATTACCTGAATATTACAAACCTGCTTTACATCTGGGTCTTACCCAAATGTCTGGACTCCTATTCCACTATGAGCCTCCCTTTTACACCCCCACACAGGACTGATTCTCTAGTGCCAGACCCAGGCTCCACCTTTCCACTCATGTCTGGGCCCTCTTCCAAACCTAATGTACTCCAGCATGCAAACCTGCCCTACACCCCTACCCTTGGATCAGGCTGGCTTGACTGATTAATTAAAGGATCTTACTTTTAGCCTTTGAACGACATCATTGAGAACATCAGTTTACATCAAAAGAAGATGACTTGCTGTGCTCCATGAGTCGTCATTACACATAATTTAAGTGCAACATCCACAGCGTATCTATTTTATATATCCATAGCCTTCAGGCATTTACATCTCTTATGATAAAAGATAAAAATTATGTATTACTTAAAGCCATCATTTATCATTATGATTGTTATTAACAAGGCCATTCAATACATGTAGTATAAAAGAGTATTGGGAATCTGAAATGCCAAATATAACTTTAATATTGAGCTATTATTTCTTTGTCTATATGTACTAAATTCTTTCACTTGCCACAAGCCTCCAGGATGTTTATTTGTTTTTCATGGACCAGTTACTATCTGGTGGAATGCAGAGGACTAGTTGGAGGGAAAACTGGTGGAAAGGAAAAAGTCCTGGCTCTTGGTCTCAGAATAAAAGCTACAAAGCAGTACAGGTATAGATGGTGGAGATACAATTATTTTAAGAGTTTCTTCTAATTAAGATGATATAGAAAGAGGAAGAAATAAGATACTGGGAGTAATGGAGAGTGCTAGGGTAGTACAAAGTTGTCCTAGGTCTCAAATGGATTCTTAAAATTTTTGAGAAAGAATAGTTGATTAAATAACACGTTCAGTATTAGGCAGAAAATGTAAGAAAAATCGTATGTTTGAATTCATTGCATTTCTATCCTAAGTCTTCTGCCTTCTCTCAAAAGCTAATTCTGCTGTTCTACTCATTAGCTATTTCTTTTCTACTTTTATTTTGCCATTTGGCCATATCATTTATTTAACTTAATTATCTTAAATTAAATAGAATGTTTCAGGTGTGGATAGACCAGAATCAAGTAGGCAGGCAAGGATAATTGCCTCTCCGAAATGTGAGATAATTGCTCCTGTAATGTGAGCTCAAAATAGGGTATCCAATTTCCATGCTTTATAAGACCAAAGCGAGACAGTGTTCACATGTTTCATCCTATTATTCCATTTTTTCACAGGTATCTTACCATATTGGATCACATTTGTTGATTTTTTTAGTTTTCCCTGGAAGGATATACATTCAGTGTGAATAACCTGGAAAGCAGGAGACGCTGTGAGTGAGGCAGAGACCAGATGGGGAGAGCAGATTAGTTATCAGTTTGTGATATGCTTCAAGGGGACACCAGGCCAACACAGTTGGAAGCTGCATACTCAGTGATTCATTCCATATACTAATTTCATTGGTAAAATAATTTTTGTGTGGATGAAAAGAAGTGAAAATGTAAATCTTATTTAGGAAGGACTGAAGTTTAACATAATGCCCTCATTGTAACAAACTCAATAAGATGAAAAAACAAAACAAAATAGGAGATTTTAAAAAACCAACTAATCTCTAGAGTTTCTTGATTATTTATAGAAGCTAACCTGGATGGGTTTTATACCTGAAATGCCTGATATCTGCAAGCCAGGGTTCTTTCCCATAGAGGCATAGCCCCTTTCTTTGACATGCGTGATTTTTCAGTGGAGCCTAGAACCCATACATAAATGGAGGATGAAGGTAGAGTACAAACAGCCCATTACTTGAAATGATACTGGATCCAGTTGCAAAAATATGACTTTCTGCGTTAAGCAAGTCATCATTACACATAAATTAAGTGCCGCATCAACAGTGTATTTTATATATTCATAGCCTTCAGGCATCTACATCTCTTTGACATGTCACCCCAAATACAATGTAGGTATAACTGTCCTTTATGGAATTTTGGCAACCCTGTGGATGCCAGGGTGTCCAACACGTCTTATGCAACATGTGAGATCTTCTCAGCTGCAACTATCACCAAGGCCCTTGTCCTCAGTCCCTGTAGAAACCAGATTTTCATGTGCACCACCACAGGAATTCTCTACTCCCAATCCTACACTGCACACTTTGTTGACCTGAGGCTTCCCTGGTGCAGTTGAGGTATGAGACATGTGGGACTGGTTCAGTGGGATTTAACATACTGCAGGGTGAACTGTTGACCCCTGTGAAATCAAGAAGCCAGCAGGTAATTCTTTCTCTTCCACAGGCAGACTATCCTGACACAGGTGTCCATATGGTATCTCTAAAGATGGTCTCATGAGATCAAGCAATCAGGAGTGCTAGTAACAAGCAGTGGCCAGAGGGTTAAAACACTTCCCTGTATTTGCTCTTCCACCTTTCCTGCCTCAGCTCCCTTGTCCTTCACTCCTGATTTCCTGGGATTGTTCTTCTATATAAAGTATCCATACATAAGCCTTTGCCTCACACTGCTTTCTAGAAAAGTTGGTTTAAGAGAAGTAGCTGTAGGCAAAGATGTGTATGAGTGGATTCCTCTCCCAATCCAACCTCTGAAAGATGATTTAAATGAATCCAAGAATCTTCTAGTTTTAATATGAAATTCTAGGCAGTCTTTGTCCTGGGTGTCTTTTCACTTTGAACCATTTATCCTATAGTATGCCCCACTGTTCCTCTCCCAATCCAACCTCTGAAAGATGATTTGAATGAGACCAAAGATCTTCTAGTTTTAAATGAAATTCTAGGTGGTCTTTTTCCTGGGTGTCTTTTCACTTCAAACCATTTATCCTATAGTATGCTCCTTCCTTTTGCAACTAGACACAATATTATTTCAAGTAATTGGGGTACTCAGCTATAAATTGTGCCCCACTAGTAGTGTATTTACCATTATGAGAAAAATCACGATTTAGGCTATGTCATGTTAAGGAATGCTCATAAACATGATCCACAAGGTAAACACCAAACAATGGGCTCACCAGTTGAATAGAAGAAACTCCTACTGCTCAGTCTCATCTAACAAAAGGAGATGGAATTGTCCTATAATTAGGTTCCATTCTGAACCAGGGGCCTTACGGCAAGCTGTGTAAGTTAGGCCCCATTAGGAAGCTGTGCAATTTGGTAGAAACTCTCAAGAGAGAGAAGGAACAAGCACACATGAGGCATTAGGCTCAGGCATTGCAAAGGCCTGTGCTCCTGACACTTGAGCAGTACTTCCATCAGCAAAATGATGAATTCTAAGTTTTGGTTTCCTAATTCTATGAAACATATAGTTTAGTTTCAAGAAATGCACTGAGACCAACTAAATCATGCCTGAAGACTTTTAGTATACAAAGCTCTAGGGCAGGAGTTATTAAACATGGTCTCAGGAAACTTCTATACTCTCAAAAATTATTGAGGACCCCAGTCCTTATTTTAATTTGGATTATAGCTATCCCATTTTACTATAGTAAAAATGAACATTGAGAAATTATAAAAAATATTTATTTAATTCATTTAAAGTAGTAACAAATACATTTTACGCTAACATAGATAATATATTTTTAGGAAAAAGTGTATTTCTAAAACAACATAATAATGAAAAAAGAAACATGGTTTTACATTTCTTCAAATCTATTTAGCATGAAGAGTTGTTGAATTTTGTCAAAGGCCTTTTCTGCATCTATTGAGATAATCATGTGGTTTTTGTCTTTGGTTCTGTTTATATGCTGGATTACATTTATTGATTTGCATATGTTGAACCAGCCTTGCATCCCAGGGATGAAGCCCACTTGGTCATGGTGTATAAGCTTTTTGATGTGCTGCTGGATTTGGTTTGCCAGTATTTTATTGAGGATTTTTGCATCAATGTTCATCAAGGATATTGGTCTGAAATTCTCTTTTTTGGTTATGTCTCTGCCAGGCTTTGGTATCAGGACGATGCTGGCCTCATAAAATGTGTTAGGGAGAGGATGTGTAGAAATAAGAACACTTTTACACTGTTGGTGGGACTGTAAATTAGTTCAACCATTGTGGAAGTCAGTGTGGCGATTCCTCAGGGATCTAGAACTAGAAATACCATTTGACTCAGCCATCCCATTACTGGGTATACACCCAAAGGACTATAAATCATGCTGCTACAAAGACACATGCACATGTATGTTTATTGCGGCACTATTCACAATAGCAAAGAGTTGGAACCAACCCAAATGTCCAACAACGATAGACTGGATTAAGAAAATGTGGCACATATACACCATGGAATACTATGCAGCCATAAAAAATGATGAGTTCATGTCCTTTGTAGGGACATGGATGAAACTGGAAAACATCATTCTCAGTAAACTATCGCAAGGACAAAAAACCAAACACCGCATGTTCTCACTCATAGGTGGGAATTGAACAATGAGAACTCATGGACACAGGAAGGGGAACATCACACTCCGGGGACTGTTGTGGGGTGGGGGGAGGGGGGAGGGACAGCATTAGGAGATATACCTAATGCTAAATGACGAGTTAATGGGTGCAGCAAAACAACATGGCACATGGATACATATGTAAAAAACCTGCACATTGTGCACATGTACCCTAAAACGTAAAGTATAATCATAAAAAAAAATCTATTTAATGTCTTGCTTTGTAGAAGACAGCTGAATTCTCATATGCGTTTTGCATTAAATCTATAGTTGAGAAAGGCAGAAGTGTTTCAATAACTTTTCAGATAACTACATATATTCATATTTGGTACTACACTAAAACTTAACAGTTTTAAGAGGTATTTCTTTTTTTTTTTTTTTTTTTTTTTGAGATAGGGTTGCACTCTGTCACCCAAGCTGGAGTGCAATGGCACAATCCCTGCTCAGTGCAATCTCTGCCTCCGGGGTTCAAGTGATTCTCCTACATCAGCCTCCCCAGCAGCTGGGATTACAGGCGTGCACCACTGCACCCAGCTAATTTTTGTATTTTTAGTAGAGACGGGGTTTCACCATGTTGACCAGGCTGGTCTCAAACTCCTGACCTCAAGTGATCCAACTGTCTCTGCCTCCCAAAGTGCTGGCATTACAGGCATGAGCCACCATGCCTGGCTGAGGTATTTCTTAAAGAATTTTTTGCAATGTGAATTTGAAACCACATTAATGATTTTTTTTGTTGTTGTTGTTGTTACTCTGTTACATTAAAAATCCCTTTGGTCTAACCTGTACTTTGAATGGATGTTTTACCCATATATTATTTTGTAGCAATATATACAGATCAATTAGAAAATATTGATATACTGAGTCATGCACTGCTTCCATATGCTGTAATATTTTCGTATAAAATAGAAAAAATGTCACAACCACCCTGATCACAAAAATGTTTATGATTTAGGAGATAGTCTAGTTCACAATGGTAGCTAGAAGTTTTCCAAAATTTCTGGATAATGCTAAAAAGCTCAAATTTTATCACTGACAATGAACATTGTCAGTTACTGTCCATGAGTCTATGAAACATCGGTTATTTGTTGATGACAATGAACATTGTCAGCTATTTGCTATAAATTGACTGGCTTAATTCATTCCTTTTTGAGAAAATGTCTGCCAAATGCCCAAATCTGATAACCAGTTTGCCTGTCAGTAGTTTTTACAGGTAGAATTAAAAAAAAAAAAAGAAAAGAAAGTCAGTGCTAGCTCAGCTCACAACTAATACAATCACACCAATCTCTTTTCTCAAGACAACATCAAACTTCAATATGCAGCAAAGTGCTTTATATTCTTCCCATGTTATCACATAGAGTGGAACATTAAAATAACATGCATTCAAGGTCAACAGTTAACACGTTTAATAACATACTGTTTTAGTAAGGACAATTTTTAAAAAAAATGAAATTGGCCTCTTTTTTTTCTGCTAGTATGTGGTGATAAAGAATTTGAGAATTACTACAGTTCAGTAGTAATCAAGCACATTGTCTTGATTCATAGAGGTGCCAGCAACGTTGCCCACTATTGCTCTGTGCAAATATTAACACAGTGAAGGAAAGAGGCAAATAACATGTTACTATTGTGAAAATAGTTTTGGCCTCTTAGGTCTGGTCAACCTCCAGGTGATCACAGACTACACTTGGAGAACCTCTGCTCCAGGGTATTTTGTGGGGTGGGAGAGGATCCAGTAAAGCACTTGCACGAGTCTGAAGTTCTGGCAAAGGGAAAAAAGAAATATCTGCACTCCAGTTTTTTAAGACAAGGGAATTAAAAGCACACAAGAATCAAGAGGCAAGGGGAATCTTCCACAGAAGGTGGTTGCCAAATCAAAGATGGAGGCCAAAAGAAGAGATCACAAAGATCATAAACCCAGTATTAAGTTTAGGAATCAGAGGACCATGTAAAGAAAAAAATAATGGTTAGAATGCCAGCAAGAGAGACACCTGAGTGAATTTTGGGAAAAGACAATATCACAAAATTGTCTGTCTTGAAGTCTCCATTATATGAAATAGGAGAGTTGACTGTGTTTAAAAGGCCAGTGACCAGTGGCTTTAAGGGTCTCTCTAAGTTGAATGCTGGGTACGCTGACGAATCGTAAACATATTTAAATGTACCTGCCATTAAGGAAATCATAATATGCAAAAAATAAAAAATACATAAGCTAAGGGCAATTCTGTATATTACAAAATATTGATACACAACTTACAAAAGGATTCAATATGTCATTCCTTTCAATATCGCCCTACTGATTTCATCAAGCCTGTAAACTAGGTGATAATAAAACTTCAGACTTAGGGAGAAAAGCACTTATGTGAGTAGGTTTCCTCTAGGGAAGTAGAGAAGTGAAAACATTTCTTATTGACACAGCTTCTTAAATGGAATACAGTGACATTAGTTAGGCTCTCTAAAAGGAGAAAATATTCAAGAAAACCGAACAATAATGTGCTGCAATAAAATTTGATATTTTAGTAATTATGGAAAAATAGAAACTACAAATCACAAGGGAAAGAACTGTAAATACTGCATCTTAAAAATCTCAACATTAAATAAAACTCAAACAATAGGATTTGCCACTTTAGTTTTCCATACTATTCTCCTAAGGCTCTAAACCATGTTTTATGTGATTTTTTTTTTAAACTCAGGTTTATTGTGGTAAAAATTTACACGCAGTAAAGTGTACCCTTTTTCAGGTGACAAGTATTTTGACAGATATATAAAGTCAGGTAATTACCATTAGCACAGTCAAAACAAAAATTCCAATTACCTGAAAGAATGTTCTCATGTTCTTTGGTAGTCAATCCCTGACCCCCAATGCCAACACGGGCAACAGGTTATTTGAATTCTGTTTTGTAATTTTTCTAGAATGTCATATAAATGAAATCATACAGTGTGAGCCTTTTGTGTCTGGTTTCTTTTACCTGGCCTTATGATTTTGAGATTTATTCGTATTGTTTGGTACAGCAGTGTATTAGTCTGTTTTCACTCTGCTGATAAAGATGCAACCAAGACTGGACCATTTACAAAAGAAAGATGTTTAATGGACTTAGAGTTCCACATGGCTGAGGAGGCCTCACAATCAAAGTGGAAAGCAAGGAGGAGCAAGTCACATCTTACATGGATGGTGGCCAGCAAAGAGAGCTTGTGCAGGGAAACTCCTGTTTTAAAAACCATCAAATCTCCTTAGACCCATTCACTATCATGAGAAGAACAGCATGGAAAAGACATGCCCCCATGATTCAATTACCTCTCACTGGGTTCCTCCCAGGACATGTGGGAATTATGGGAGTTACAATTCAAGATGAGATTTGGGTGGGGACACAGAGCCAAACCATATCATTCCACCCTGGCCCCTCCCAAATTTCATGTTCTCACATTTCAAAACCAATCATACCTTCCCAACAGTCCTCCAAAGTCTTAACTCATTTCAGCATTAACTTAAAAGTCCACAGTCCAAAGTCTCATTGGGACAAGGCAATTCTCTTCCACCTATCAGCCTGTAAAATCAAAAGCAAGTTAGTTACTTGTGGCCAGGAGTGGTGGTTCACGCCTGAATCCCAGCACTTTGAGAGGCCAAGGCAGGCAGATTATCTGAGGTTAGGGGTTTGAGACCAGCCTGGCCAACATGATGAAACCCCATCTCTACTAAAAATATAAAAATTAGCCAGGCATGGTGGTGGGCACCTGTAATCCCAGCTACTTGGGAGGCTGAGGCAAGAGAATTGCTTGAACCTGGGAGGCAGAGGTTGCAGTAAGCTGAGATCATGCCACTGCACTCCAGCCTAGGCTACAGAGCAAGATTCCATCTCAAAAAAAAAACAAAAAACAAAAAACGGTTAGTTACTTCCTAGATAAAATGGGGGTACAGGCATTGGAGATAAATACAGCCATTCCAAATGGGAAAAATGTGTCAAAACAAAGGGGCTACAGGCCCCATGCAAGCCCAAAATCCAGCAGGGCAGTCAAATCTTAAAGCTGCAAAATTACCTCCTTTGACTCCATGTCTCATATCCGGGTCATGCTGATGCAAGGGCTGGGTACCCATAATCTTGGGTAGCTCCACCCCTGTGGCTTTACGGGTTATAACCCCCTTCCTGGCTGCTTTCACAAGCTGGCATTGAGTGTCTGCAGTTTTTCTAGGTTCACAGTGCAAGGTGTCAGTGGATCTACCATTCTGAGGTCTGGAGGACAGTGGCCTTCTTCTCACAGCTCCACTAGGTGGTGGTTCCCAAGTAAGGACTCTGTGGGGGTTCTGACCCCACATTTCCCTTCCACAGTGTCCTAGCAGAGGTTCTCCATGAGAGCCCCGCCCCTGCAGTAAAATTCTGCCTAGGCATCAGGGATTTCCATACATCTTCTGAAATCTAGGCAGAGGTTCACAAACCCAATTCTTGACTTCTGTGCACTGGCAGGAACAACACCATGTGGAAGCTGCCAAGGCTTGCCACTTGCACCCTCTGAAGCCACGGGCCAACCTCTACATTGGTCCCTTTCAGCCATGGCTGAAGTGGCTGGGATGCAGGGCACCAAGTCCCTAGGCCGCACGTAGCATAGGGACCCTGGGGTCCAGCCCCCAAAACCACTTTTTCCTCCTAGGACTCCAGGCCTGTGATAGGAGGGGCTTCCCTGAAGACTTCTGACATGCCCTGGAGACATATTTCTCATTGTCCTTGGGGATTAACATTTGGCTCCTTGTTACTTATGCAAATTTCTGCAGCTCGCTTGGATTTCTCCTTAGAAAATGAAATTTTCTTTTCTACCACACTGTCAGACTGCAAATTTTCTGAACTTTTATGCTCTTCATCCCTTATAAAACTGAATGTCTTTAACAGCACCCAAGTCACCTAGTCACCTCTTGAATGCTTTGCTGCTTAGAAATTTCTTTGACCAGATACCCTAAATCATCTCTCTCAAGTTCAAAGTTCCACAAATCTCTAGAACAGGGGCAAAATGCCACCAGTCTCTTTGCTGAAATTGCAAGAGTCACCTTTACTCCAGTTCCCAAAAAGTTTCTCATCTCCATCTGAGACCACCTCAGCCTGTACTTTATTGTCCATATTGCTAATAGCATTTTGCATAAAGCCATTCAACAAGTCTCTAGGAAGTTCCAAACTTCCCCACATTTTTTTCTATCTTCTTCTGAGCCCTCCACACTGTTCCAGCCTCTGCCTGTTACCCAGTTCCAAAGTTATGTTCACATTTTCAGGTATATTTTCAGCAGCACCCCACTCTACTGGTATCAATTTACTGTATTAGTCCGTTTTTACACTGCTGATAAAGACATACCCAAGACTGGGCAATTAACAAAAGAAAGAGTTTAATGGACTTATAGTTCCATGTGGCTGGGGAGGCTCACAATCATTGCAGAAGGCAAGGATGAGCAAGTCACATCTTACATGGATGGCAGCAGGCAAAGAGAGAGCTTGTGCAGGGAAACTCCCTTTTTTAAAACCATCAGATCTCATGAGACTTATTCACTATCACAAGAACAGCATGGGAAAGACCCACCTCCGTAATTCAGTCACCTCCCACTGGGTTCCTCCCATGACACGTGGGAATTGTGGGAGCTACAAGATAAGATTTGGGTAGAGACACAGAGCCAAACCATATCATCTTTTTATTGTTGAGTAGTACTCGATTATCCACTCACCAGTTGATGACCATTTGAGTTGCTTCCAGCGTAGGGCTAAAATAAATAAAGTTAACAAAATCATTCATTTTTGGGTCTTAGTATAAACATACGTTTCCATTTCTCTTAGGTAAAAATTTCTGGTTTACGATGGTAAGTATATTTTTTTAGCTTTAAAAAGAGCTGCCAAATCATTTTCTAAGGTGGCTATATGTTTTGCATTCCTACCAGCAATACATGAGTCTCTATTGCTCTGCATTCTCACCAGCACTTGTTCGTTTAAATTTTAGTCACTGTGCTCACTGTGTATATTAGTATTTAGTATCAGAGGTGGCTCTGACACACCTAATGTTGAGCACTCTCCATATGCTCAGTCACCATCCATACCTCTTCCTTTGCAATATCTATTGAAATTCTTTGTCCATTCTATGTGGAGGTAAGCGGTGGAACATGTGCAGATGATTTGTAGAGCTTGAGGTAAATACTACTCATCACCAGAAATAGATACACTTCTGTGAAGTGGCTAGAAGTGAGTTGAGTCAATTTATACTTGTTGTTTTTATTGCTTTGGTCGTCAGCACATCAGCAATGTCAAATTCCTTGAGCTGTGGGCTGCTGTTCCCTGGCATTTCCTGTGGAATGTGGGAAACAGGTTTTCCCAGTGTCTTGCCTCATCCTTAGGTTTCAGCAGATCCTGCACACTCGTGTAAGAAGTGTGGGGGTGTGTCTCTCTCTATCCTATTATTCCTCTACCAGCAATACACTTTTTTTTTGCTTCTTACTGCCACCTAATCTCATGGTAGGGAAGGGGTGGGAATGGGGATGGGGTAAAATGATCGTGTTTTTTTTCTTGTCCAGCCCCAGTTTTGGTCTGAGAACGTTTCTCAGTTCACCCTCCACTTGCCCTCCATGGCAGCAAAACTCTGCCTTGTAACTGTGGGGATCTTGGTTAGGAAACTCTCCCACCTCTTCCACAGTGACAGAAGATCCTGGCTTTGTATCAGTGGAAGAACTTAGGTCCATTGGTGTTTCCTGACCTTCTCCTTGAGAGCAGTTGTTTTCTGTTTATATCTTCCCACAAGGTGCAGGGTTCTATCTCTTCCCTGTACCTACATGTGTGAGAAAGCTACACATGTGAGAAAGGTCTAGGGAAGTTACGCCTCTCTCAAGTGGCAGCCAACCACCACACACATGTCTTTACTACCAAGGGTTATTTCTCTCTGATCAATTGCCATGCCTCCTCAATCTTTCCAGTAAGGACCCAGTAATATGCAAAGTAAAAATAACCTATTTTTTTAAAGACAGGAATAAAATATGCAGAAATGATAATAGGTGTGTCTTTGTAGTGGAGCTATAGATTAATTTTTTAATACTTGGTACTTTCCAAAATTTCTTAAACAAAATTCACTACTTGTCAAAATGATGATGAATACTCAATACAAATAGAAAAAATCTTTTTAAAGTATGCACTGATTACCTGCCTAAGGGAAGGCATAAGTCTGGATATCACAAGTTCAAAAGTAAATAAGACATGCCCCTTGCCCTCATAAGAAATGGACTAGAATTTCCACAGATGTTTCATGTGCATTATTTTACTTCATCTTCCCAAACACTTTGTGAAACAGACAGGTCAGTAATCATATTGATTTTATCAATAAAAAACTGAGGCATAAGTCAGTTAAGTGATTTGTCAATGGTCCTGTTACCACTGCTTCATTTTAAAAAATCTCAGAATGTAGCAGCTTAAAATTATTTTATTTTTCTCTTGATTTTTTGGGTCATAAAATTATCATTTTATTTTTCTCTTGATTTTTGTGGGTCATAACCTTGGGAGGGCTTGAGTGGACAGTCCTTCTTGGGGTCTTGACTGGTGGGTAACCAAGATGGTGCCCTCACATGGCTGGCAGATGGTGTTGGCTCTGTCTGTGGGCTCAGCTGGAGCTATCATCTGGGGCATCCATCTCTAGCCACTCGAGTATAGCAGTCTCAGGTGGTCAGACATCTTCCCCAACTACTAGAGAATCAGGTCGAACTTGATTCAGGTAAAGCTTGAACTCTCCTGATCTAGCCTCAAATGTTATACAGTGTCACATCCACCGCATTTCTATGGTTAAAAGGAAGTCACTTAATGTCAGCCCACATTCAAGGTACAAAAACATAAAGTCCACTTTCCAGTGAGAGGCATGTCAAGAATTTGTGCACATTTAAAAACTGTCGCAATCAAGGTGGCATTACAACTCAGTGGCAGAACCAGAATTAGAACACTGGTATCTCTTCCAACCATAGTTTTCTTTACACGATATCTACCTCCTTTATGGATATTTAATTTGTACATTTAATTATGCCTTTCCAAATGGAAGCTGGGAAGTTGGAAAGGTTTTGAGAGTGCCACTTTCGATTCTCACATTAACATCCCTTTTTAATTAATTGATTTTGGCAACACTGCATCTACATGTATTCAAATGAAAGCAATGCAAAGTCATCAACCAATTCACTGAAAATGCTGTGCAATCTTTAACCTCCTATATTGATATAATCCTACAGAGTTCATTTTTAAAGTTTTGATATACTGAGGCTGGTCAATGGCAAGCATCTTTACCATGACCTACCTGGCATGAAGGCAGTAAACATTCTCACCTGATAATTAAAGACTAAATTCAGAACATATTTATTTGAATTCAATAGTGAATGTTTAAAGATAAGCCTCTGCTTCCCCGAGGAAGATAAATTCTGATGGGATGTTCTATCACTGCTGATGAAAAAAATCTTTGCAAAATTCTACTATAAAAAGTTGCAAAAACCAAAAAGTAAAATCACTTATTGTGCCATTAAAACTAATTATATGGTATCTGTATACCAAAATAAAGGATGAGCTTGTGATACTTTGCTGTAGAAATTCAAGTGATTAAAATACTCATTACCTCTCTTAGAATTAGGAGTTACCTTTCCATCCATAGAGCTCAATACCACTCTTGCCATTAAACCCAAGGATTTGAAAACAATAAAAATTTCGTAGCTAAATGGGATATGGTGAAATGCATCCCATCCCACTATTACTGACCCACTATACAAAGGAGCATAATGTACAAGTACTATTACTGGAGTTTTTCTTGGTTTCCCAAGAAATATAAAATATACTTATCACTCGGAGCCTCTGGACATTGCTGGGCTGCAGTACACTGAGCCATGAACTTCTCTTGCTCTCTGTGCACAACCGATATCATCCATAATGAGAATTCAGTCATCTGAAATTAAGAAAGAAAAACAGCAACATACAAAATTGATGAACAAAATTAGTACTCAAAATCTAGAGAAAAACTAAACTCAAATATCGGTAGAAGTAAAAATATATTAATTGTCTTTTCTAAGAGTAATCATATGGCTACCTCGAAAAACAATCATAGATTTCTTTGAAAAAATGGGTGAAAATACATGGGTATTTCCAATCCACAGTATAAAAATCCAAATCTAGACAGGTAAAAACTATTGGTTAATTTATTGACATTTCTTTTCATTTATGTTCAGATTGCTTTCATTCCATCCTAAATCCTTTCAAAGTGATCATATGTATGATCTTATCATTTTTAAAAAGGGAACGAAAAAATATATCAAATCATGGCATTATTCCATTTTTAGACATGTGTGCAGAATGTACATTTTATAAAATAATGTATATTGGAAAATACTTGTCATTGTTTATATTGTTTCAGTTTTCCTTTTTTTTTTTTTTTTCACTTTCTTCTATTGTGTGGGTCCATTCTTTGTGTTGCCCTATTCTATTTTGTGGTTGAATTTCATACTGAACTCTGATGTCAGATAAATCTTTTTCTTCAAGTATTCAAATTTCTGAGCAGGGTATTAGTGTGAACCTGAGAAAAAGTTGAGAGAAAGAGCACTATGAAAGTTTTTGGTTTTGCATACTCAAACATTTCCAAAGTTCAGCAGGGTCTGGTTTTACATGTAGAGAATTTTCCACATAAAGAACTCTTATGCCTCTGAATAGTTAACCACCCTCCAAAGTATGGAAAGTCTAATTAAAACATTACCAATAGTAAGATTTTTATCCACTGTCTTAAACAGAGGGCTTATAATAGAACACTTATATTGGAATGCAGACAAGAATAAAATTGACTTCACAATAAATAGATTACTCTAGGAGTTAGGAGCACAAGATAGCCTCGGAGCAAAAGTTCTTTTTAAGTTTTCTTTATACAACTTACAGAGTGGTTTAGAATGCCATGCTTTTAACTTGGCTTGGTTTGGTTAACATATGGGCATGGGGAGCAGTACAGTGCTAAGGAGAAATGTAGAGTTTTTCAATCTTGTTCAGATGGGTAATAACAAACACATAAAGTCCCTGTCCCGTGAAGATTCTGTTTTTTTTCCAGCAGAAGGACATCAGTTGGCTTTGTGAGACTAAGACCTAAGCAATGTATGCATTATAACTGAATCCTTCTTGCGTAAAATAACACTTTGTTCCCCTTTCCTAAAACTCTGATAATCCTTGACTTACAGCACATTAAGTTTTTTCCTTTAATTTACATGTTGGATTTCACTCATACAGTGAGCTTCTCTGAATTTTAACTTTCTAGAACCTGCTTTTCAAATTTTAGCATGCATCAGAACCACCTGAAGAGTTTTCTAATCTAAAATACAGATCTCTGGGCTCATTCACAGAGAGTTGGAATTCATGTGTCAGAGGTGGGGCACCCGCACTTGCATTTTCAGTAGACACCAAGCCTTATTAAATCCGAGTATAAGCGTGGTACAATTGACAGTGCTTAATTACCCACTTCATTGAAATGAAATGCATGCATGCATTTAAATATGCTTTACATACAAAATTAAATAGATAAAAACTGAATGAGAAACTACTTATCCCTTACCTACTCAAGCCTAATTTGCATAGAAGTTTTCTGAAATAACTTGATTTACATTTTGTATGTACATTGAAATATAGGTATTCACACACAGCCATGTCAAATTAGCTCTAGTTTTAGGGAAACTGAATACATTTGCTCCACTGTCACCATATGTGTTTTTAAAAAGGCATGCAATAGTATTCTACATTGTGGTTGGCTGATACAATACAAAAAGAAAATCCAGAAAAACACCCCAAGTCATACTTTTTACAACTCATGGCTTCAGACATTTCCTCTAGGCTGCCCGTGCCTTATAGACAGTTCTGTCTTTAATTCTTTCTTAATTCAAAAATATTCATAAAGCACTAACTATGTGCTAGAAGACCTCAGGCTTATAAAGATTATGAAATGACAGACTGTCTCAGGGATGTCTCATTGCATTGTCTCAATGGAGCTCCTGTACCCATGACTATATCACAAGGCATATAAAAATGTTGAGAATATAGCATGGGAATTTAAAGAAGAGATTATTTAAATTTGCAGACATAATTAAAGTACTATGCTGGAGCAGTTGGAAGAGAACCTAGAACACAGGAGGTGATCAACAATTCATTGTTGAATAGAGATGCTGTGTGGCTTGGGCTTTTAGAGACAGATGCAGGATCCAGACATACAGAGCTGGAGAAGTTAACATTCCAAGAGTAGGAACAGTTCGAATGTGAGAAAAAGACTACTAAAGCATGGAATTATATGAAGGAATTACATTAATTTAGTTCTATGGCAGTATAATGTGCATGAACAAAAATAATAAAATTAGAAGTTATTTAATAATAGTTGACGTTAGATTGAAGAGAGATTTCAGTTCCACGCTTAGGATATTGGTCTTTATTTGGTAGGAAATTGGAAACTCTTCACTGCTATGGATGAGAGAAGTTTTAATAAAGATTAGTCTGGCAGTAAGTATAGAAAGATTTAGCAAGGAAGAAGGATAGAATCTGGAGACCAAATAAGAGGCTATGATAACAGAAGCCTTCTAGTAAGGTAGTGGGCGTGGAGAAGAGATGGATTTGACTAGTGCTAAAAGTGTAGAATTCATGCTACACAAAAACTGGTATTTGTTTATGAAAGGAGAATGGCCTAATAATAAGTACCAGGTTTCAAACCTTTATCACCAGGAGCTGTGAGTCCAGCGTGATGATAATTATCTAATTTAGACACATAAATATTCATGTGTCATATAACAACATTTTGCTTATTGACAGACCACCAATTACATCATGGCCTCATAAGATTATAATGAAGCTGAATATCACCTAGTGACGTCATAGCCATCCTAAGTCACACCACACAATGCATTATGCATGCATTTAGGATGATGCTTGTCTAAACAAAACTACTGCACTTCCAGTCTTATAAAACTATAGCACATACTAATAGGTATAATACATAAGAATTGATAATGATAATAAACAACTATGTTATTGGCTTATGTATTTACTATACTATATATTTTTTTAATCATTATTTTAGAGTATACACTCATTACTCATATAAGAAAAAAGTTGACTGTAAAACAGCCTTAGGTGGATCCATCAGGAAATATTCAGAAGAAGGCATTATCACAGGAGATGACAGCTCCATGTATGATATTGCCCCTGAAGACCTGGACAAGACGTAGGGGTGGAAGACAGTGATATTAATCATCCTGACCCCATGTAAGCCTAAGATAACGTGTGTGTTTGTGTCTCAGTTTTTAACAAAAATGTTTGAAAAGTAAAGAAGAAAACTTAAATAGAAAAGAGCTTATAAAATAAGGATACAAAGAAAAAATAGTTTTGTATGGCCATACAATGTTTTTGTGTTTTAAGCTAAATGACATCATTACAAAAGAGTTAGAAAGTTTAAAAGCAAAGTTTATAAAGTAAAAGTTTACAGTAAGCTAAAGTTAATTTATTATTGAAAAAATATGTCTAATAAATGTAGTGTAGCCTAAGTGTACAATGTTTATAAAGACTACAGTCATGTATAATAATAACCTAGGCCTTCATATTCATTCACCACTCGCTCACTGACTCACCCAGAGCAACTTCCAGTACTGTAGGCTTCATTCATGCTAAGTTCCCTACACAGGTATCCCATATTTTGTCTTTTATGTTGTATTTTTACTGTACCTTTTGTATGTTTTAATATGTTAAGATACACAAATACTTAACATTCTGTTAAAATTTGCCCACAGTACTCAATACAGTAACATGCTGCACAAGTTTGTAACCTAGGAGCAATTGGCTACACCATCTAGCCTTGGTGTGTGATAGGCTACCCCCACCCAGCTTTGTGTAGGCACGCTCTATAATGTTTGCACAATGCTGAAATCACCTAATGACACATTTCTCAGAATGTATCCCTGTTGCTAAAAAAATGCACTACTGTAGTTTGAGGAATACTTTAGTAGTTATATTTACTTTCTGCTTTTTTTTTTTTTATGAATGAGAAACTCTCCTATCATGTTTTTTTAAATCTCTGCCCCAAATCAGATTTTAAATATGCATGTTTCTAACATACGGCCTTCTTTGACCAAGATAGAATGAAAAATGATTATACTCATTAATGTTTAAATTTGCTGGCTATAAAATTGCTAAAATTAAGTTTCTGGCAAGCGAGTGCATTTTCAGGAATAAACAAGTGCACTGCTCTTCATAGTCTCTGCTGGCACTCTGGTGAGCTGCAACGGCACGCCAGCCGAATTGCCGCTCTGACAATCTGTTCATCTTGGTCCTCTCCAGAATCAGCAGAGTAGAATCATTCATATGGTGCTTGTCACTGAACATAAAAATGACAGAAGTCAGCACATTGGCAAAGCCACCATCCATTCATTCGCCTTCTAGAAAAGTATCATGTGGTTTCTGTACCCAGATTTTTCTCGATTCATTTTTTTCTAGTTTATTATTTAAATCCAGAAAAAAGCTCGTCTGCCTAAAATCAATAGGTACATTAACTTGCTCAAGATATGATTTTGATTTTGAGAAATTAAATGACACAGTCTAGAATTTCTGAGAAATTAATAACTTAGTTGGGATTAGAGTGTGGGATTTGTGTTTTCTGTGGCTATGGAGAATTTCTAAAAATTAATTTTCACATACTCAAAAGTAATTAAGGCTTTCAAATTTCTTAAATTCAGACAACAAAATTGTATCAAAATATACGCTTTCCTTGTATCGGAGAAAAACTATACCTTTCACCATTTTACATAAGAATTACAAGCTTTTTGAAATTCCATGCATGTTCAAGGATGGCATATTCTTACACCATCACCTCTAGGACAGCACTGATGTCAAGAGAAAGGGGAGGACAAGATGAATCTGAAAACACTTTCAAAATAATGAAGTCGTCACTGATAATACCTTCCATCTGTAGGTCATAAAGCACTGTACATAACAGTATTCTTTCTCAGTCCTTGTGAGGTAGGACTGTATTACCTGTATTTTACAGTTGGATAAACAGGAGCTCAATCTAGTTTAAAATCACACCGTGGGAGAGCTGGGAGAAGAGCCCAGAAGATCAAATTCCCAGTTAGTGGCCAGAATCATTAGTATTGCTCTAAATACACTCTTCTCCTTGGCTTGACAGTGAACTGTGACCCTGAAAAACAGGGAGAGAAAAGAGAAAGGAAAGAATAAAGACAGGAGAGAAGGAAGAAGGAAGGAGAGATGAAGATGGTTATGGATCCAGTTTATTTTTGTATGTGTTCATTGTAGAAAAGACAGGCATGTACCTATTCGGCAATGAGCATAAATGCAAACACACACCTCATAAAGGCAAACACACACACACACACACACACACACACACACAATTAAAAAAAGGCAACATGGCATCATAGATATTTCTGCTTAGGTTTGTCATCTTATTCTGACACTACCAATGGTGTGATTGTGGACAAATTATTCAAACTCTTTGGGCCTCAGTTTACATATGTGTGAAAGCCAGGTGGTAATTCCTACATCACAGAATTGTTGTGCACATTAAATAAAATTCTTAATATGTAAAGGATATCAGTTTTGCCATTGTCCAGTCCCATCTGAGTACATATGTTCAGTACTTTCCTGACCATACTGCCACTGCCTTTCTGGGCTTTAAAAACTCCACTGTCTGTTTTAGGGCCATGTCCAAGACTTTAAAGTGGGCATGTCCTTACTGAAAGTTTGGATGAGAAATTTGGAAAGGCCCAGGTCATAACCAGGAATCACCTATGCTGGAGGATCTAGAGTAGATAAGAGAAAGCTGCTGATGGAAGGTCTTCATCAGATCACAAAAAGGTGTTGAATACGAGCATAGGCAAAGTGAAGAGCTCACCCAAGCCCTAATGAGATGTTTGGACAGCAGAACAGATGTGGTCCTGCTGGGGTAGCATGGAGTTCACCAGGATGTCAACACTGTCCTGAACTTTCCTCTGTGGGTCCCCTCAGGGACTTCCACTTAAGGCCAAATCCCTTCCAGATTTCCCCATCATCTCCTGCCTAGTTAATTTCCATCTCGTCATTCTGGCAGTGAGCTAGGCTGGGACTTCTTTTACTCTCTTTCTACTCTATTGTGGCATAAACTCAATGCCCTGCTTCCTTTGGAGCTATCGCAATTGCTTTTTCCTCCCCTCCAAAAGTTTCATTTTATTTCAAGTGAAAAACTTTGGCTTTCAGGGTGTTATTCCTGTTATGAGACTTAAAAGATTATAAATCATTCTACTATAAAGACATATGCACACGTATGTTTATTGCAGCACTATTCACAATAGCAAAGACTTGGAACCAACCCAAATGTCCATCAAAAATAGACTGGATAAAGAAAATGTGGCACATATATACCATGGAATACTATGCAGCCATAAAAAAGGATTGGTTCATATCCTTGGCAGGGACATAGATAAAGCTGGATACCATCATTCTCAGCAAACTATCACAAGAACAGAAAGCCAAACACCGCGTGTTCTCACTCATAAGAGGGAGTTCAACAATGATAACACATGGACACAGGGAGGGGAACATCACACATTGGGGCCTGTTGTGGGGTGGGGGACTAGGGGAGGGATAACATCAGGAGAAATACCTAATGTAGGTGCCAGGTTGATGGGTATAGCAAGCCACCAAGGCACATGTATACCTATGTAACAGAACTGCACGTTCTGCACACGTACCCCAGAACTTAGAGTATAATAAAAAAATAAAAATAATAATAATAGCACCACTAACAACAACAGAAAAGTCTATTTTGGGTGTTTTAATAACCAGATATAGTTTCTTCCTCCATTCTTCCATTTTGTAATGATTATAAGTCTCCTCAAGGCAAAGGGGATGCAACTGACCCAACTAGGGGACAAGTCAAGTACAAGAAATGCTGAAAAGGGAAGTGACAGGATTAATATTTCCAGGAATTTCGTGCCTCACATGTGAAGCACTTAATGCAATGTCAGCCACATGTTAAAAATTTAATAGACACTTGGTCCTATTCCTCTTATGTCTGTTGCGGCCTGATGTGGGTCTGGTAAAAGTTTTTTCTCCATCCTTTTGGTTCCTTCCATCATCTACACACATTTGATCACCTACTAAGAATTGACTTGTACGTCAGACACTGCACATGTTGACAGGAAATAGTAAGATACGTACTATCACCTCATCCTTCAAAAAGATCATCATTAAGTAAAACAGGCCATCAGGTTGACAAATTGCTTGAAAAACATATTAGGGAGATCATAAGAGTCTTTAGGGAGTTCAGGAAAGGAAGTGACAATGAAGGATGAAAGATATCAGACTCAGTAGAGGAAGTGACATTTGAGCTTTGCTGTGGGGAAGAATATGTTACTCAATGGAGACTGACAACAAGGGAATTTCAGACAGAGGAATTCACCTGGGCACACACAGGAAAGTTTCAAACTCATAAAACTGCAAGGAAATTAGTTCATCCAATTAGGAATATAACAGAAGGAGTAGCAGGGAGTGGTGTGAGCCAAGAAGTTGAGAGAATTTGGGTCCAGATTGTGAAAGTCCTGATATGCAAGGAAAGAATGGCACATTGCTTTTTCTTGTGAGCAAGTGGAAGCCGATACAAATTATGCTTTTAGATGCTTTCACTAACCGACTCCTGTATCCCTCTTCCTTGACAAATATTTCAGCAAAAATTGTCAGACACTGATCATTCTTTCTCCATGTTCAAAGAGAATGTATTTAATATAGACATCAAAAATAATATTTTAAATGTTTTCTTGTATTAAGTGTTAAAAAATCTTTGCAGACAAAATAAAAGTATGTTTTATAAATGACCATTAGAGGATAATTCAACCTATGTGGCTATAAGCATGTTAAATTCACAGTTTTAACTTTCTCCCCAGTAGAAAAAAAAGAAAAATGAATGATGGTTTTCCCAGTGGTAAATCATAGTAACTACAAGTCAAACTTCATCACTCTCAGTTCTAGGTTAGGAGAAGGGCCTTAGGCATATCACTTAAGAGATTTTCAGGATCATAGGTAGCTCTTTCGATGACTTCACATCTTTGTGATATCTGGCCCAGAAGCTATATTCCAGTTGTCACCACAATTAGTCAATGGACCATGATTAATCATGAGATTGTTTCAGTTGGTTTTATGATACCTCTGCTTCCAAATCGCTGTCAGAAATGGGGCTCTTGGACTCTGAAACCATAGAAAGGCAGACAGTAGAAATGCATGAGGGCTGAGTGATACTGTCAGTCCCAGGCAGATGACTGAGGATAGTGCACAGAGTTAGTAGTCTGCCATGGCTTTTTGTTGAGAAAACATTTCAAAACAAATAAAAAAAATTAAAAATGCCTACTCATGTACGTGACTCTACAAATTCCTGAAAACTAGCAGAATTGCATTTGGCCAATCCATTTGGAATTACACACGTTTCTTTTTTTATATGAGTAGTGTGAATACACTGTTGAAAGGATTCTGGATTAGCCATTAGTAGGTGCACTGTGATTTTCTTTTTCTTTTTTCATCATTGCTTTTCATCATTTTTCATCTTTTTTCATCATTGCATTTGGCAATTGATGAGCACAACTAGAGTAACAGGTATAACGTTCAAATAATTGAAAAATCAATATAATCTCTGAGACTGACAAGCACAACTTTTCCTCACTTGATTTTGGAGCACTGTTATTGTAGAAGTGTCAATGACCTCTCCATACCCTCAGGCATTCACATCTGCTAGCCTGAACACTGTTTAGTGCAAACATCATGAACTCTCTGCCTGAGAACCTTTTTTTCTGACCAAGAGAGTGCATCAATTAGTGTACAGGGCAAATCACAAATGCCAAAGAGGTGATGCACCTAGAAGCAAACTTTAACCAATGGAAGACAAGGAGCTGGTATATAAAACCTCTGTTCCCTTGCCCTTCAGTTGACATAACTCTGAAGCAAATTTCACATAGTTTCTATGAGTTCGTCAGTGATATTGCACTCCAGTTGCCCACAGTGGTGACTATTTTAATAATAACACAGCTTTTGTTGGGTTCGCACACTTTCTTATCTCTATTCACCTCTGCCCTATGGATGTTTCTTGAATCACTTTTCAAATAAACAATAGTCTCAAGGTATGCTTCTGGAGTAACTCAGACCAAGACTTGGAATGCCGTGTGCCTTCAGTATAAATGTACCCACCTACACTGTTTGTGTATTTGCTTGAGAGCCTAGAGGTTTTCCTTATGTTTTTCAGTTCATGATCCAAAAAATAGATAAATTCAGACCCACACAGCACATTAGATTGGCCATTTATGACCCCAAATGAAGGCAGCTTCCTCTTGGCCTCTTTAGGCTAGAGGACTGTATATGATTACATGGGGCAGAAATTCAAGGTTTCAAGCTCAGTTTCAGCTTCATCATCTTCCTCTGTCCTTTGGACATGCCTTCTGCTCTCAGAGAGCATTAGAATCACATCCCTGCTACCAGGCCATATCCAGGACTAAGGCCCCATTGGGTTGCTGTATTAGTCTGTTTGCATGCTGCTGATAAATACCCCAAACTGGGCAACTTACAAAAGAAAGAGGTTTAATGAACTCACAGTTCCACATCACTAGGGAGGCCTGACAATCATGGCAGATGGCAAAGAGAAGTAAGTCACATCTTACATGGATGGCAGCAGGCAAAGAGAGAGCTTGTACAGGGAAACTCCTGTTTTCCTTTTTTTTTTTTTTTTTTTTTTTTTTTCAGATGGTGTTTCATTCTGTCGCCCAGGTTGGAGTGCAGTGGCATGATCTTGGCTCACTGCAACCTCCACCTCTGGTTTCAAGTGATTCTCCTGTCTCAGCATCCTGAGTACCTGGGATTACAGGCACACACCACCACGCCCAGCTAATTTTTATATTTTCAGTAGAGATGGGGTTTCACCATGTCTACCAGGCTGATTTTGAACTCCTGAACTCAGATGATCCACCCACCTCAGCTTCCCAAAGTGCTGGGATTACAAGCATGAGCCACCACACCCAGCTGGAAACTCCTGTTTTTAAAACCATCAGATCTCATGAGACTTATTCACTATCACAAGAACATCATGGGAAAGGCCTGCCCCCATGATTCAACCATCTCCCAACAGGTCCCTCCCACAACATATGGGAATTACAGGAGCTACAAGATGAGATTTGGGTGGGGACACATAACCAAACAATATCAGTTGCCAGGTCACCACCAGATCTCTCTGTTCATTTCTTAAATTTTAATATACCATTTGATTAAGTGTTCAGAAAAGTTAACAATGTATTTTTCCTTTGTTTTAATTTATTACAAAACATTTAAAACACCCAATCAGTGTGAAGAACAATGTAATGAATATCTAAATATGCAATATAGATATAGAAATAGATAGTAGATATAGATTAAAAATTATACAAGATGGTATAAAATTTGAGATATGAGATATATAAGATATTATATATAGTTTATTTAAGTTGATATTACATATAGATGTAGACTTATTGTTGTTGTTACTGTATTTTAGCCAACATGTCTGTGAGGTGGAGCGGGTAGGGTTGTCTACACCAGCCATATATGCCAGGTTGTGAGAGATACCTGCCATTTTTATACCATCTTTGTTTTCCTCTTTTATCCCCACTATGAAAAAAAAGCTACTGTTACGCTTTTATTGGTCATTTTGGAGTTTCTGATTCATTCTTTTCAACTAAACATTATTTTTGCAGAATTTAGTTTTTTTATTGCTATCAGATTTCAAAATCAAGCAGTCAGTCCCCTTTATTCCTCTCTGAAAAAATGTAGAAATATGTTTAGCAACTTCTAATAATTGTGGTATAATATAAAGTTATTGACTTCCTGGGGTTATAGTAAGAAATGAATGAGTTGGTATATCTGAAGAACTTACACCATGTCTGGTGCACAGTGTTGAAACAAGAGAGTTCCCTGACCCCTCCTCGCAGGACATGTGACATGAGTGTAGCTCGTTTGTTCAGCCGCCATGCTCAAACCCCTTATGAGAGTACGGGCACACAGATGGGCAGGTGCAGGAGCCGGGGCTAGTATTTTGGGGGCTCTGGCCCCACGGTAGCATCTTGGGTTGGGCATCTGCAACTCCAAAAGCCCAAATGGGTACATGTTAGAGTGTGTTCTTTTAGCCTTGCCACCTGCAGGTGGTTTAAGTGTTAGACAGCTCAGTGGACACCTTTGGGACCAGTTCCTTGTCCAGCAGCCAGGAAGAACCAGGTCACACAGGTCCTTGAAGAATGAATGAAGGGTTTTATTGGGTGGTGGAGGTAGCTCTCAGCAGGATGAATGGGGAGCTGGAAGGGTGATGGAGTGGGAAAATGATCTTCCCCTGGAGTTTGGTGGTCCAGCAGCTGATCTCTCTGATTGTCCCCAGCTGTGCTCCTCTTGACGTTCAGATGCTTCTTCTCTTCTTTTCTGCTCTGCCATTCTGCCGTTGTTCTGCTGGCTCACCTCCTTTTGGAACCGGGGGTTCAGGGTTTATGTGGGTATAGGATAGGGGAGTGTAGTGGACCAAAAGGCAACTTTTTGGGTACAAAAACAGAAATGCCTTTTCTCACTGAGGGCTATGGGTTTCCAGGCTGTGGATATCCACGTTTGAGAGTGGGGCTTTTGCCAAGGAACTGCCCTCTCCTACCCAATGTCTCCCTGTCTCCTGTCCATATCAGTGTTATTGTTGCTATGGTTGTGGTTGTTATCATAGGAACAGAAGGCGGGGTCGAGTAAAAGTTCCACAAGTCACAAATAAGGGATACCTCACTGTTGCAATTATTATTCAACTTTAAAGTTGGGCCTCCAAGTTTTTGCCCAGAACTCTCTGTTGAGAAGAACCTGAAGGATCCACTGAGCTCAGTGAAAAGGGCACCATTCTTAGACAGCAAAACACACAGGTGAAGAAGGTTAAGAAGTCTGCTTTCAGACAATTACTCATTGGTAATAGGGATTTGAACCCAGTGCTGTCAGAGACCAGAGCCCCAGATGCTAATAGCTGGTCAAATGGCTCCCCTTCATTTGCAGAGAGAAGTGGTCCCTGAGAGATCAGATTTCACTGTGATCAGCTTATTTGGATTTCTTGATACCAAGACAGTCTCTGTGGGGTAACCAACCACTGTCAAATCAGTACTTCATTCTGGAAAGAAACTGTTGGTAACAGCTGGTTGACTGCTGCATCATTAAGTTGGAGTTCTCTGGAATCTCGTCCTTTATTTTTTCATTTCATTGTTTAGAATATTGAAATATGCTAATTTAGCCTAAGACAAGGAAGAAGGGGGGCATATTACATAGAATTTAAGGTTGAATTATTTACTATCTTTCTTGTTCTCTTTTTCTTCCTCCTAGCAACAAGAGTAGGAGGAAATCCAGACTATGTATCTCAGAAAATAGTTTGAATTTACTTCACAAAAGGTGCTATAGTATTGAATGTTCCTTAATTTGAAAGAAATTAAAAAGTAATCTCAGTTTTTTTTTGTTTTTTTTTCTTTTTTTTAATTTTTTATTATACTTTAGGTTTTAGTAATCTCAGTTTTAAAAATACTCAGAAACTCAATTGACCCTAGAAAAAGACATATCTATTCTCAATTGAAAATTTCACCAACATGCACTTTCTTATTTCTTTTTTTGTTAAATGTATAACTTTTATCCACATGACCTTATTACCAGACATTCCAGTTCTTCCAAGCTATAAGTAAATATCCTAGCTTCTGGTGACATGCTTTCAGCCAAATGTAAATATGTGAAGCACTGAATGAATGGATTTATGTATAGGAATTTTCAAAAACTAAAATACATTACAAATAGCAATAGAAATAGGAGTCATAATCATACATAAATCCATGCAGAAAAAAACAGAAAGGGTGTGAAATGGCTATTAGATAATTTAAGGGAACACATGAGTCTGGGAATCAAATTCTGTTATAAACATTAGCACATAAAACATTTGGGACTAGCTAGAAATTGAAGGGGAATATCCATAAGGATTTGAAATGCAACAAAATCAAATTCTGTTTCAACTGAAGTTAAAAAATTCCTCGTAATGGAGAGTAAAACAAAAATTTAACATCAATTTCCTGAAACTGTTTTGAAGTTTTGAAGTTTCTCTCCTGGCTGCATTTACCTAGGGGCCATATCCCAGGTTGGAATTTAAAATAGACTCATGAGGCGGGCATGGTGGCTCACGCCTCTAATCCCAGCACTTTGGGAGGCCAAGGCAGGCAGATCACTTGAGCTTGGGAGTTCCAGACTAGCCTAGGCAACATGACAAAACCCTGTCTGTAGAAAAAAATACAAAAGTTAGCCATGCGTGGTGGCATTTGCCTGTAGTCTGAGCTACTCCGGGGGCTGAAGGGGATCGCCTAAGCCCAGGAGGTGAAGGCTGCAGTGAGCCAAGATTGCATCACTGCACTCCAGCCTAGGAGACAGAGGGAGACCCTGTCTCAAATATATATAAAATAAAATAGACTCATCTCTACATTTTCTCCTCCCACCTCAAAATCTGGGTGGAAACCATACAGCTGATTCACAGAGAGGATTAAAACCATACCTTTACTCCACCAGAGAACGGGTACTCATTTAAGATCAGAAGCTAGGCAGCCCAAAAGCAATTTGTACTCAGCTCTGTTCAGACTCTAATATGCCTAACAACTGTGCTGACTTGTATTATTATTTGGGGCATGTCTGCACGTATGTTTCCTCCACTAAATAGTTCTATAGGAGTAAGGAGTCCATTCTCATTCATTGTTATAACTTGCACATTTCCTTGCAATAATATTAATAAGTACTATTTATAAAATCCCTATTGTGTGATGTCTCATCTCTTTGCATATGTTATTTCAAGTCCTTACATCTCTGTAAGTCTATTATCACCATGTTTGTCGATGGTATTAAATGAACATTCTGAGATAGCAAACTTCCATGGTGAAATCACACAGTGAGACATTTCTGATTGGCATCACTTAGATGGAGGCCATCTACAAAAATCATGCCGTTGATTTTCGTGATAACTGTTGCATGCTCCTAGTATCTTACGGAGGGAAGCTATGGTGCTAACTGCCCTGGAATGTAAGACACAGCTTCTCTCAGTTAAGAATGGTCTTACCCAAAATGCCAACAGGGTCTAATTGGAAATCATTAGCAGGAGATCGTTTGTTCATTCTTCTTGAATGATCCTCTCCTTTTTTCTATATGAACTGTCCTAAAAGACCTGTATCCATCTCTAGTTAAGCTGCCTGGGATAATGCCACTTTAACAAAGCAAAACAAAACAAAAGAGCATTTAGGGGAAACATGGGAAATGGAGAGAGATTAGTTTCATCTGGATTCTGGCTCATCTTCGGCACCATATCTTCACAGTAAGGTTATTTCCAGGCACTTAATTCAAGTGGCTTTTTTTCCCCAGTGACCCTATTAGTCAACTGATAATGCAAAAGATGTTAAACATAACCTGCCTTCCCCTTGACACCCCTCACACTGTGAATAAATTAAGAGTTCTCTTTACTCCATTGTTTACTGTGGGAATAATAACCGTAGGAGCTCAAAATGTATTTTTATGCACTTCAAGAAATAAATCATTTGCAAATGATATTACGCATGGATCTATCTCCTCTGACAACTCAGTTGTTTGCAGTGCTGCCGACTGGAAATGACACTAAAAGCAGGCAGTGATTTAAGAAGCTAGTTGACTCATGCACCAGCAAAAGCAGAGTTGATGGGTGGGGGAACTGCAAGAGCTTGCAGTATGCATATTTTCATTGCCATTGAAAATTAGGCAAAAAATGTTTTCAAAATAAGCTTTTATGCATTCCACTCATTATTGACTTTATACTGAGCTTAATGCATGATTAAACAATGAGTTCTTAGCCTCATCAATGAAAACCCATCCATTTTTCTTTCCGTTTTGACAAAAAGCAGCAATATTGCCATGGCCTGCCATGGATAAATGATGGTAAGGTAGTAAACAGCACTCAATCAATAATAGAAATTCCCCCAGAGGTAGCCACAGCTTGGAGAAACAGAAGGTGGTGGGAAAGGAAGCAACATTTCCTAAATTTGTGTAGGTTATCAATGCCTTTGCTCTATTGTCCCCTCTGCTGGCTGATGGAAGAAACAGCATCAGTTCCTTGTCTAGGCCTCACTGTGATTATTGGCAGCACATCATTGCTTAGAGCATTTGGCACCTAATGGGTCAAGTCTAAGACCAGCCTTGGGCAAAATGGTGCCAGAATTAGTCCTCAGCATCTTATTCTCTTCTCCTTCACGTTCACCCTGATCTTGACCCTTACTCTACACTTATTTCTAGTTTAAAGAGAAAATCAATTAGAAAGTTCATTGTTTACTGCTCTTCCTTCCTTCCTTCCTTCCTTCCCTTCCTTCCTTCCTTCCCTACCTTCCTTCCTTCCTCCCTTCCTTCCTTCCTTCCTTCCTCCCTCTTTGATATATTAGAAGCCACAGGAATGATGCTTTTATTCATCTAACCATTATTAATTGTGCAACATTCCTCAAGCATTCTGTGCTGATCCTGGAGAGAGTTTAGTGACATTTATCACATTTCAATTGTCTGATGTCAAGTACAACCAACATTTAGTGAGGGCCAACTGTGTGCCAAGATCTGTGTCAGACACACTTCATTATTTTATTTTTTCTGAGATGAGGTTTCACTCTTGCTGCCCAGGCTGGAGTGCAATGGCATGATCTCGGCTCACTGCAACTTCCGCCTCCCAGGTGCAAGTGATTCTCCTGCCTCAGCCTCCTGAGTAGCTGGGATTACAGGTGTGCTCCACCACACCCAGCTAATTTTTTTGTATTTTTAGTAGAGATGGGGTTTCATCATGTTGGCCAGGCTGGTCTCGAACTCCTGACCTCTGGTGATCCACCTGCCTCAGCCTTCCATAGTGCTGGGATTACAGGCTTAAACCACTGTGCCCAGCCCACACTTCATTATTAATACAACACCCTGATTGCTGTAGAAGAGCTTGATTCTATAAGACAGATAGATAAAGGAATTTAAAACTGACCAATGAGTGGTGTAATAGACACATACTCCCACGACAGAGGAAGCCCAGCATACCCACAGGGAATGGGAGTATCCAGGTGAGCTTTCTGGAGAGCTTTTTGTCTAAATTTTCGTATGGAAAAGATAACGAAATGAACAAAGGGTAAGAGAGTCCAGGCAGAGTGAACAGTTTCCACAAATATAAAGAGGTGAGAATAAGCAATGATGTGAACCAGGGTTGGTATGAAGTTCAGGGTCGCTGGCACACTGCATTTGACATAAGAGGTGGTAGGGGAAAAGAAACTAGGTAAGTGAGAGCCCCTCTCTTTTTGTATTTTTCTTTTCCTTTTTTTTTTTTTTTTTTTTTTTTTTTTGAGACAGAGTCTTCTTGTTGTCTGTCCAGGCTGGAGTGCAGTGACACGGTCACGTCTCACTGCAACTTTTGCCTCCCAGGTTCAAGCAATTCTCCTGCCTCGGCCTCCCGAGTAGTGGGTTACAGATGCCAGCCACGATGCCCTGCTAAATTTTGTATTTTTAGTAGAGATGAGTTTTCACCATGTTGGCCAGGCTGATCTTGAACTCCTGACCTCAGGTGATCTGCCCACCCTGGCCTCCCAAAGTGCTGGAATTACAGGTGTGAGCCACTGCTCCCAGGGGGAGTCCTTTTGATCTGATCAAACTTGAGCTTCACCATGTAGGCCATGCAGAGTCAGCTAGAACACCCTGGAGATAGTGTAGAGGCAGGATTTGAGGGGGAAACACAAAGAATGAGGAATCCTTGCAACAACTCTAGCGAAAATGATGCAGGTCTAAATAAGGGGAAGAAGTGTTTAGATTCCACAAATATCTAGAGGTTGGTGATTGACTGGGCATGGGAATATTAAGGGGAGAGAAAGGACTCAAAGGCAACTTCAAATCTTTTTCCCTTGTCAAACAGTAGTTCCCTCCAGTGAGACAGCAAATACAGAAAGGCGAGAAACTCTGGAAAGACCAAAGATGAATTCAGTGTTGTGTTTTTCCTTTACGGTAGAGATTCTCATGTAGAATTTCGGTAAAAAGCAGAAAAGATAAGGGGTGGAAATATATATTTGGGGTTCATTCTGATTAAAAACGTCTAGTTAAAACCATATAAATGAATCATGTTGCTCAGAAACGTATTATAATAAAGCCACAGGCATTTGCCAATGTGATCACTTATTTAAAACTAGATAAATATATAGAGGAAAAGGACCACAGAAGGGAGAAAGGAGGTAAAAAGATGCAACACTTCATAGACATCATAGAAGTTGGGCACTTCATGAAGCCAGGAATTAAAGATTATATTTGGCAGAGAGATACAGATTAGATAAGCACTATAAATGTTGAACATGGGACATTGTTGGTGGTTAAGTGAGTGTAATTAACATGAGTGTGGGTAGTATGTCAATGGGTATGAGTGAGGGGTGTGTGCGAGTGTGTGTGTATGAGGGGTTATGAGTAAATGTGAGAAGAAAATGAAAAATTAAGAAAGGAAGAAAGCCAAATAAACCAGAAAGGAAAAGGATCTGCCATGAGTAGGTGACTCTATCTGGGATCTTAAATGAGAGAAAGATGTGACAATAGCAAAAGAAGATGTCACCTTAAAAGAGGTTGCAATTTTTTGGAGCTGAAGTGGCCAGAGAATGTTTAAGGACTGAAGGAAGAGATTTAATCTGGAGGAAGCAGTTATGGCTATGGAGAGGAGTCCACTGGTGAAGGAGGTTCCTCGAGAGATGAGAGTGCCAGGGAAATGAGCAGAGGTGAAGGAATTGGCTTCATTCAGGATGAAAAATACCTTCTGCAGTTGGAGATTACAAAGTAGACAAAGGTGTGTGAAGAAGAAATTTGAGGGAGGTCAAGTCACAAGATTGGTTGATTTACTTCCCAAAGATCTCCATTTTCTTGCCAATACTAATGCCAAGGTTTTCAGCATTCGTGGTGGTAGAGGGACAGGATAGCAGTCTGAGGAGAGAAATTGAGGTTTTCAGTGCTCAATAAATGAAGAATCAATAGAGTAAACCCTGCCTGGATCTGTAGTGTTGAGGATCCAATGGCAAGTAGAATCTATCAATTTCCAGTCCACCCAGCTGAGTCCTGGTTCACAGTGCTCCCAGAAATCCAATTTGAGTCAAATGGTAGGTTGTTGTATTGATATCAGAATGAGGTATTATTAGATGGAAAGGATCAAAGGTTGGTGATAGAGATTCTAAGGGAGTAAACTCATGTCCTCACACCAGAGTTCCAGACAGGAAGATAGAAGAGGAAAGCCATAAACAGGCACTTTCAGACAGAGCAAATGGAGGGAGGAGTAGAGAGGCAGGCCGTAGCCTAGGAAACTAGCAAGAGTTGATTGTGCACCTCTCTTTTCAACTGTTTAAATGACCTCATGTGGATAGCTTGGAAAAAGCATTGTTGGGAATATTTATGCCTTGGAAATCAGCAAGCACCACAAACTGGGGCCTCATTTTTTTCAGAGAGCCAGTCTACTGCCACACCACTGGATTAAAAGATAGAATATGAGCTGTCTTAGTCAGTGCAGGGTGCAAGACTAGAGGCCTTATAAACAACAGAAATATATTTCTCATGTCTCTGCCGCCTAGAAAGTCCAAGATCAGGGTGCCAGTATGGTCAGGTTCTGGTGTGGGCCCTCTTCTGCATTGCCACCTTCTCGTTGTATCTTTGCATGGTGGAAAGAGAACGAAAGAGCTCTCTGGGCTCTCTTTTATATAAGGGCACAAATTTCATCTGTGAGGGCTCCACGTTAGTTAGGAGGCCTCATCTCTTAGTATTGTCACAATGAGGGTTAGGATTTTAACACGAATTTGCGGAGGGATATAGACATTCAATCCATAGCATGAGCATTAGTAATTTTAGAAGAAGAGGAGGCCATCGTCAGAGCCTAAAATGTGGACGTTTAATATTAGTGACATAGAAAATGGGGAAAAGTTTCAGGATGTTTTTGTTTCATTAGATTAGTTAGTTAATTAGTTAGTTCGTCAGTTTTTAAAGCCTGAAGCTGAAGCACAGAGAGAAAACCATGTAAATGGAGTTCCAAGCTATTGTAGTGGATGATTTATAAACATGAATATTAAATTTTCCTAGGTAGAGGGCAAGAATCTATGCAGAGTGTCAAATCTCCAATTAATTAGATGGAACAATTAGAAATTAGATATGTGTCATCTATGAGGAAAAGGAGAGAAAATGACATCATGAACCTCAAGAGAAGAAGAGTAATGTTTCTTCCAAATTTTCCGAGACTTACTATATTTAATAAGATTCTATTCAACAGACTTTTATTGTTCACAATATTATGCTAGATGTTAATATGGAAAGGAGCACTTGATAATGAATAATTTAAACCTTCATATGAAACATTATTTCTCTTGTAAAACATTTAAAATTAAAGATTTAGTGGCAAAAAAAACTACTTTTTCTTAAAATTTTGTCCTGTGAACCCCGTTGGTAAAAGCTTGCTCATTTGAATGTTGCTAGGGAGTTGCTACGGGATATTGTACAGAGAAATTTGTTTTGCATTACCTGTGATGACTATGAAGAAAGGAAAAATGCTTATTTCTTTTTTCAAAGAGAGTTAAAAAAAAATCAGACCATTCCTAGATGAGTGCTTAATACCCAACAGGCATCCAAGAAATATTTGCTGCATTGTACTGCATCTCACTGAATGTCCTTCTCTTTGGAAGATATTCATTTGTTAGCTTATATTAATTTTTATTAACTGGCTTTAATTTTTTATTGTGATGCTACTAACTTGATGGTGATTATTCTTATCCTGTTTCTTTTCTGTAAGTAGAATGACATGAAATTCCTGAGTGATGAAGGGGAAAGTAGACAACTTCTATTGGCACTGGCAGAAAATTTTAAAATACCCCTTAAGCCAGGTGCGTGACAAATGCCTGTAATCTCAGCCACTTAGGAGGCTCAGGCGGGAGAATTGCTTGAACCCAGGAGTTGGAGACCAGCCTGGACAGCATAGTGAGGCTCCGATCTCTAAAAAATTAAAAATTAAAAAATTAAAATACCCCTCAAATGACAGCATGAAGGCCATTATCTTATTATGTCTACCCAGAGAGCTGCCCTTAGATTAAATGTTCATAAGCTGTTTTGGAATAAGCACCCTTTAAGGACATGATAAATACTGTTCGTCCAACACCCAGTAAAAAATAATTGTTCACGTTATAGTACAGAACCTCCCCAGCTGATAATAACTACTCTTAACCTTCCAACCTTGTTGCTTTAGTACTTTCTCTTAACTTCTGCATCCAACACTACTGCCACCCCTCTTGTAGCCCCTTGAAGGCACCACTCCACATCATGACTTATTTCCTGGCCACAAACTCTGTCCCTCAGGGCAACAGACCTTCTAGATGTTAATTCCCAGGAGCCCGCGTTGCAGAGAGGTCAGCCAGGATTGGGGTTGCACAGACCCTCCCCACTCTCTCTCAGTTGCATGCTGTCACTAGAACAAAAACATACCTGGCGTGGGTCCTTGTCTCAGAATTACCCAAGGGAACAGATCCTTCCATTTCTGTTTTCGCCACTCATCTTCACAATGCCATGCACCATTATCCAAGAGAAACACCAGGCTCTCCTTCACCCTATCTTTTTCCAAGGCATCTCACAAAACATTTTACCTCTCGCCTTAAGCCCCAAAAGATTCTATTTATGAAAATTTGATATGAAAAAGCCTAGAAAGACGCTACAGAAGAAAAGCTTTACTGATGCTACAGAAGAAAAGCTTTACTGATGTCATAAAGAAATACATGATTTTATGGAGATGAAAAGAAGAAATATTGAAAAGATGGGAGTTCCCGCTAAATTATTTTGTTAAGTCTAATATTGGGAAGAGCAATGTCTAGCAAAATCTCAGTGATACTTTATATTAACAAAATCATTCTAAATTTTACCTAGAACTTGAGGCATGAAGAAAAATGTAGGCAATGATAGAAAACAATTGGAAAAAGTTATTATGGAAGAAGGCATTCTATCATTTGTATAAACATTTAAAAAATACATAGGTTAAAAATTATCTCAAAACAATATAGAAGAAATATATTATAAAATGTTTTTCTTAGTTGTCTGAGTATTTTGAAAATAAAAGATAACCATACCTCTACCATATCAATTATAGGTAAATTATAAAACTAAATATTTTAAAAAACTAACTTAAAACATAAATATTCAACAGGTCTTTTCAAGAATGAAGTTGTTAAGAAAATGTAATGAACAACATATGAGAGAAAATGAATGCATTATTTTAAAATGTTACATTAAAATTTATAAAGAAATTAACAGGCCAGGCCTGGTGGCTCATGCCTGTAATCCTAGCATTTGGGGAGGCTGAGGTAGGAGGATCACTTGCTCTCAGGAGTTCAAAACCAGCCTAGGCAACATAGTGAGACCTCATCTATATATATGTATATGTTTTTAAAAAAAGAACAACCAGGTACAAACTAAAAACTTCACTGGTAGAAAAAATAATGACAGTAAATAAACTTGAAGTTAAAATGATTTCACTCATTGATGAGGGAAAAACTAAATTATCTTGTAAGAGAAACCTTGGCATTTTACCTTATCCTCTCAGCCAAAACCATTTCAGTGAAATTTGAACAATTCCAAAGGCCAGCACCTGCATCTCTTTGCCCAAGGGCTTTCTCTGTTTCAGCTGGTAAAAGTCACCTCTTCTTGCAACCCCCAGCCAAGGCATAACAAGAGTAAGTAATGAGCCCAGCTCTCTAGTCCTGCAGATGGGATAACTCTGAATTTCTCAGTTCTGTAATGGGATTAAAGTTCACCTGTCTATTCTGACAATCTGCTCAAAATGCACACTTAGGGGATTTCTTCTGTCCTCTTTTCATTTCCCCATTCTCCTACCAGTGTTTCTCAGGATTAGCAACCAAATTAACTGCTTATTTTCATATCCTAGCCTCATAACAGCTTCGGGTGAACCCAAGACAGACATTCACAAAAAAGGGGAGTTGTGCAGAGACAAATCATAAAAGAAGAAAAATTGTCAGAGGTAAATTTATTTTGCCTCACAGGTTTCAAGGAAATGAACATTAAAGGAATAACTAATTTTTTAATTTATCAGATTGTCTAAGATTTAAAACTAATCCTCAATATTATAAAAGCACTATTCAGGGAATCCTTTTATACTCTACTGATGAGAATACAAATCTAAAAACCACGTAAAAAGGGAATTTAGCAAAATCCATCTTTCAAAATGTTTACACACTTTTGCTCATTGGGTCCACTTTTTATTACTTCTTTATTCATTTATTCACTAAATTACATTAAATTAAATGTGCTTTGATGCAAGGCATACTTTATGCTAAGTATAAAATCAGAGACTAAGGAACCCTAAGTGCAAACTCTGAGTGTTAGTTATATTAGAGGAAACTAGTAAATGTGGAGGAGGCAGGGTTAATGAAGGAATAGACAAAATTTCCTTGGATTCCCTTACTTGTCTCCATTCCTCTTGGTCTGATGTTGCACTGCCCTCAAGCTCCTGGCTCTGATACATGCCCTTGCTTAGGTGCTGGTGTCTTCTGCTGGCCTGATTCTGGACCTTGACCCTTCCTAAGTTATGAAATTATATTACTGGCATTGGCCTACCTATTTTTTCCTGGGTGCCTGACTTGGATCTCTTTCAGTTTTTAATATCTCTTCTCCCATAACTCAATGTTAACCACTTCCATCTTGTAACATATTATCACCCAAACTATTGCTCCATTTGCTAGCATGCACTACTAGGGTCCATGTTTTACAATCCATGTCAACAGTGATTGGGAAAAAAAGATAAGACTAACAGACTTTAACATATACATCCCAGAGTCTAGGAATTCTCTTTAAAAAAAAAAAAAGATTCGGTAAAAAAAAAAAAAAATTTAAACCATGAAAATCACCAACAAATGATAGGCACACTGTGTGTGTGTGTGTGTGTGTGTGTGTGTATGTGTGTGATGTGTGTGTGTGTGTGTTTCTGTGTATGTGTGTGTTTAACTCAGAACATTTTTTTCACAAGGGAATCTTTTCTGTTGGAATATTTTACATACAATGAATGACATTAACAAATAAAGATCCGAGGACTGTATGATCCTCAGGATATTAACTATGGGAACTTTAAAAAATACCTCGAATTTTTCCTAAACTCTTAACATAGGAAGATAAAATTTTTCACAGTTGTGGGTTTTGAAATGATGGGTTCTTCCATGGTAGCCCCACACCCCAGGGACTCACTAGTGCTTAACCAATTGGCCACCGGCCAAGATGTTCTGGCATCGGCAAGAAGGTACAGAGTTGTTGCCAAACCATGATTTGCAGAAGTAACCACAGCTGATGGTCAGGTCAGAGCTGCTGCTGAAGTTCTGTTCAAATAAATGCCAGGGAGTTGGGCTCTAACCTTAGACTTGCATCTTGGTGACAGAAATGTACATATCAATCTCAAAGAGCATTACCTACCTATTCTAGGAAGGTAAAAGATGAAATAAATGCATTGTGAAAGTAAATAGGTACTTGAATTTACTGCCAGCATTTAAAAATGAAATTTATTTTTCATTCTATATAAAATCATCTGTCATATTTAACACTACATAAATTATATGGTAACGTGTATTGAAATTCCTGGTTCAAATATATTTAAATGATCCCTTTGGCTTAGTGATGGATTTGTGAGACAAAACTTTAGGTGATTTCCACTATACAAGTGGGTCATGCTGACCTACAAAAATCTCAATGTGCCTAATAACTACATGTCTCAATATATGCAACTCAGACTTGTAATATCAGTGCTTTAGGATGCCAGATGGAAGGATCACTTGAGACTAGGAGTTCAAGACCAGCCTGGACAAGCTAGCAAGACCCCATCTCTACATAAAAAAATTAATAAATAAAACATCACCCAGGCATAGTGGCACATGCCTATGGTACCAGCTACTCAAAAGGCTGAGATGGGAGAAGCCCTTCAGTCCAGGAGTTCAAGGTTACACTGAGCTATGATCATGCCACTACATTCTAGCCTGGGTGACAGAGCACAACTCTAAAATATATATGTGCATATATTCACAAATATGTATATATTCATATATATATATACACACATATATGAAGTTAAGTGTATGCAGACTTAGATATCTTCCATTAACCTGTGATAGGACTGTATTAGTCTGTTTTCACACTGCTATAAAGATACTACCCGACACTGGGTAACTTATAAAAGAAAGAGGTTTAATTAACTCACAGCTCAGCATGACTGAGGAGGCATCAGGAAACTTAACAATCACAGCAAAAGATGAAAGGAAGCAAGGCACCTTATTCACAAGGTGGCAGGAAGGAGAAGTGCCTAGCAAAGAGGGAAGAGCCCCTTATAAAACCATCACATCTTAAGAGAACTTACTCACTGTCATGAGAACAGCATGGGAGAAACCACCCTCATGATTCAATTACCTCCACCTGGTCTCTCCCTTGACGCATCAGGATTATGGGGACTATAACTCAAGATGAGATTTGGGTGGGGACACAAAGCCTAACCATATCAAGGATGTTCTTATCTGCGTGGCTTTCATAGGATGAAAATACTTGAGAAGTATTTAATGTTACACATCAAATAAAATATTTGAAAACTGCTAGAAATAATAAAACATGAATACCTAATATTTACAGAGATTTTATGTTTCCCTGGTATTTTCATTGAGCTATTTGCACTTTATGCTTACAATATGCTTATAAAGCAAAAGAATTAGTGAATACAAAATTCTGTTTTCCAAATGGGACAGAGCAAAGTCAGGAATTTGCCAGAGGTCAAAAACCTTGGCTAACAAAGACCTGAATAAGTGTATCTTTGCTGCCTCATCTTTGTGCTCTTCAAAACAAGTGACCTTGAAAGGGGTAATCTTCCACTGGCAGAATTTTGTGTTTAATATGTATAATGAATATTTATTGGCTTTCCAGATAGTATTTTAACAAATCAGCTCTGAGTGAGACACTTATTTATTTTACAGTGGAGATAACCTCTGCATGTGATTAATTATGCCTTATAATTACAGTCTGCATATGAGTTCATTTTACTCATGTGTCATTGAGTTATTTATTAGTAATATTGTTTTAGCCCAGCATTTCAATTAACTATACATATCACTGGTGATTTCTAATGATTCCCCAGTTTTAAAAATGAAAAATTGTGTTTCTTTGTGTATTTTAATTTACCAGATAAAACAAAAATGTTTACCAAATGATATTAGTTTATTTTGTGCAAAAGACCAATAATAATATCAAATAAATTCATAATAATTTGAATAAAAATAAGTGAAAATTCTGCACTTTGTTCAGCATTTTGAAAAGTTGTTCAGTCTCTAGCTGGAAAATGGAATCACAATGCTGGCGTCTATAACATACAAAACATAATAATAAAACATCCATTAATGTTTTGATCCAAAGTTTGCAAATACTTTTGTACATACTATGTCACTGAATACAGACAATAATGAATAGTAGCTAATGAATAGAAAGGATCAGTCTGCCCTGGTACAGTCAATTTGGGCCCCTACCACTTATGGGTGATTTTCATGGTTTAGAATAAATTTCTGCAGAAATGTGAAGCCAATATCCAGTGTTTTTAAGAAAATCTACTTCTTACATTCTGGAAAATATGTGCATAAAGTCCTTTTAATTTACTGTCATCACTGCACATCCCTTCCCACCATCACTTATGGCACTAATTGTAAAATAGCAAAATCAGTTCATGCTATTCAAACATGGAGCATAGTAGTGCATTCTATCAAATGGCACAATAGTCCGGGTGATAATGTGCTAAAAAACGGAATGAGTCACTATTGAATCGTGGGAGGAATGACACTGAAAACTGGATGAGATCCAAGTCAGGCACCAGGGAAAGAACAGGTAGGCCAATGCCAGACTAATGCTAGACATGCAATATATAGCTCAGAACAAGTGAAGATCTGGAAACGGGCCAAGAGAAGGTGCTTCCAAGACTTAAGCAATGGTGAGCATCAGAGCCAGAGTCTTGAGGGCGGTGTAACATCAGAGCCAAGATGAATACATGAAGGAGAAAGGTAAAGGAATTCACAAAACTTTTGTCTATTCTCTCGTAAACCTTGCCTCCTCCACTCTTCCCAGTTTCCCTTATAGCAACTAATATTCTGAGAGCTTGAATGTAGGTTTTTCTCATTTCTAATTTTATTTTTAATACAAATAATAAATCAAAGAATTTTCTTTTCTTTTTTTTTTTTGAGACAGACTTTCGCCCAGGCTGGAGTGCAATGGCGCAATCTCGGCTCACTGCAAACTCTGCCTCCCGGGTTCAAGCGATTCTCCTGCCTCAGCCTCCCAAATAGCTGAGATTACAAGCATGCGCCAACATGCCTGGCTAATTTTGTATTTTTAGTAGAGACGGGGTTTCTCCATGTTGGTCAGGCTAGTCTTGAACTCCTGACCTCAGGTGATCCGCCCACCTCGGCCTCCCAAAGTGCTGGGATTACAAGCGTGAGCCACCACGCCCAGCCAGTATTTTCTAATTAATTAGATATGATTTCTAATAGATCTATAAACAATTATTAAAAGTGGACACACTGAGTTGAAAAACATAAATGTTTTTAAAATATATTTGTAAGTATTTTTGCTAAATCACCTTCACATTATGGGAAGATTTCCTGAATATACCCTTTATAACACTGAGTTTTGTCTCTTAATTTTGGACAATCTTGACAAAATAAAAATAGAATCTCCCTATTTGTTTAATAACCACAAAGTAAAAGTTTTTTTCACTTTTATTCTGTGGGTTTTCTGTGAATAAATATTTGTGTTTATTCTGTAGTGGTTTGTTTACTCACTTTTTATAAATTTTATTTTTAATTGACAAAATTGTATGTATTTATAGGGTACAATGTGATGTTTTGGTATATGTTTGCTATATGGAATGGTTTCGTCAGGTGAATTAATAAATCCATGACCTTAATGCTTGTCTTTTTCATGATAAAAACATCTCAAAATTTTAGCAATTGTGAAAACTGAAAAAATTGATGCAGAAGTGTCTGGGTTCTTACAGGAACTTTCCCTGAAAGTGGTATTTGAGTGAAAGTAGTGGGTTGAGTTGGTAATCCTAGAAAACCCTGATCACAGAGAAGAGAAATCAGAGAAGAGAAGGGGCTGATAAAGGCTCTGTGTTTCAGTGGGTTTCCATGCAAAATCATCTCACTCACGGACTAGAAAGCTGGGGTATTTCCACAACAGCTCCTGTCTGTCTATAGCTAGGGACTGTTAGGGGACTGGGCATTAACTCTCTAGCACTTTCAGCCTGCCACAGGCCACCAGGGGTGAGGAGAAGTGAGTACTGGCTTCCTGCCAATACTATGAGCCAAGGAGAGTAGGTGAGTCATCTACAGTGTCTGCTACAAGGTGGATTGTTACCTATGTTGTTGTGAAGAAATCTTTTAATCTTGAAGGATATTAATTCTTCATCATTTTCCTAGCAACTATTTTTCCTAACTTATATTTGTCTTTTAATTTTTATGGATGTTTTCATGTACAATTTTAAAATATCACCCTTTTCACTTACATTTTGTCCATTGTTCTTATACTTTATTTCCCACTAGGAGATCCGATAAATATTCACCAATATTTTAACTTAGATCTTATTTTTCATATTTGGAGTCCCAAATACTATAAGAAAACATAAAACAACTGGTGTCTGTAATATTCTCACTGTAAACATTGAATACATTTGAATATATATGCATACATTCAACATTGATTGGTTGCATAATATAAAAGTACACTCTCTTCTCTCTTCCTAACAGAAACTAGAATTTTCTTTGGAGAACTTTTCATCCATCATTGTGCAGCATTGGATGAGCTCTAATTGTACAATCTTTACCATGGATACTGCCATGGATACTGGACCAGATAATGGGCCTTTCCGAACTGGTATATGGCATTTTCTGTGCTCACAGGGTCTGAACCGGGAGTCCCTCAATCAAGGGGAATCACAGGCATTTGTTTGATTTTCTGGTGAAACAATGCCCTCTCCACATGGGTGAAAATGAGGAAGCCATAGCTATAGTTGCTGCTTGCACCTGTCTGACAGTTACATGGTAAAGCAGCCTGAGAACTAAGCCAACACAGAGAAGAATGCCAGAATGCAGATGAATGGACATGGAGTCTTAACTAGATTGAAGCTGTTAGATTTTTTCAATGTCGTCATCCAGTAATTCCACTTCATTGTTTAAAGCAGTTTTTGTTTCACTTCATTTACTCACAAGATACAGTCCTGATTTAATTAAACATATGTACTTTTTGTTAAGATCATATTTGATTCATATTTAGATGGAAAGGAAAATTATGAGTTAAAGATGTTTATAACCCAAGAACACATACATTATTTATGATAATAAAAGACAACAATTACCTGATATTAAATGTGAATGCCCTTAGTTTTCTATAGAAAGCCCTGGCAACATTTGTTCTTGTCTGTGTACAACTCCAAAGTATTTATTTTCTGATATGGTCAGGCTTTGTGTCCCCACCCAAATCTCATCTTGAATTGCAATCCCCATAATCTCCACGTGTCAATGGAGAGACGAGGTAGAAGTAATTGAAGCATGGGGGTGGTTCCCCATGCTGTTCTTGTGATAGTGAGTGAGTGAGTTCTCACAAGACCTGATGGTTTTATAACGGCCTCTTCTCCCTTCGCTAGGCACTTCTTGCTGCCACCTTGTGAAAAAGATGCCTTGCTTCCTCTTCGCCTTCTGCCATGCTTGTAAGTTTCCTGAGGCCTCCCCAGCCATGCTGAACTGTGAGTCAATTAAACCTCTTTCCTTTATAAATTACCCAGTCTCAGCAGTTCTTTATCACGGTATGAAAATGGAGTAATACATTTTCCTCGCAAAGATCCATCTATATGTAATAGACCTTGGTAAATAAGATGATACTCTCAACTTTAATAATTATTGTGTTTTAATAAACCATACAGATATTCAGTCAAACTGATGCATTTTACAAATAGAGAAACTGAGGCCCATTGAGGTTAAGCTATCTGTGTCCAGAACTACTGGTTAAAAAAGAAAAATGATAAACCAGGCCTCTGGCTTTTCTTTTTTTTCTTCGAGTATTTTTATTTGAAAATGTTAATTCCTTGTGGACAACAAAAGTTTCTGAATATTACATTATCACTGTTGATTTAAATCTTTATTCTCAAAATATTTGTAACTTAATCATCAATTTACTATTTTTTGATTTTTTTACATGATAGGACATTATTCTGTATTTGGAGAATGTTGATATACAGCAATTAAGTATACCACATTTGTCCCTCGGATTTTTTTTTGTACTGTAAGAAGTTTCATGACTTTTTAGTAAAGATTGCTTAAAGTTTAACAGGGAAAAATATAATCAACTAAGAATTGAATTAATTGAATAATGAACAGATGAAAAACATTTATGATCAAAGTTCCATCCACTTGGTGCTTTGAGGAGTCTTTTTAAATTAAGTACATTTTATATGTGAAATCTTAGTGTGTTAATGCAAATGTGTATACTTTAAAAATTATTCATTTGCATTTTCTGAATTGTTTCAGAAACATTCAGGTTATAAGACTACAGAAAAAGTCTAGTTCTAGTATACAATGTTAGTGTCAGACTTCTAACTATTGTGACCAACAACATTACTCTTCCACCAATTTCACTGATGAGTTCAGAAGTAAAATAAATGCCATCACTGCTATGTTTGACTTATTATTTTCCTGTTTTCAAAACAATTTCAATAGAGAATGTTTTTCATCTTTTTATATTTTGTATCAGACTAAGTTCCACTGAAATGAGAATGGCATAGACCTATTGATTTCAAGAATGTTTCTGTAAAGCAAAACATTTTTATCAACTAAACTAACATGGCTCTTATGAAACTGATAACAAAGGTAACAGTTGAAATCCAGCAATGGAGAAAAGCAAAATAAAATTAAAACATAGACTCAAAATCATTAATTCAACAGATAACATGAGATATGTATATCATATATAATTTGGGACTGTTAAAATCCAGTATATTTTGCTTTTCAAAAAAATGTAATGCCATCAGTGAGAAAAAAATCAATATTCTAATAACATCTACCTTGGATTCAGTTTCATTTTTCCCTGAAAATATCAGTTTCTAAAAAAAAGTGCTCAATTTTTATAGTTTATAATAACTTCTGTTAATTTTCTGATTACAATGAGTCAAATACTATTTTAAGGGTTTTATAGAAATGATCTCATTTGATATTCACATCAACCAGTTGGGAGAATTGTTTTAATGACCTCTCATTTATAGATGGGGAAACGAGGATTCAGGGTGGTTAAATAATTTCTCCAAGGTCGCAGACTTTTTACATAGCTGAGATGAGATTAAACCCAGGTCAGTTTTGAATTTAAATATCATATTCTTAATGCTACACTATGCAGCATTCCTGCCTGTCAATTTTTTTGCTCCTGAATTATTTTATGTTTCTTTGGTCTGCTGTTTTCCACACTGGCATTTGGGATCTCTTGGGTATGTGCAATGAACACATTTCAGATACCATGACATTTACATGGTAAATAATCTTGTTAAAAATAAAACTGATCACCATAAATTCTGCTCTTTGTACTGTTCCTACTTTAATTCAATATGTTTGAGAACCTACTGTGCTCCAAAGCCTAGATTGGATTTTTTAAACCGAAAGATGAATATAATACAGTTCATACTCTTTAAGATTTCTCAAAGTGCCTTAATGTATCTTGAAAAGTCATAACTCTAGCAAAGGAAGGCATATTAAAAGAGAGAAAAAAATAAATTTCTAACATTTCTGGTTGTTTTTTACATTTTTTTAATTTTTAATTTTTGTGGGTACACAGTAGATGTATATATTTATGGGGTAGATGAGACATTTTGATACAGGCATGCAATGTGGAATAATCACATCATGGAGAATAGGGTATCCATCCCCTTGGGCATTTATTCTTTGTGTTACAAAAAAAATCCAATTTCATTATTATAGTTATTTTTAAATGTACAGTTAAGTTATTATTGGCTATGGGCACCCTGTTGTGCAATCAAATAGTAGGTCTTATTCTTTCTATTTTTTGTACCCGTTAACTATTTCCTCTTCCCGCTCCACTCCCCACTACCCTTCCCAGGCTCTGGTAATCATCCTTCTATTCTTTATGTCCATGAGTTCAATTGTTTTGATTTTTCAATCCCACAAATAAGTGAGAATATGTGACATTTGTCTTTCTGTGCCTGGCTTATTTCGCTTAATGATCTCCAGTTCCACTCAGGTTGGTGCAAATGACAGGATCTCATTCTTTTTTATGGTTGGCTAGTATTCCATTGTGTATATGTAACACATTTTTCATCCATTTATCTGTTGATGGATACTTAGGTTGCTTCCAAATCTTAGCTATTGTGAAAAGCGCGCTGCAACAAACATGGGGAGTGCAGATTATTTCTTTGATATACTAACTTCCTTTTTTTTTTTTTTTTTTTTTTTTTTTTGAGATGGAGTCTCACTCTATCACCCAGGCTGGAGTCCAGTGGCGCGACCTCGGCTTACTGCAAGCTCCGCCTCCCGGGTTCACGCCATTCTCCTGCCTCAGCATCCCGAATAGCTGGGTCTACAGGCGCCCACCACAACACCCGGCTATTTTTCTATTTTGTATTTTTAGTAGAGACGGGGTTTCACCGTGTTAGCCAGGATGGTCTCGATCTCCTGACCTCGTGATCCGCCCGCCTCGGCCTCCCAAAGTGCTGGGATTAGAGGCGTGAGCCACCGCGCCCGGCCTACTAATTTCCTTTCTTATGGGTATATGCCAGCCAGTGGGATTGCTCAGTTTTTCGTTTTTGGATCATATGGTGTTCTATTTTTGGTTTTTTGAGCAACCTCCAAACTGTTCTCCATAGTGGTTGTACTAACATACATTCCCACCAACAGTGCACAAGGGTTCCCTTTTCTCCACATCCTCGCCAGCATTTGTTATTGCCTGTCTTTTAAATATAAGCTATTTTAACTGGGGGGTGATGACATCTCAGCGTAGTTTTGATTTACATTTATCTGATGATCAATGAAGTTGACTACGTTTTCATATGCCTGTTTGCCATTTGTATATCTTCTTTTGAGAAATGTCTATTTATTTTGCCATGTTTTGGTGGAATTATTAGATTTTTTCCTATAGAGTTGTTTGAGCTCCTTATATATTCTGGTTATTAATCCCTTGTCAGATGGGTAGTTTGCAAATATTTCCTCCCACTCTATGGGTTGTGTCTTCACTTTATTGATTGTTTCCTTTGCTGTGCAGAAGCTTTTTAACTTGATATGATCCCATTTGTCCATTTTTGCTTTGGTTGCCTGTGTTTGTGGGGTATCGCTCAAGAAACTTTTGTCCAGATCAATATCCTGGAGAGTTTCTCCAATGTTTTCTTGTAGTAGTTTCATAGCGTGGGGTCTTAGATTTAAGTCTTTAATCTATTTTGGTTTGATTTTTGTATATGGTGAGAGGTAGGGTTCTAGTTTCACTCATTCTTCTGCATATGGATGTTCAGTTTTCCCAGCACCATTTATTGAAGAAAATATCTTTTCTCCGGTATATATTCTTTGCAGCTTGGTCAAAAATGAGTTCATTGGTGGTGTGTGGATGTGTTTCTGGGTTCTCCTTTTCTGTTCCATTGGTCAATATGTCTGATTTTTATGACAGTACCATGGTATTTTGGTTCTATATCTCGGTAGTATAATTTGAAGTCAGGTAATGTGAATCCTCTAATTTTGTTCTTTTTGCTTAGGATAGTTTTGCCTACCTTGGGTATTTGGAGGTTCCATATAAATTTTAAGATTGTCTTACTTCTTTGATGAATGTCATTGGTATTTTGGTAGGGACTGCATTGAATCTGTAGATTGCTTTAGGTAGTATAAACATTTTAAAAATATTGATTCTTCCAATCCATAAACATGGAATATTTTTCGATTTTTTGGTGTCCTCTTCAACTTCTCTCATCAGTGTTTCATAGTTTTCATTATAGAAGTCTTTCACTTCTTGGCTAATTCCTAGGTATTTAACTTTATTTGTGGCTATTATAAATGGGATTACTTTTTAATTTCCTTTTCAGATTTTTCATTTTGGCATATAGAGATGCTACTAATTTTTGTATGTTGATTTTCTATCTTGCAACTTTACTGAATTTATTAGTTCAAGTAGGTTTTTTTTTATTTGTTTTTTTGTAGAGTCTTTAGGTTTTTCCAAATGTAAGATTATATCACCTATAAACAAGGACAATTTGACTTCTTCCATTCCAATTTGGATGACCCTTATTTATTTCTCTTGTCTGATTGTTCTAGCGAGGATTTCTGGGACTATGTTGAATAACAGTGGTGAAAGTGGTCATCCTTATTGTGTTTCAGATCTTAGAGGAAAGGTTTTCAGTTTTTCCCCATTCAGTATGATACTAGCTGTGGGTCTGTCATATATGGCTTTTCTTATTTTGAACTATGTTCCTTCCATACCTGATTTTTTTAGAGTTTTTATCATCAAGGGATGTGAAATTTTATCGAATGCCTTTTCAGCATTAATTGAAATGATTATATGTTTTTTGTTCTTCATTTTGTTGATATGATGTATCACATTGATTGATTGGCACATAATGAACCATTCTTGCATCCCAGGAATAAATCCTACTTGGTCATGATGAATGATCCTTCTAATGTATTGCTGAATTCAGTTTGCTAATATTTTGTTGATGATTTTTGCATCAATATCCACCAGAGATATTGGTCTGTAGTTTTCTTTTTATGATGCATCTTTGCCTGGTTTTGATATCAGGGTAATATTGGCCTCATAAAATGAGTTTAGAGATATCCCCTACTCCTCTATTTTTCAGAATAGTTTGAGTAGGATTGGTATTAGTTCTTTAAATGTTTGGTAGAATTTAGAAATGAAATCATCAGGTCCCGGGTATTTTTTTTGCTGGGAATTTTTTTTATTATGGCTTCAATCTCATTACTTGTTATTGGTTTGTTCAGGTTTTGGATTTCTTCCTGGTTCAATCTTGGTAGGTTTTACGTGTGTAGGAATTTTTCCATTTCTTCTGGATTTTCCAGTTTATTGCCATATAGTAGCTCACATTAGCCACTAATGATCATTTGAAATACTGTGATGTATGAATCAGTTGTAATGTCTCCTTTTTCATTTCTGATTTTATTTTTATCTTCTCTCCTGTTTTTCTTAGTCTTGCTAAATGTTCATCAATTTTGTTTAACTTTTCAAGAAACCAACTCCGTGTTTCTTTGATCTTTTGTATTTTTTTGTTTTAATTTCTTTTATTTCTGCCCCTGATATTTATTATTTCTTTTCTTCTCCTAATTTTGGGTTTGATTTGCTCTTGCTTTTCTAGTTCTTTAAGATGCATCATTAGATTGTTTATTTGAAGTTTTTCCTCTTTTTTGATGTAGGCACTTACAGCTGTAATCTTCCCTTTTAGTACTGCTTTTGCTGTATCCTGTAGATTTTGGTATGTTGTGTTTCCATTATCATTTGTTTTAAGAAATTTTTCAATTTCCTTCTTAATTTATTCATTGACCCACTGGTCATTCAGGAGCATATTGTTTAATATTTACGTATTTGCTTAGTTTCCAAAATTCTTCTCATTATTAATTTATAGCTTTATTCCATTGTGGTCAGAGAAGATGCTTCATATTATTTTGATTTTTTTGAATGTTTTAAGACTTGTTCTGTGACCTAACATATGATATATTCTTGAGAATCATCCATGTGCTGAGGAAAATAATGTGTATTCTAAAGCCATTGGATGAAAAGTGTGTAAATATCTATTAGATTTATTTGATCTATAGTGCAGATGAAGTCCAGTGTTTCTTTGTTGGTTTTCTTTCTGGAAGATCTGTCCAATGTTGAAATTGGGGTGTTGAAGTCTCCAGCTATTATTGTATTGGAGCCCATCTCTCTCTCTTTAGTTTTAACAATATTTGCATTATATATCTGGGTGCTCCAGTGTTGAATGCATATATGTCTGGAATTGTTATATTCTGTTGCGGAATTGACATCTTTATCATTATATAGTGGCCTTGTCTCTTCTTAAAGTCTTTGTCTTAAACTCTATTTTGTCTGATATAAGTATAGATTCTCCTGCTGTTTTTTGGTTTCCACTGGCATGTGATATCTTTTTCCATTCCTTTGTTTTCAATTTATTTGTGTCCTCATAGGTGAAGTGTGCTTCTTTTAGGCAACAGATCATTGGGTCTGTGTGTGTGTGTGTGTGTGTCTGTGTGTGTGTGCCCGCACGTGCACGCACGTGTGCGCACCACTCTCTGTCTTTTGATTAGAGAGCTTCGTCCATTTACATTCAGTGTTATTGTTGATAGGTAAGGACTTACTCTTGCCACGCTATTATTTGTTTTCTGGTTGTTCTGTGGTTTTCTCTTCCATCTCTCTTTCATTCCTGTCTTTGTTTAGTGAAGGACATTTTCTCTGGTGATTTTATTTAGTTTCTTGCTTTTTATTTTTTGTGTGCCCATTGTATGGTTTTTGGTTTGAGGTTACCATGAAGCTGGCAAATAGTATCTTATCACCTATTATTTTAACCTGATAACAATTTAACACTGTTTGCGTAAACAAACAAAAAGAAAACTAGTAAAAACACTATGTCTTAACTTCATCTCCTCACTGTTTAACTTTGGCTGTGTCTGTTTATGTCTTACTGTACCATGTCTATCTTGAAAAGTTGTCATTGTTTTTTATTGGTTCATAAGTTAGACTTTCTACTTAGGATAAGAGTAGTTTATAAAACCATAATTACAGTGTCATAACGTTGTTATGTTTTCCTGTGTTTACTTACTATTGCCAGTGAGTTTTGTAACTTCAGGTGATTATTTATTGCTCATTAATGTCCTTTTCTTTCTGATCGAAGTACTCCCTTTAGAATTTCTGGTAGTACAGTTCTGGCGATGAAATCCCTCAGCTTTTGCTTATCTGGGAAAATCTTTCTTTCTCCTCCATGTTCGAAGGATATTTTTGCTGAATATACTATTCTAGGGTAAAAGTTTTTTTTTTTCTTTCAGCACTCTAAATATGTTGTGCCATTCTTTTCTGGCCTGTAAAGTTTCCACTGAAAAGTCTGCAGCCAGACATATTGTAGCTGGATTGTATGTTGTTTCTTTTCTCTTGCTGTGTTTACGATCGTTCTTTATCCTTGACCTTTGTGAGTTTGATTATTAATTGCCTTAAGGTAGTCTTCTTTGGGTTAAGTCTGCTTGATGTTTTATAACTTTTTTGTATTGCTATCCTTCTCTAGGTTTGGGAAGTTCTCTCTTACTATTCCTTTAAGTAAACTTTCTATCCCATATCTCTTTCTCTACCTCCTCTTTAAGGCCAATAACTCTTAGATTTGGCCTTCTGAGGCTATTTTTTAGATCCTATAGGCATGCTTCATTGATTTTTATTCTCTTTTCTCTTGTCTCCTCTGACTGTGTATTTTCAAATAGCTGTCTTCTAGCTCACTAATTGTTTCTTCTGCCTAATCAACTCTACTATTTAAAAACTCCGATGTATTTTTTCAGCTCCAGGCTTTCTGTTTGATTCTTTTTAATTTTTTCAATCTCTTTGTCTGAGAGAATTTATCCAAAATTTATCTGATAGAATTCTGAATTTCTTCCCTGTGTCATCCTGAATTTCTTTGAGCTTCCTCAAGCAGCTATTTTGAGTTCTCTGTCTGAAAGGTCACATATCTCTGTTTCTCCAGGATTGGTCCCTAGTGCCTTATTTAGTTCATTTGGTGAGGTCGTGTTTTCCTGGGTGGTATTGATGTTATCAGATGTTCTTCAGTGTCTATGCATTGAAGAGTTAAGTATTTTTTGTAGTCTTCCCTTTCTTTTGTACCTGTCTTTCTTGGCAAGGCTTTGCAGATATTTGATTTGAAAGGACTTAAGGGTTGTGATTTAAGCTGTATCTGCTTTAGGGATCACCCCAAGCCAATAATGACATGGTTTTTGCAGACTTCCAGAGGTACTGCATTGATGGTCTTGAACAAGATCCAGGAGAATTCTCTGTATTACCAGTCAGAGACTCTTTGTTGTCTTCCCTTACTTTCTCCCAAACAGAGTCTCTCTCTGAGTGTGTTCTGGGCCACCTAAAGCTAGAGGTAGAGTGACACAAGCACCCCTGTGGCCACCACTGTTCTGACTGCACTGGGTCAGACCTGAAGCCAGCACAGTACTTGGTCTTGCCCAAGGCCGGCTGTGACCACTCCCTGGCCTCTACCTATGTTCACTCAAGGCCCTGGGGCTCTACAGTCAGCAGGTGGCAAAACCAGACAGGTCTATGTCTTCCCTTCAGGGTTGGCACAACAATCCAGGCATATCTTCTTCCCTTCAGGGAGTTCTCCCAGACCCAAGTGGGTCCAGAAGTGACTCAGGGACTAAAGTCAAAAAACATTTGAAGTCTACCTGATGTTCTATTGTACTGCACCTAACCTGGCACTCAAACTACAAGATGAAGTCCCTCCCATTCTTCTGTCCCCTTCCCAAAGGCAATGGAGCCTCATCCTGTAGCCACCACCACCATAAGCCATGGGGAGTACTGCCAGACTAGTGGTGATGTTCCCTTACAGCCCAAGGGACCTGACCTGGGCCAGAGGGGAGCCCAATGACCTGAAGAGTAAGTCTCAGGCCAGCAGCCCAGGGCAGGTCCAGAAATGTGTCCAAGAGTCAAGTCCTGGAATCGGGGACCCCAAGAGCCCACTTGATGCTCTACCCTCCTGTGGCTGTGCTGGTATCTCAGGTGAAAGACAAAGTCTCCTTTACATTTCCCTCTGCTTTTCTCAAGCAGAAGAAGTTTTGCTCTATGGCCACCACAGCCATTAATTTGCTGTCTCACCTGAAGCCAGCACATTTCAGAGGCTCACCAAGGCCCTCAACGTAGTACCTGAGTATCACTGCTGGTTATTCAGGGCCCAAGGGCCCTTCAGTTAACAGGTGATGAATGCTGCCAGGATTTGATCCCTCCCCTCAAGGCAGCTGGTTCCCTTCTGGCCCAGGGTTTGTCTATAAATATCCATCTGGGAGGTAGGGCCTAAAACAAGAGCTTCACAACTCTGACTGGTGCCCTCTCCTGCTGTGGCTGAGCTGGTATCAAGATGCAAGACAAAGTGCTCCCCACTCTTCCCTCTCCTCTCTTCAGGTGGAAGGAAGGAATCTCTTTTGAAGCTATGAGCTTTGTAGCCTGGGGCTGGGGGAGGGGTGATGCCAGCGCTCCCTTAGTTGCCCTTGGCTGGTGTCCCAGTAGGTCATGTGCCTCACCCCCACCCCCAAGTCCACTATCTCTGGGCCCAGTCAGCACTAGGACTCACCTAAGAGTTGCAGCTCTTGTGGCCTAAACTGCTTTTGAAATTTACTTGAAGACACGGAGCACTGTAGCCCTTGGTGGTAAGATTTGCTGGAATTCAAGTTCTATCCACCGGGACGTGCAATTTCGCTCTGGCTAGGGCTGCTTTAAATGCTTCCTCCATGGGCAAGCAACAGCTGGGTTTGGTCCGGTTTTCCTTTCTTCTGTAACAGGACAGCATTGAGTTCAATGCCTCACCATTGTCTCCCTCCCCTAGCACCTAGAGAAGCTCTATGCACCATATGCCTCTCTGTAAGGGGGGTGGGAGAGTGGTGGCGTCAGCAATTCAGATCTTTTTTTTTTTCCTATCTCTTTAGTGCCTCTTTCAAGGACACAAAGATAAAGCCAATATTATGAGGGCTCGCCTGATTTTTGGTTCTTATGAAGGTGTTTTTTTTTTATGTGTAGATGGTGGTTAAACCAGTGTCCTTGTAGGAGGGATGATTGGTGGAGCCTTCTATTTCACCTTCTTGCTCCTGCACTCTATTTCTGGTTTTTTAGACCTGTAAATATCATTCCTTAGTTGATATGGTTTAAGTTTCTGTCCTCACCAAAACTCATGTTGAAATGTAATCCCCAGTGTTGGAGGTGGGGCCTGGTGGGAGGTGATTGGATCATGGGGGTGGATCTCTCACGAAAGGTTTGGCATGATCCCCCTCCCCCTTGGTGCTGTCCTTGCAATAGTGAGTGAGTTCTCAGGAGATCTGATCATTTAAAAGTGTGTAGCACAACCCCCACTCCACAATTCTATCTTGTTCCTGCTCTTGCCATGTGATGTGCAAGCTCTCACTTCACTTTCCACCATGATTCTACGCTTCCAGAGGCCTTCTCAGAAGCAGATTCCGGTGCTATGCTCCTGTACAGTCTGCAGAACCGTGAGCCAAATTAACTTCATTTCTTTATAAATTACCCAGTCTTAGGTTTACTCTATAGCAATGCAAGAATGGCCTAACACACTAGTGAAAGATTGCTGGCTTTGGAATTAGCTTTCTATTTGCATACTACTCAATTCACAGATATTCAACAGCAATTATGTAAGAAGAAGTTTGAAAAAGGACAGAGACGGGAACACAGGTTTTGAGAAAGTCTGTGCACAGCACTTTGGCCTGGCAAAGAGTTTTACTTCATTGTACCATTGGGTAACAAAATGTATCTTATCCCACCCCATTTTCCAGTGGTCAGTTCCTGTGTTAGTTTATATTACCGTGTAACAAGTTACCACAAATCTAGCAGCTTAAACCAGCACCCTTTTATCAGCTCACAGTTCTGTAGGTCAGAAGTCTGACATGGTGTACCTGGGTCTTCTGCTTATGGTATCACAATGTTGAAATCAAGGTATCTGCAGAGCTGAGTCCTCATTTGGATGTTGGGAGGAAAAATCTGCTTCAAAGCCCATTCCCATGTAGGAGAATTTAGTTCCTTGCCATTGTAGAGCTGAGGCTGTGTTTCCTTGAAGGCTGCCAGTTGGGGTTTTCTCTTACCTAGAGACACCATATTCTGTGTCTATCCTCCATCTCCAAGCCAACAAAAGTTCTTCAAAAACCTATTATGCTTTAAATTATTCTGACCTCCTTTTATGCTACTAGCATTAGAAAGTTGCCTTTTTTACAGGATTCTCATAGCTCCTTAAGGATTAAGCCCATCTAAGAAATCTCCCAGGGACATAGTCACAGACTCTGAGCATTAGGGTAGGACACAGCTACTTCCAATGGATATTCAGAAAGTGTTGGGTCCATCTTGCATCCCTTATGAGAGGTTTTTTTTTTTCAAGTTTGTGTCATTATCTCAGTGACCACCCCACTTATATCAGTGCTTAGTATCTCCTTTTCCTTTGCAGTCGGTCACGCCATGTCCCAGAACTCTTGGCCACAGTGCCTTCAATGGGCTGCTGTTGCTCTGTCTTCCAAGGAAAGAAGAGAAACTGGAATGTGAGAAAAAGCACCCGTCTCTGGATTCCTTTTCTTCACGACTCACAAGCACACTTCATGGGTATGCTAGACTTCCCTGAGGGATAAGGACATGTTCAAGGATTACAGTTTAAAAGGGAATCACACTCAGGGTAGTGTTTTGAAAGACAGAGCCTGGACTTGGGTGAGGAAAAGAAGATATTGAATTTGCAAAACTTAATAAATCACTCTTGGATCTGTGGAAATGCTAGTTCTACCCTCACTGATCCTGCACTTCCAAAGACCTGACAGCCAATTCTCTCTTTCATGTAGTACCCTTGGCACCTGATCCTGAAGGAAACATTCACCCTCCAGTTTGTGCCTTGCAAGACCCTAGTTCCAGCTCTGTTCAAATCATAAAATAAGATGCATGAGACTACTAAGGAAACTGAATATACTGAAATATGATTATTAAAGTAATTAAAATCAAATATGTGATACCTTAATACATGAGCTTATGAATGCAGAAAATAAAAATATCCAGGCATGAGCCCAATAATTTTGAAACAGTGGCAAACATGAATGACGTTTCAAAATATCTGCAAAAATGTAATGTGATTTGAAAATATCCCTGATTTTTTGTTGTCAGTAAAAGTTCAGAAATACTGCTAGCATTACAATGCTGAAGTGGGGGTGGGTGCATTGCTTATATTCACAATAGAAGGAAATGCTGACTTCTAATTAAATATTCCTCATGGGAAAGATCCATTTTTCCTCCCAAGTTCACAGACTCCTTTAATTCTATCCATTAATTCCAGTCTAGAACTCCAGTGTAAAACCATCATTCAACATTCTGAATATTTAGAGGAATTGGGAAGGAAACACAAAGAGAAAAAGCTGTTCTGATTCCCCAAGAAAGAACAGATTTAAATTCGATTTGTAGATTATTCCTGAATACCTACCATGTGCAGGGTGTTTGTCAAGAAAAGTGACAAAGGAAACAAAAACACTTTATTTGAAAAAATAAATAAATAAAACTAAATTACAAAAGAATGTTCTCTGCAGTCATTGTGCTGACTTTACAACAGGATTCCTACTGCTCCCAGAGGGAGCTGAGTTTCAATTATTGAGATGTACGTTTGATCTAGTTTAACTAACCTACTTTCAGTAGGTCTGGTCTTGGAAGGGAAAGATGCAAAAAATAAGACTGTTCCGTAGGGCATTTTTGTGCTAAGTCAAAACACTTAACTGATTCATCGAAGATTACCAAACTGCAAGATTCCTAAGCAGTAGTAAATATTTAAAGCTCAGATGGAAACAGAATTAGAAGCAAGAATTAAGTCGCCTAATCCTTTCACCTACTCAGAGGCAATGAGAAGGCTTAATGAGAGAAACCTTTGGATATTTGCTGATGGTGCACTTTTGAGCTTCCCTTCCGTTACTGAACACATGGAGAGAGCAATTTTTCAAATTGACATTCACTTTTGAAAATGGTTTAATATGTTAAAATAAATCCGACAAATGTAAAGAACCCATTATTTTAAAGGAGATGAACAGCAATAAGCTGATTCATGTCATGAGAATAATTTTATGTTAGTAAATGTCTTCTGCATATCATCTACAAAGCTTTTTCTAAAATTAAACCCTTGAGAAACTAAACCAAACTGCTTTTTTTTGCAGCATGTAGAAATCTTCAAAATACTACAGTTTAAAAGCAAATTTGACCAGAGTTTGTTTACTTTCGCTATGTTTTTTTACAGGTCAAATTGCCGTTAATTTCTCAAATAGTTTCCCCAAACAAGCCTGATATTTATAAAAATAGGGCATAGGGTAGATGCAACTAGCAGGAAATGCAGGATTAATACCTCACCAACAGGGCTTAGCTTCAGTGTCTCCATTATAAGGAAGATAGTAAAATACTCACGCCTTTCAGCCTTAATTCTGACACTGACCTCCAGGATGCATTTTAACTATGGTGCCAGGTACTGGTGAAGGGCAGAGTTGGAAGAACTGAATTTGGCTCTTTCTTATACCAGCTGGATGGTCTTGAGCAAAAGCCTTATCCTTACTAAGTCCCAGTTTATGTATCTGTGGAGTGGAGCTAGTAGCCTCACTTAAAGGGCTATCAATGAGTATTGAATGAAATAATACATTTGAAAGAACTTGCAAACTGTAAAATATATGAGGTTTTTTTTAGCATGTACTTTTTAATTTGTTCTGATTTCATTTTAGTTTTCTTTAACAGGATTATTGGGTATAATTGATATATAAAACCTCACATGTATTTAATGCATATAATTTGATGCATATGTTTGGACATATGCATACAGCCATGAAGCCATTATCGCAATCAAAGTAACAGACATAGAGGTTGATTGTTATTTCATAAATTATTTTAACTTCCATTTAAATTTTTTTCAAATTGGTGGTTCAGGTAAAACAAAATTTAGCAGCTTAGAAAGGACAAACCCCTCTCTTAAGTATCATTTGCTATAATTGAAGGAAATTACAAGGCTCTTCATGTGTACTTCTGAGGACAAAGGAAAAGAAAGGAGATCACAGGCTAATGACAAGGAGATCACTCATCCTAGCAACAGTCCTAAAATTCATAAGGCTAGGCTGATGATATGGCGGAATGGCCCATTAAAGCAATCCAGTTACAAGCACAGGTATCAGACAAAATATCCATCTCTAGGAAAAATAAGAAACCTTTAGGACTCAATAATAAGATACACATCAAATCTAAAAAATGGGCAAAAGTTTCCAACAGATTTTTCACCAAAGAAGATATACAAAATGAAAGTAAACACAAGGAAAGGTATTCAATATAATTAGTCATCAGGGACACGAAAATATGACTAAGGGAAACATGAAATAACACTACATACTCATTTAAATGGCTAAAATTTAAAAACTACTGATAGCACCAAATATTGGTGAGAATGTGAAGCAACTGGAACTCTCATACATTGTTGGGAGGGATGCCAAAGTGTAGAATCATCATGAGACAGACATTCTGAAACTGAAAACACCCCAAATGTCATCAATAGAAGAATGTATAAAACGTAGTATTTATGCAATGAAATACTACTCAATAATTTTAAAAGCTGGCTACTGATACATGCAATAACAGGGGTGAGTCTCAAAAACATCAGGCTGAGTGAAAGAAACCTTACAAAAAAATGAATACATACTGTATGATTCCATTCATGCAATAGTCTAGAACTAAACCATAGTAAATAATAATTGAAACAGTGGATTTTGTTTTCTTGTTTTTGTTTTTGTTTTTGTTTTTGCCAGGGGGTGAGTTGGGGATTGTCAGGAAAGAGGCATGAGGGAACTTTTTAAGGTGATGATGGAGTATAAGTTACACAGATGCATGCATTTATCAAAACTCAGTAAATGTATGCTGAAGATTTGTGCATTTCATTGTATCTAAATTTTACATCAAAATTGTTTAAAACAATAAATATTGAACCCTAGTTACTATAGGCACACTGAAGTACTTAGGGAAAAGCATACTGATATCTGTAATTTATGAAAGGCATAAAAAATAAGATTGATGGATCAATAGACAGATGAATAGATACGTGACAAAACTAGTATAGATAAAATGTAGAATCTAGGAGTTGGGTAGATAAAGGTGCACCATAAACATTTTTCAAATTTTTTACTGACATACTTGAAATTATTATGATAAAATTCTGAAAGAAATTGTGGAAACACATCCAATTGTGCTATCATCTGCGAATACTATTCTAAGAAACCTGAAGTCCTGAATAGCAGGATGTGGTATGTCCCTTACCTCCATAAAAGCAGCCATGAGGCAGTGTCTCCAGCACCTAATTATGATTTGTTTTAAATTTTTAACAGCCCTGTTACACTGAATGTTCTCACTTGGATAATTTAATAGTCATGGAAGGGTACTTACTTCTCTAGGAGCCATAATAATATTTGCATGACACTGAAAGTTGAGACTACTACCCAATGCTCCTGGGAATCAATTAAAAATGTAGAGTGATGTTGGCTCAAAGACTGAGCCTTCATCATGGGCATAGGGTTGCCATCCTAGAGTAGAGCCCTTGGGACTCTTCAGAGCAGGGATGAAAGATAAAAGAAAGCTACAATAGTCCTAAACAAGCAGGACAGCCTACTCAACAAATAGACCTCTTGGAAATGAAAGCGTAGGTAATTCCTGGTTTTAGAAACCTGACCAAGGCAAGAATAGGGAATGAACAAAGGAAGAAAACCGCAGAGGAAATGTCTTCTGGATATGTGATCACTTGGAGAATGGTGAGTTAGACTTCCCCTGTATCTTAGCTTTCTTTTCTGGATTTCCTCAGGACATTCAGTACAATGAATTCAGAATGACAGCCAGTGGGCTGAATCCAGCAGAAGCTGGCCCACGCAGTGTTTGGTGTCACTTTTTAATTTTAATTTGAATCTCTTTCACTAGGACACACACTCTCCTGTTCAAACCAGCTGTATTTGTCACGCTGTCTTATAACTGTCCAGATTTACGTATTCGTATTACCTCCATGACCTCTACAGGAAATTGAATTTACCACCACTTCTTTGGAGAGACATTTTCATGCCTTTTTCTGTTATTTCTTTCTTTTCACTTTACAATAGGAGTTGATCCAGTAGTTGTTGCTTAAAATGATCTGTGTGTTGTTTAATTATTGGTAGGTTTACACGTGCTGTTTGTTTCAAACATAGTAGAACCCACAGGGTGTGAGTACTGAAATGCCACAGTACAGCTACTGTGGCAATGTCTCCTCCAATTGCAGAAGTTGGTGTGGTACGTGTACCATCCTGCCAGAGTGAAATGTGTATGTTTGTCGTTGAATGTGTGATTGCTGGATTATGCGGGGGCTGGATAGTATTGCTGTGGCTTAATATACCAGGTGACACCTTAAAAGCAGAACACAGTGAACCCAAATCTCTATCAGTTTCTTAGCACAACATATGCTAAATACTTTGTGTTCTCTGTTGGATGGTGATAAACCAATCCCGCTAGAACTTTTCCCTTGGAAAATGTAAGTAAGTTACCCTAGAAAAGGTGGAGCTCTAGAGCTTGGATTTTATTCTAAAAAGTGCTGGTGGGTTCTTTTGTGTTCCTTAATAGCCTTCTTACATAGTCCAGTTCTAGAAAAACTGAGACTAGAGTAAGTTCTTGACTGCTGAGACAACCTTCTCTGCTCCCTCATTTCCCGATATGTCCATGCAACAGAATGCCACCAGCAAAGATAATCTGCATGTGCCTCTTCCTTGACTCCTGAACAAGGACCCATATGCAGGTAGTTCATGTATCCATATCTGTGCATCAATTTAGTATTATATCGAATGTTCTTCCTTGTATTATCAGATCCAGTCAAGTACCCAGCACTTTATAGATGCCCACTGATTCATTGATTCAGCAAATGCTCACAGACGTTCTCCTCTAGACGGCACTGGCCTAGGTGCCGAGGACACCAATACTCCCAATAAATAATGAATGAATGACTTTCTATAAGTTATGTTAGGTTCCATGTAGATGTTACCCTGGACTGTGCTTTGTAGATCTCTCAAGAACCCATGGGGTTAGCAATTAGAGTCACATAATTTTACAAGAAAAGTAGCTGGGCACATGGAGATTATTCACCCAAATCTCCTGGCTTTACAAGTGGTAACTACCCATTAAAGGCAAGATACCCCAGAATAGGTATTTTGTAAATTTAAGAAGGTTAAGTTGCCAATTCTGTCATAATGAAAACATTTGGTAGGCATCCAGGGTAATGCACATCTTTTCTCAATTTAGACTAGTTTCAAAAAATCTGTTACAGAAGAAATATCTCCATAAATATTTTCTTGAAATCTAATATAATGTGTGCAAGGGTGTTATCTTGCTTATTGCCAAACCAGGAAAAACGTTGCTGTTTAACAATTTAGTTCAAAATAATTAGCCTCAAAGAAGTTGTGATTCAGAAATGCTGCCCATGACTCCCATTAACTTTAATTGAGTTTATAGTGCATGCAGGAAGGAAAGAGACACAGAGAGAGAGAGAGAAAGCGCATAGTACTCCCTTTTAAAATTAAATTTAGGGTAAATTCGAGAACTATAGCTTCTTGTTGACCTGGTTTTTCTGTTGAAATTATTCCCATAATTGGTTTATGACCATTTTCACATCATTAACTTTTATAGTTGTTTTTTGTTTGTTTTAAACCACTCCATGCTTATCCTTTCAGAGCTCCTCATTTGTAGACCTCTAAAATTATTTTTGAATGGCAAGTTATTTCCCAGTTGTACTATTTCTTCCAAAGTCAGCCTTTGTTATTACCATTTTGAAGCGGTTTCTCCCAGTTCATTCTCCTCCTCCTGGAGCCTCACTGTTCATGGTCATACTTCCTGATTCTTCCCCCAAGTGAGACATTTGCCACATATTAATATCTGAGTTAAATTACCTATTGCTTTTCTAGCTTTTCCAAAGAAAGATTTGCATTTTTTTCCACATAAAATATGTGCTGTGTCCTTGAAAATCTAAACTGCGACCTAGACTTAGGGGAATTATCAAGGAGAACAATCCTGGTCAAAGTGCTAATGGAAACAGAGGCAGAATGAAGGGAGCCCGGGAGAGTGGAATCTACTCTCACCTTTCACGGTATGTGCACCTCTTCACCCCAAATCTCATGGACCCCTTGAGTCCTCTACTAACGTAGTTATCAGACATTTTCCCTCAATATTACAACTTCTATTTCTTTAAAATCATAAAATATTTTCAGCACCTACAAAAGTATAGAAAAAGAATGATTTGGCCGGCACGGTGGCTCACGCCTGTAACCCAGCACTTTGGGAGGCCAAGGGGGGCGGATCACAAGGTAAGGAGATGGAGAACATCTTGGCCAACATGGTGAAACCCCATCTCTACTAAAAATACAAAAATTAGCCTGGTGTGGTGGTGCACACCTGTAGTCCCAGCTACTTTGGAGGCTGAGGCAGGAGAATTGTTTGAACCTGGGAGGCAGAGGTTGCAGTGAGCCGAGACCGTGCCACTGCCGTCCAGCCTAGGCAACAAGAGCAAAACTCTGGAAAGAAAAGAAAAAAGAAAGAAGAAAGAGAAAGAAAGAAAAAAAGCAAGAAAGAAAGAGAGAAAGGAAGGAAGGAAAGAAGGAAGGAAGGAAGGAAGGAAGGAAGGAAGGAAGGAAGGAAGGAAGGAAGGAAGGAAAGATTCCATTTCTCAGTAAATTAAATTTTAACATTTGCCATTACTGATTGCATTCATTTTCTATTGCTGTGTACAAACTACCACAAGTCTTTGGGCTTAAAACAACAGAAATTTATTATCTCACCATTTCTGTGGAAGTCTGTTACTCTACCACTCGCCTTCTGTTTGGAGTAGTCCAAGGCTGACACCAAGGTGAGGGCTGGGCTGCAATTTCATCCGGAGGCTATGAGTAAAAGCAATCTGCTTCCATGCTCATTCTTGTTTAAAAAAATACTTTCAGTTCCTTGCAGTACCAGGACCGAAGTCCCCGTTTGCTCTCTGACTGTGAGTCAGGGGCTACTCTCAGCTGCATTTCTTGCCATGTGGCCCCTCCATTTTCAAGCCAGCAGTGGCATATGGAATCCTTCTTGTACTTTAAATCACTGACTTCTTCTATCCCTGACCTCTAGGCCCAGATTTAAAGGGCTCATGTGATTAAGTCTGGTCCACCATTTTTTTTTTTTTTTTTTTGAGACAGTGTCTTGCTCTGTCACCCAGGCTGGAGTGCAGTGGCTCGATCTCAGCTCACGACAACCTCTGCCTCCCAGATTCAAGCCATTCTCCTGCCTCAGCCTCCCAAGTAGCTGGGACTACAGGTGCGCACCACCATGTCCAGCTAATATTTGTACTTTTAGTAGAGACGGGGTTTCACCATGTTGGCCAGGCTAGTCTCAAACTCCTGACCTCAAATGATCTGCTAGCCTAGGCCTCCCAAAGTGCTGGGATTACAGGTGTGAGCCACAGTGCCAAGCCAACCATTTTTTTTTTTAAGTTAATCTGTGCCATATAAATTAATCTAATTTCAGACATAAAATTAATTATGTTCAATATCTAGGATTATGCATGACATGTATATAGGGGCCAGGAATCTTAGGGATCATCTTAGAATTCTGCCTACCACACCACTTCAGCAACTTCTTTCCTTTTTTTTTAATATAAAGTTTTACTGTGTCACCCAGGCTGGAGTGCAAAGGTGTGATCATGACTCACTGCAGCCTTGACTCCCTTGGCTTAAGCAATCCTCCTGTTTCATGAGTAGCTAGGGCTATAGGTATACACTACCACACCTGCTAATTTTGTTATTTTTTGTAGAGATGGTGTCTCACTATGTTGCCCAGGCCAGTCTCTTAACTCCAGGGCTCAAGAAATCCTCCCACCTCAGCCTCCCAAAGTGTTGGTATAATTGGTGTGAGGAACTACGCCCAGCCAATTTCTTAATTAATATACTGCAAACATGCAATAGCATACTACATTGCTGTTGAAATAAACAAAGAAGTTCTATATTGATCCACATGGATAAATCACTTAAAAATAATTGGAAAAAGGAAATTTAAGATGGTATAGACAATGATATACTATTCAAGTAAATTTTATAAATGAAGATTTTTTTTTCTGTCTCTCTCAGTGCGTTTGGTATTTAAATATTGCTGAACACAATCCTATTACTGGGTATATACCCAAAGGAATATAAATCATTCCAGCATAAAAACACATGCACATGAATGTTTATTGCAGCAATATTCACAATAGCAAAGACGTGGAATTAACCTAAATGCCCATCAATGGTAGACCGGATAAAGAAATTGTGGCACATATACACCATGGAATACTACACGGCACAAAAAAGAACAAGATCATGTCCTTTGCAGCAACATGGATGGAGCTGGAGGCCATTATCCTTAACAAACTAATGCAGGAACAGAAAGCCAAATTCCACATGTTCTCACTGATAGGTGGGAACTAAACATTGAGTAGGCATGGACACAAAGAAGGGAACAATAGATACCAGGGCCTTCTTCAGGATGAAGGGTGGGAGGAGGGTGAATATAAAAAAACTACTTATCTGGTACTATGCTTATCACCAAGTGACAAACTAGCCTGCACACCAAACCCCTGTGACACACAATTTACCTCTATAACAAACCTGCACTTGTACTCTTGAACCTAAAATAAAAGTAAAAATAAAATACATATTGCCGAACACAGTTTCTCTATTACACATTCTAGTACAGTGCCCAGAGCTCTTATCAGCTGCTAGATCCATTAGTCGCTGATCCCTCACCTTCTTCTCATTCTTCTTCATGATAACAACTTCTGGAAGAAAGCTGCCACGCTAACTCTGGAGGGGCAACACTTAGGAAGTGCAGTGATTTTGGGTCCTGATTTTTCTGTCCTTGAGTGAATGCCTTTCCAGCAAACCTTTCATTTATACCCTTTCATTGACCACCGTTAAAATGAATTCCTCCCCAATTACTGATCTGAATAGGTCAAGGTTGATGCTATTGCCTTTTGGATAGATTTCATCCAGCTTCCTTCTGAATTTGTTGTCGCCTCTCTAGTATCACTTCTCTCAGGTGCTGCCAGAATCTTTACTCTCTTGAAAGCTTCACCTCCTTACCATGGCTCTGGGAAAGCTCCTCTAAGAGTCTAGTGTCCCTCAGTACCCACCATTACTTTCAATTTATTCAAGCTGTAGTTCTCATTCCCTCCTATCTGCCAAACATCTTCTAGGACTGGACGATACTTCCATATATATATATGTATGTATATGTATGTTTGTGTGTGTGTGTATACATCTCTACATACATACAAATATATATACATATGTGTATACATATATGCACACATATGAATACACACAAACATATATATGCACACTGTATATATGCACACATACCCAGAGAGAAAGAGAGAGAGAAACAGAGCAGATAAGTAAAATATATGATAAACATAGCATGTTAGGTAGTATTATATGGTTATGGACCAAAAATAGGAGTAGGGAAGAGTAGATGTGTTGGGTGGTGGGTAAAGTGTAGTTATCTTCATTATCGTTGCACTCGTTTTTACTAAAAAAAAAAAAAGTCTGCTTATCTATCTCTTTTCATATGTTATAAGCTCTTTGAACCCAGGGACCATATCTTACACTAATGCCAAAAATAAGTGGAGTGTTCATTATGTACTACGTGGTGAAGAATACAATAGTGAATAAGTATACAGGGGCCCCCACCATCTCAGAGCCTAGAAGTTTGTGGAGAATGCTGGCATTAAACAGTTAATTCTAAGGGCAGTGAGCAGACATTCACAAAACGATTGTGGCATAATGGGAGTACTGAATTCCTAAAGCAATTTCCAGCAGACTGCTTTTAAATCTCTTTTTCTTGGCCATGAAAAATGGCCTGGGTCTTCAGATTTAACCTTCCTATAACACGTGCTCTAAGCATCCTGATGTCTGAGCTAAACATGACCTGAGATTCAGTGAATAATTATTTGGTATTCCTTTGTTGCTTGCCACAGATTAGAGGCTCAATAAATAAATTAGAGACCTTATATTAATTACAGTTTCTTAAGACTGCAACTCTAGCTTTGTGTTACCTAAATAGCATTGTCTGTACTGTCATTTTTTTTAATTAAATTAAGGTAATAATTTTCTCACTAAGATTGGCCTGCTCTTTCAATAAAAGGAAAGCTACACTTTGACAATTATCTTTAAAGGCTGTTGGTAACTTAAAAGTAGAGCAGTTTTTGAGATCAATCACTTGGCCAGGAAAATCTGAATTATTTTGTTTGTCATTCACTTATCTCAGATTATTCCTTCAGGTATAGGGCATCTCAAAAGTTTGAGATCATAATTTTATATTTGAAATATGATGTACAATTGCACACTGTAAATTACTACTACTGCACCTGGGTGCCTAGTAGGACAACTGGCATAGTACAGGCACTTAATAAATTGGTTGAACTGAGTAATATATAAGGTCACATTATGTTTTTTGTTTCTATGTTTATTTGTTTTTGAGACAGAATCTCGCTCTATCACCAGGCTGGAGTGCAGTGACGCAATCTCATCTCGCTGCAACCTCCACCTCCCGGGTTCAAGTGATTCTCCTGCTTCAGCCTCCTGAGTAGCTGGGACTACAGGCACAAGCCACCATGCCCAACTAATTTTTCTATTTTTAGTAGAGATGGGGTTTCACCATGTTGGCCAGGATGGTCTCAATCTCTTGACCTTGCGATCCGCATGCCTCTGCCTATCAAAGTGCTGGGATTACAGGCGTGAGCCACCGTACCCGGCCCACATTATGTTTTTTAATGGTTTACTTGATTTCATATTTTTGAGGATAAGACCAGTATCACTAAATATGCTTTCCATATAATAAATAATAGAAAAGAAACATGTTTTTAAAATATAAGGTATTGTATATGAAGTCTATAAAGCTTATAGTATGTGTAAATATATAACACAGTGCTTGACACTTAATGTGTCCTTAGTAAATATTAGTTCTGGTCCCTTCATCCTAATTAAAAATATTTCCTACATCAAAAACATAATTTCTCTCATTTCCCATTTTAACTCCATTTTCCCTAATTAAAATAATTTATTTTCCTTTATGGGTTATAGTTTGTCTACTTCCTTTTATTTTGAAATCCCGTATACGCTTTCCAAAGCAAAGCCATCAAATTATAATAACTCATTTGCAAACTGGGTAATTAACTTGGTTCATGTTTTCAAAATGATTTCTGATATTTATGTCAATTTGCTAGTCTTATTCAAATTGAATCCAACTTTTATTTACGAAATGGCTATACAGAGAATTGGATTAAAGCTTAAGTTACTAGAAATAGTGGAGGTAGCAAAACATATATTAAATAATGTAATAAAATTAAAAATACATAATTGTATGACTGAAGAGTATTATGCTGTTCTTTATGCCTTCCACTTACATTTGGGCAACAAATCTTATTTAAGGACACTCAGTGGGAATATCTGACCTAACACTACAGATTTTTACATTGGGCAAAAAAATCATGGTATTTATGGGAAACTTTGTTTTTCTGTGCACTTGTCCAATTGATCAAGCTAATAAGCAGTGGGAGTAACTGTCAATTGAAAGAAATATGTACTTCTTGATTACAACATGGTGCTTCTGTTATATTTATGTCAAGGCATCATCATCATCATTCATGTTCTTCTTTTCTGGGATTCAGCATTTCCATTTTAAGATCCTATTCAGCCACTAATACTTCATTATGAAGCAGCCTATTGGCTAAAGTTGGTACTTATACAAGCAATAAGCTTAGCAGCATATTTTCTATGTGATGATCAAATTTAGTTTCTCTGAATGGTATCTTTTGATGGCTTTATTCTGTCTATTTTGCTGTAGAGTCTTTCTATTATGCATGATTACATTGGCAGGCAAATGCAAATACATTTTCAAGTCTTTATAAATGCACTTATTAATGAGGATTGCTGTCACTCTTCTGCTTGCATACCTAGGAATTTATATTATAGTCATGTACCTTAACTCACTCTCTTATTGATCACCTCTCAATATGACACAATTTTTACTTGTAAAGACATCAGCTGAAATATTAAGGAGCCATTACCTGATATAAAAAGCAGTGGTCCATTCTCAAAGGACAATGCTTCAATAGTATCTAATCGATTGCTTGAAATAAACTTGAGCCTGTTACCAGAATGTGATTGAAGAGATGAAGCCAAAAAACAAAGAAAAGTAAACAATGGGATACACTGAAGGCATCTTCATCTGTTGTTCAAGACTTAAGTCTCCCCTGCATCAATCACAGGATGGAGTAGGGGTGACCTGGGAAACATCTCACCTGTTATTTTCTATCAGGTTGGAGGTTAGTAAGATGGAATCTATGAAACACAGGAGAACAAGAAACATTTCACTTAAACAAATGAAGTGATATGTAACTGTGCTGGCTTAGTAAACAACTTCTAATCATCTATTTGTATTTTCAGGAGGTTGAAATTGGTCATTATAGATCATTCATGTAATAGATATTTTCTAGCAACTAGTATACACTAGGAATTGTATGAAACACTAGAGATAAATTTATGAATAAACATCCACCACCATCACCACAATAATAATGCAATGTCATATGTTTAACTCATAATTGTCAAGTACTTTGCCATATCCTCTTCTTGCCTCTCAAAACCATGCAAACAACAAAGAAGGAGATACTAAGATTAACCGTATTTTGCCAATGAAAGAACTGAGTTCTGTGTGATCCTGTCTGTGCCTCAGTTTGCTCATCTGTGAAGTAGGAATAATTACAGTGTCGAACTAACTCCTAGGGCTGTTATAATGATTACATAAACAAATATAAGAGAAGTTTTGGAACAGTGTCCAGCATATAGTTAGGCATCAAGTTAGGGTTTAAGTGTTATGATGATATCGTATAAAGCGAACAGGTGTTAGAATCTTGTTCAAAATATGAACATAATTTATTTACTATTATTTACTATATCCTTATAACAAAAAACCATGCAGATGTAGAAGTGGAGATTTGTTTGTGCATTCTAAATTTGTAAATAAAGTAAATCTTATATGTATATTTTATTGAATATATGTAAAGTATAAATATGTATATATGTCAGTTTTATAAAATTAACATGAACTCTTTTACTAATTAAAAATGAAAACTTGTAAGAGAATAAACTGAAGTTGGCAATAATTTTCTTTATTTCTTGATCTGGATGGAATTAAAGTTGCTTTTAAAGAATATTCTAAATACAAGAAGTGTTATAACAAGTTTTTCAAGTCAACTATTCCTCTAATTGCTTGAGTTTATTTTTATAACATAACACGTGAAATGGTATTTTTATATTATCAGGTATATTGCCAAATGAAATTATATGTATTTCCAAAGTAAACGTTTTCCTTCTGAAATTAATTTTGAAAATAAATATATGCTCTTTGTTACAACTCATTTCCCCTCAAGTAATGCAAAGATAAAGAAAGTTCTGTTATTTCCTGCCTGCAAGATTAATATCTCAGCAACTACAAATATTCCAAGAATAACTGTAATAAACCAAAATGAAAAAGCATAGCTGATAGCATCTTCAGTTCACCTCTGAAGTACATGCCAAGCCAAGATGAGTTCATAACCAAGGTATCGTCTCTGCCAAACATGTTGGAGCACCCAAGAGACCAAATGAACCTGAATTTAATAAACATATATAAACTGTTGGACTAGATATAAAGATTAATTTTCTCAATCCATATCATTCTGCAAGGCACTGTTTCAGACTCTGTAGGGAATTCAAAGAGATGGACAACCAGCTTCCATTTCCATGAACCCTATAATCTGTTTGGGAAATTCAGATTCAAGGATTTAACAACAAAACTAGCAATAAGAAGTAGGTACAGAGTTGACCGGGCGTGGCTGTTCATGCCTGTAATCCCAGCACTTTGGGAGGCCAAGGCAGGTGGATCACTGGAGGTCAGGAGTTCAAGACCAGCCTGGCCAACATAGCAAAACCCCATCTCTACTTAAAAAAAAAAAAAATTAACCAGGCATGGTGGCACGTGCCTGTAGTCCCAGCTACTCAGGAGGCTGAAGCAGGAGAATCTTTTGAACCTGGGAAGTGGAGGTTGCAGTGAGTCGTGATCGTGCCACTGTACTCCAGTCTGGGCGACAGAGAAAGACATTGTCAAAAAAAAGAAAGAAGAAGAAAAGAAGGAAGGAGAAGGAGAAGGAGGAGGAGGAGGAGAAGGGGAAGAAGAAGAAGGGGAAGAAGGGGAACAAGGGGAAGAAGGGGAAGCAGGGGAAGCAGCAGAAGGAAGAAGCAGAAGGAAGAAGCAGAAGAAGAAGAAGAAGAAGAAGCAGAAGAAGAAGAAGCAGAAGAAGCAGAAGCAGAAGAAGGAGAAGCAGAAGAAGCAGAAGAAGCAGAAGAAGAAGCAGAAGAAGAAGAAGCAGAAGAAGAAGAAGAAGCAGAAGCAGAAGCAGAAGAAGAAGAAGAAGAAGCAGAAGCAGAAGAAGGAGAAGCAGAAGAAGGAGAAGCAGAAGAAGGAGAAGCAGAAGAAGCAGAAGAAGAAGCAGAAGAAGAAAGAAGAAGGAAGAAGCAGAAGAAGAAGAAGCAGAAGAAGAAGAAGAAGAAGAAGAAGAAGAAGAAGAAGAAGAAGAAGCAGAAGCAGAAGAAGAAGAAAAGAAGAAGAAGAAAAGAAGAAGAAAAGAAGAAGAAGAAAAGAAGAAAAGAAGAAAAGAAGAAGAAAAGAAGAAGAAGAAAAGAAGAAAAGAAGAAGAAGAAAAGAAGAAGAAGAAAAGAAAAGAAGAAGAAAAGAAAAGAAGAAGAAAAGAAGAAGAAGAAAAGAAGAAGAAGAAAAGAAGAAGAAGAAAAGAAGAGAAGAAGAAGAGAAGAGGAAGAGAAGAGGAAGAGAAGAGGAAGAGAAGAGGAAGAGAAGAGGAAGAGGAAGAGGAAGAGGAAGAGGAAGAGGAAGAAGAAGAAGAAGAAGAAGAAGAAGAAGAAGAGGAAGAAGAAGAAGAAGAAGAAGAAGAAGAAGAAGAAGAAGAAGAAGAAGAAGAAGAAGAAGAAGAAGAAGAAGAAGAAGAAGAAGAAGAAACCGGGTTGCTTTCCAGGGAAGGGAGGTGGCTCTGAGAATGTGAACAAACTAGACTAGCCTGGTAATCTATCCAATACTAAATGAATTCCATGACACTAGATGTAACTTTCTGTCAAGACATTATTTTCTTCACAGATATTGCACGTCATATGATTTATATGTGTGCTATTATACTATCCAACACTCCTTCAAGAATTAGGACACTCTTTTTCTATAAAATACGATCTATGGCTGGAGCAATTGTGTTGAAAGCCAGTAAATGACAGCTTACTTAGAAAATTTCTCTTTTACGACATCACTTCGACTCCCACTTTAGTAGATTAGCTTTAGGTACATAGGCTCAATTCTCTGAACCTGAACAGATGGAGCACAATACATTTTTCACATGAAATTTTCTACTGGAGCTAGTAGTACATAGTCTAGGTAGACAGATTAGAAATTTTTATTTGGCAATGCTCTCTAAATGTGTAATAATATGGCATGCTCTGTTTATGAATTTAGAATTTATGATACACTTCTGCCTATATTAATTCATTTGACCCACACATTAACTGCGTAGGGTGGGTATTATCATATCATCCCGCTTCCAGATGAGAAGAAGATTACTCTAGGAAGTCACCAGATTTGCTCATGCTGATAAATCAAGACACAAAGCCAATTGTTAGGATTCTAGTCACAATTACTGGGCAGTAAACTAAAGGACTACATTTATTGACATATTAAGAACATAACTTCTTAACAAAAAAATACAACAAAAAATACCCTGAGTATGTTTTGACAAACACAAATTATAATGGCACAAATATTAAATACTGAGATACAACTGTTTCACAACTCCCCAAGTTTTTCCCCAAGCTAATCTTGTGTTGACTTCTAACCAAGAAATTCTCTAACTCAAGATGTTAGAAATTCCTAACTGAAGATGTTTCACTTAATAAACCCCTTAGTCAGAAAACGTTGTACTAGTCACATGTTGCAAATATCCTTCCCTCACTATAAATAGTAAGCATCTATGTATAGACCTTGATTATAACCAATATTTAAAAGCCTTATTCAGGGCCGGGCGCGGTGGCTCACGCTTGTAATCCCAGCACTTTGGGGGGCCGAGGCGGGCAGATCACGAGGTCAGGAGATCAAGACCACGGTGAAACCCCGTCTCTACTAAAAATACAAAAAAAAAAATTAGCTGGGCATGGTGGCAGGCACCTGTAGTCCCAGCTACTCGGAGAGGCTGAAGCAGGAGAATGTTGTGAACCCGGGAGACGGAGCTTGCAGTGAGCCGAGATTGCGCCACTGCACTCCAGCCTGGGCAACAGAGCGAGACTCCGTCTCAAAAAACAAAAACAAAGCCTTATTCACAGTGCTCTTTGGTCTCTATGACGCCTTTAACATGCCCTTATGATTTATCATCAGCAAAGATATATTAGCTCCCTAGATTTCATTGAATACACCATGTTACCTCAAAGCTTTGAGCCTTTGCACAAGTTACCTCATCTCTCTCCATATTCTTCCCTCTATTGTTGTTGATGAACTCTTTATCCTTAAACCTTTGGTTCAGGCATGAACAACATGTGACTAGTACAATGTTTTCTGATGAAGGGGTTTATTTATTTCTCAGACTAAACCCTCACCATTGTGGCCTGGGTTGTTACTACCCTTGAATGTTCCTATGCAACCTCTACTTCCTTATTCATCATGAGCTTCATTCATTTATTTACACATCCTCTTATTCAATATTTACTTAAATGTCTTCTCCATGCCAGGCACTGTCCTAAACACAGAAAATACAATACAGCAGAACAAAGAAGATGATTATCCCCAGAAAACTTACATTCTAAGTGGAAAAAGACACTGAATAAAGAAGAAAAATAATTAATGAGTAATATTATTAAAATTATAATCGTTATTAAAAGGGAAATGAACAGGGCAATGGCATGGAATATATGATAGAATACAAGTGGATGAAAAACTACACAAATGATGTTATTTGGAGAGGCTAGTGAAGTTATAAATTGAGTACTACACAAGAATAAATTTGAACTAAGAAATGTGAAGGATGAGGTCCAGCCAGACATTTGAAAAGCTAGACTAAGAGCTGACAACTGAGAGTGGCACAAAAGCTTTCAGGTAAAAATGGATTGGCATGGCCTAGAATTCAAAAGCATTCTGATAGCTGCAGCTCAATGACCAAGTGGGAACGTGGTATTAGATAAGTCTGGGGTGCATGTAGAAGCTGGAATGTGCAAGACCTGCTGGAATTTTAATTGTATTCTAAAAGAAGTGGGAAGGCTTTGAATAGTTTTAAAGAGGGGAATGACATGATTTTATTTAAAAAATGTTATTTCAAGAGTTTCCAGTTCAATTTTCTACACAAATATGTGATTGTCAATTGACAACTTTTCTTTTCCTGTTTTCCTTCTTCCCAGAGTTTTTCATCCCCCAGCTCCAATCTGAATAATGTTCACCTCCACATCAAAGGTAAAATTATTAGCCTTGGAATGTCTCTTCACTACTGGCTTAGAAACCAACTTTTTGCTTTCCTGTATTAGATATGACACATATTTTTATTTTCAGTCTCTATTTCCTGAATCCCCAGCTATACGGTGGTAGCTTTTATAGTTAACAGCTACTTTTTCTCTCCCCATCCTCATCATACTTCATGCAGGAAAATGTTTCTTCACTCCAGTGACTTTGGGATTCTTTTGGCCAATGGGATGTAAGCAGACATTACACAAGGTCCAAGCGGAAGTTTTAGATGCACTTACAAGGTTTGACTCTCTTCCATTCTAGAAACTTTTCTTGTATTATTTCTTTGCTAGTTTCCTGTTTTCCTTTTTTTCTATTTTTTTTTCTTTCTGCAACTCCTGTTAGTGGGATCATTGATTTTCTGCACTGATTCTCTACTATAATTCATATTTTTCAACCAACTGCCTTAGTTCCTTTCACTTTCTGAGAATTTACTCAATTTTATGTTACAATCCCTTTATTGAGTTAAAATCTTGGTATGAACAGCTAGGTAAAATGCAATGTCACTTACTGAAATTCCTAAGGCTGGTAGAGGAACAGTTTTGCAAGGGAGGGAGGTAAGAGTTCTATTTCAGACATACTACATTTGACCACTCTTAGAGATGAAAGAATTTGGAGTTAGATTCAATGTCTTAGTAAGAGATATAAATTTGGCTTTTATGAGCATCTACATGGCATTAAAGTCAATGGAATGGATGAGATCACTAAATGAAAAAAATATATATGGTTAGAAAGAAGTCCTACAACCAAGCTATTAGGAGCTCCAAGAATTGAAACTTGGGTAGAAGATTATGAGATAGCAAGAAACTGAGAAGGAGTTATGATTAAGATAGGAGTGAATGTTGCAGAAACCAAGAGATTACTAATAGCTATCATAAATTTTGTTAAATGTGCTTTTTTTTTACCACAGAGAAGAGAACAATCAGTTTTCCCTAAGTGGGTTAGGGAAATTTTCACACAATTTTTGACACACCTTGAAGGATTAGTATTATTTCACTAGAGAGATAAATAGGGGTGGAAGGGAAAGCATTTCAAGTAAGAAAAATAGCATAAGCAAAGTTCCAAGAGTGTGAAAGGCAAGATATGCATGTGGAAGAGTCCATGGAGACTACAACATGATGGAGAAATAAGAGAAATATTAGGTGACATAGAGAGTAAGGCTGGAAATTAGGTTGGAAAAGAAAGGTGGTGTCTAATTAAGAAGGACCTTGTATGTCCTACTAATATACATATCAGTATGAGAGCAGTATCCTGTGATAGCAATAGTTGGTGTTTATAGAGCCTTTGCAATGTTTCTGACATCATGACAAGCAGTATCATGTATTATGCGACTGAATTACTAAAAATTTTCTGAGAGGTAAATACGTCCATGTTTCATTTTAAGAACAAAAACGTATAACAAGACTAAGAGTGTGACTTAACCTACTTTCATTGTATTAGTCAGTAAAAGCTTACTGCTGTAATAAATAACCCTAGCATTTCAATGACTTAATCCAGGGAAGTTTATTTCTTACTTACATAAAGCCTAATAGCATGTGCATTAAAAAGCATTCCATACAGTCATTTGGGAATCCAGGCTTCCTCTATGTTGTGATTCTAACCCCCAGTGCATTCTCTGAGCCCTGTAAATTTATCCGGAAAACGAGAAAAAGAATGTGGAGAAGATTATCACCCACCATTACATGCTTAGCCACTTGAAGCATTTTCTGCTTATTTCCTGCTTCCTTTCATTTTCCATGAAGTATCAAATGTTTGGTAAATGGTTGAACATGTACTTAGGAGGGTGTCATAAGTGAGAAATTTTTGGTTATATGCACCACAGATTTTTAGAAATATATAAGGGCAATTCTTAGTCACTGAAAAGCCACTGTATCCCTTAAGGAGAGCAATATCACCAGGGCTGTGTAACTCAAGTCCTCGGCTCCCCTTGAAGTTTAGTCCACTACGGGCATCTCCTCTGGGCATGTGGGGATGGTCAGAAATTTCTATGGGCAGAAGATCTCACCTGCTTCCTCCTTTTGTCTCCACAATTTCTACCTTGAACATTTCTAGGAGATCTTCCGTTTGCAAAATTGGGTGGTGATGGCCTGGTGATGAAGGGAGCAATGTGGGTTATGAGCCACTGATATCCCTCCTGTAGTGGGTCACATAGTGGCCTTAGAAAGATCATGTCCACTCAGAACCTAAGAATGTGTCCTTATTTGTAAATAGGGTATTTGCAGTTAATGATCTCCGTATGAAACCATTCTGGGTTTAGGATGGGCTTTCAACTCAATTACTGGTATCTCTATAAGAAGAGAAGAGGACAAGGAAAGATTGAGAAAGAAGGCCATTGAAGACAGAGGAAGTGAGAGTTATGTTTCCACGAGCTAAGTGAAACTGGAAGAAGGAAAGAAGGATTCTTTCCTGGGGTCTTCAGAATGAGAATGGCCCTGCCAGCACGTTGATTTCAAGCTTGCAGCCTCTGGATTACCAGAGAATAAATTTCTGCTGTTCTAAGCTACTCAGTTTTTAGTAATGTGGTTCAGCATCCTTGGTAAACTAACACACTCTGATCTATACCTAGTTTTCACTTTCAACAGACTAGAAACTGCTGAGTTATTTTTCAATTTGCTTCCTCTCAGCATTTACTAAAATTAATCAGGCACCATTTTCTATAAATTTTACTATGAAATCTTTTGGATTTATTACTGTCTACATTCACTGTCTGTCCTCCTCCAGCTTATGTTTCAGAGTCTAGAGATTCATTATCTCTAGCCTAGAATTGCAATATCTTCCCTGTCTTTAATCTCTCTTTCAATCCCCATTGCAAGCATATTTTTTTTCCTTGAAATCATATATGATCAGACTGTCCTTTCCCCAGGAGCCGGGAAATGATTGAGCCTATTATATATCAAAGCTAAGCTAGTAAAATAATGCTTTGTAGTCTAGAACTCTAGGCCTCTTTCAGCATAACAAAATACAAAGGTTATCCGCCAATTCCCTAAAATTAGATTTCAAAGTGTACATAGACAGTCCTCCTCTTTTCTTCTTTCAAGACTTCCAAAGCGACAGGAAAAGATCAGAATGGTGGACAATGTGTGTATTCAGGGTTTCTTTGGGGCTGCTGTGACAAATTACTACAAATTTGGTGGCTTAAAACAAAATAAATTTATTCTGTCACAGTTTTGCTGAGAGATTCTGGGCATGGATCAGATAGATCTGCCTCCAAGGGCTGCCTCCACTTACTCCTTCTGGAGCATTGAGCGGTGCACTTGAACTCTGGGGCCCCCAGTCCGCTTATCTGGGAAACAGGAATAGTATATTCTTAATTCATATATTGGTTGAGGGAATTAAAGGAAACAATTCAGATAAACAACATAACTTAATGGGTTGCAAACATTCTGAACACGAGTTATTGGTAATATTTAGCAAAGCAAGATTTCCATGAGTACCAGCTATCATATTAACAGACATAAAGTATCTGTTCTCATTTTTGTACATCAGGCATCAGTATGAGCAGAAGATGCATAACATTCAAAATGAAATCACAGGACCTGGAATCAGGCACAGCTGATTTGAATCTCAACTCCACTAGAACTGCCTTGGACTCTTAACTTTTTGTAAGCATTAGCATCCTCATATCTAAAATTGGATTACTAATGGCACCTACCTCATAGGATGGCTTTGAATATCAAAAAAGAGAAGGTAAGTAAAGTACTTCACATAGACCTTGCACATAATAAATGATTGTAAAATGATAGCTACATTATTATTAAAACAATACTGTCATTTACTCTGATTCTACTAAGCACCAGTCCCTATAACAAGTCCTTCTGCAGATTATTTCCTTGAAGTCTGGGGACAATTTGATGAGTTGAATACTGCCATTGTCTTCACTTCGAAGTTAAGAAAGCACAATTCTAGTGACTGCTACAAAGTTCCAGAGTTAGTAAGTAGAGGACGGAGCTAGAGTTCAAACCCACACAGTCTAGCACCAGAACAGCCTCTTAAACATCTAACATTATATAAAGCACTTAATAAACTTTAATAGGATACACTGTCTGCCCCTGAGCCCTCATTAGTGAACTCTTTTGGACACCCAAGGCCCCATGCTAAGCAAGGGGTCAGTAATCCAGAGTGAGGTCTTCTCAGTTAAGACCTTAGAACTCATATCTGGCACTCCAGGGTTTTGTGGAGCTTGAAGATGGGGCAGAAAACTGCTTTGAGCTACAAAATCTACAAACTAGATGTTGGGGAGAACAAAACAAGGACTCAGTGTCCCCAAAACAAAAATGCTTTATAGATTCAGCAAGTATCAATAAAGCCACCAGACCATTTGCAATAAATCATATTAACTTTCCCAAACACATGAGCTGATCTCTCCCCTCAAGAAAATTCTTTTTGAATTTATACACTATTGAAATTAATACTTTATTGTTTTATAAAAATCAAAAGAATACATAGTGTGTTTCTAAATAAAATATCAAAACTTCCAGAGAACTTTTGGCATATTACAGTATTTTAATTATAGATTTAAAAGTTTATTATTTATCTGAAAATTAAAGAAAATAGGAGACAAAATGTTTATAGTTTGAAATTGTCTTAATAAATGACAATCAAATTGTGTTTATGGACATTAAGACATGGGACACCAGCTTATTATCACATATAGCAAAATATAAATCATATAAATCCCTCCTTGCTGCTTTCCTACATCCCTGTATTCCCATTTCAAATTGTACATTTACAGTAGGAAAACCAGGCCCTATTTATTCACAAACTAGCACTTTCTTTCATCTGATTTCAAACTTTTAACCACCATTCCTCTGCGGAAGAAGCCCTGAGAATATTCCCTCTGTTAGTTCCCTGTTTCTAAAGGCAGGAATGAGGCACCCAATACTATTTGGAACCAGCCGAGTCACCTCCAAGTACCTTCAGGCAGTTGATTCCAGAGGCTTCTATTCATGAAAACCACTGAAGCCACCATGCAACTGTAGTCTGGGAGGTTGCCATGGCAACATGTGAACATGACCCCACAAATGCAAATGTAAGTATGGTCACATCCAGCGCAGTCGACAAAAAGACACCACACAACAGCCAGCTGCACCCGGGGTATAAAATCATCAATATGTGAGCTTGGACAAGACATCGAAGTAGAGTACTATTATATATACACCTGCTTGAGCATTGGTTCCAGTTGCTTGGGATTACATTTGAATCCCCCTTTTCTTCCTCGCCCTCAATATATCCAATCTTTATTATCAGTTTCCATATGGAAAACATGTCCTCTTATCTCCATCTCTCCATTACCATCACCTTGGACTAGATCATCACAATCTTTCACTCAGATGACTGCAACAGTCTCTGATGAATTATCTTCTCTCCTGCAATATTCCCTGCTCCTCACGCCACTCCAAGGATGAATTTCACCTAGATGTTACTTTCTAAACACCACACTCCAGTAAAGGAGCCAGGTTTGGAAGGGGGAAACAAGATGTACCTGGAATCATTATGACAAACAAATAAGGAAGTATCCCAAAACTGATGGGAATACGTTGAAAGAAAAAATGACCCAGGTTAAATGAGCAGCCACTGGCCAAGTAAAGACAATTTGTGCTGCAAAATGAATAATACAGGGATAGATTTTAAACCACAGATAAAACCAGAATCTATGAGTTCGTACTGAGAATAAATGAGTAAATACCTAAGCAAGTAAACAATTTTAAATAAGAAATAGGTAAATAAGAATGACAACTAATGTAAAAAGAATGGAAGAGTTATACAATTCAATCATCATAATAATAATTGATTTAGGTAAGAATTACCAGTAGTGCTAAATACCACTAAGTAAAGTTTAATTAAAAAACTGCATGTTTACAGATTCTCAAAGTATCCCCCCAAGCAAGGGAAAAATAATGAACTTTCTAGTGTAGAAACTTGGCAAATTTTTCCACCCTAAACAATTAGTCAAAATTAATACCACTAATTAATGGGACAAAGTGAATAGTTTATTTTCTAATGTAATGAAATAAGAGAGTCATAATTTCTGTATTATTCCTGTAAAAGGACATCGCTTCAGTGGTATTCCTGCCAAAAATGCATTACCTGAATGTAATCATGATGGAGCATCGGACAACTTTAAATTAAAGGGCTGTGAGTTCGTACCTCAATTGGCCTATACTCTTCAAAATGTCACTGTCAGGAAAGACAAAGGCTGAGACCTCTTCCAGGCCAAGAAGACAAAGAAATCATGGCAACTAGATGCAGTATGTGATCCTGGAATGAATCCTGGACCCAGACAATGGAGCTGATTGCTTGTAAAGAACTTACAGAGACGGTTGGAAATTTTAATTTTTTTTTTTTTTAAGACAGTGCCTCACGCTGTCACCCAGGCTGGAGGGCAGTGGTGCAATCTCAACTCACTGCAACCTCCACCTCCCGGGTTCGAGCGATCCTCCTGCTTAGCTGGGAGTATGGGCACCCGCCACCATGCCTGGCTAATTTTTGTATTTTTAGTAGAGACGGGGTTTCACCATGTTAGCCAAGCTGATCTCAAATGCCAGACCTCAGGTGATCCACCCTCCTCAGCTTCCCAAAATGCTGGGATTACAGGTGTGAGCCACCACACCCAGCCTAAATATTCTTTATATATTAGATAGTACAACAATTTTATAATTAATAAATTTGGTGATTGCATTGGAGTTACATAAGAGGAAGTCCTTTTTCCTTGGAGATACTGAAATACTTTTGGGTAAAGGGCCATGATGTCTATAACCCACATTCGAATGGCTCAATAGTAATAACAATAATAATAATAAGTCTTTTCTATATAAAGAGAGGATACATGATAAGTCACAAATTTAGAGTGTAAAGAAATTCATTATACTATTTTTGCAAATTTTCTATTAGTTTTGTTTCAAAATAGTGGAACATTTCAAAACCAATTCTTAAATATATATTTTTTCTGATTGCTTGTCTTAAATCTCTTCAATAGCTTCCCATTTCTGTTATAGTAAAATTAAATTCCTAAAATGTCCCAACCATCACTACAGCCTCACACAGATCAAATCTAATGATCTCATGGGTTTCTTTCATTTCCAAGAAAACACCATGAGCTTTCACTACTTGCTGATGCTTTCCTTTCCCTATTTGCATATTTGGCTTTCTATCTATCTATCTATCTGTCTATCTATCTATCTATCTATCTATCTATCTATCTATCTATCTATCTATCATCTATCTCGTCTTTTCTTTTCTTTATTTTATAAAGCACCCAGATTAATAAAGGACAGCTCCTTAGAGAAGTCTTCTCTGCCTTATCCACTCTTATTCCCACTTTTCTCTATTAATCCTTCACCTATTTCCTTCATAGCACTTTCAACACTGACGTTATTCAATTTCATCACCTGTTTGCTTGTCTGTCAGTAACAGTCATTTGAGTTTACCTTGACGCTTCAAAAGTCAGGAAATACAAATACCTTGTCCACTGCCCTATTTCCACCCCAGTGCCTTGGCAGAGTAGGGCCACCTGAAAGAATGGATACGCTTAGATGCCTGTTTGCCAACCATTCGTGCAATGACGGGCTAGGCAAATACATGTGGTCTCCCTCCAGTTCCTTTCTACCTCCACCTCTTTAATAGCTCAGTAGTTGCAAGGGGACTTTTCTCTCCCTCCATTTCTCCCTGGTCCCTTACTCCAATGGTCCCCATAGGGTCATTCAGGGAGTTTCCTGCTCTGTACTACAGGTTAGCTTGATACATACAGGTCTAATGCAGCCAACGTGTTCTCTATGTAACAAAGTGATTCTCCAGCCTCTGTCATTTGAAACTAATGCATCCTGAGTTGGTCCATTCCACTTTTGAGTGCCTTTCAGGTTTAGAAAGTTTTTCTCTTAGTTCTCTTTCATTTGTCATTGCACTAACCACAGTTCTTGGCCCACTCAGAACAAACTTAATCCCTTTTCTATATGACAATGTTTGCAATATTTGTAGGTAGCTACATGCCTAAGGTTTCTTTATTTTTTATTCCTAGGTTTTCTCCGTTGATATTTTCTCCTTTGGTCTAATGAAAAACATCTCTCCCTTTTTGAGAAAATAAATGCATGTTTCTTTGGTATTGGAATATTTTCTCAGTGTCTTAGTTGGAGAGGGGAGCATTTTCTTCATGTCTCTGCTGTAAATTAAAGCAAAAATGAATGAAAAGCATATGATACCTGGTTTCATTCTTTTAAGTCGGTCAAATGTGCTGTTTCTAAAAGCACTGAGACTATATTCCCTTTCTGAGCTTTTTTGAAGGTTTTCTTCAGATATGTTCTCTCTCAAATTAAGCTTTCTTTTATTGCATTTTAGTGTACATAAAGTAAACGGCCACATCTATGTGAAGAATACTAGCATTTGAGGACTTACTTTATGTCAGTGCTTACTTTACATTACTATGTCATTTCTTTTCCACATTTTACTTATCATTTGGGTATAATTATCCTCATTTTTTACATTAGGAAATGAAGGAGTTAAGTAATTTGTCCTAGGCACACAACTCATAAATGAGTGAGACTGAATTTCTACCTTCATTTTATATCAAGTTGTTCAATGAAACAAAAAGAAGAACTTAAAGAAAAAAAACCCTGTAAATAAATTAGCCAGATGCTGGTACTAAGATTGCAAAACAGAATAGATATGCGACACACCACTAAAGAAGATTACTAAATGAAATTAAGAAAAAAAATATCTGAAGCAGTGTTTGATCACAAGTGAAATATTAGTACATACCTTTCTAGTGGTTGGCACAGAAGTGATGTTGGCAACAGGATTTGAAGAACCGAAGTGATATAATAATTTAACATTAAAGTGAAAGAGTGAGTAATCCTTTTAGCAAGTCAGATCCTTATTATAATAATGCCTAATATTGATCATCAGCCTTTAAAAATTCTAGAATGATTGGAGAGAGTTCAAGAAATACAAACAGAAATAATGAAATTGGCAAAAAATAGTATAATAAGGCACCCAAATTACTTGCTAAAAATATACAAACTAATGAATGAAATTGGCTCTTTATACTAGAACAAAAAAAAATACGAAATGGTGACCTGATTACAATCTTGAAGGATTGAATGGGGTTGTTCTCTGCGTCTGTAGAGATTTTAAAAGCGATATTTAAAAGGGGATCTTTTCATGAGATTTTAAGAATAACTCCTCCATCATCAAAATGATACAATAGTGAAATAGAGTGTCTTATAAGTGGTGGGCAGATGTTCATAAATAATTAAGAACAGAATAGAAAATGATTTGTTAGAGATGATTTTAGCTTTTGGGGTCATAATGCATGGGTCTAAACTATTACTTCCATTGTAACCCTTTCCCCTCACTCAAGGACATCCCAGCTTAATCCACTCATTGTCATAAAAATAAAAATCTATCTCCCATTAAATATCTCAACAGAAGTCCCACTGAATACATCTCTAAGTTTAACAATGATTGCCCACGGAAATAGCAATTAATATCAACAACAGTGACAAGTAGCTTCTGTATTTGTCAATGTTCTCTGAGAAACAGAGGTCAAGACTGAATCTAATGTGAAAGAAAATCTTAAGGAAAACATCTGTGACTGAAAATGGGAACAATATTGAAAGAGGCTGGGAGTGCCATCAGATCTCCATGCATTTCTGATCTCAAGTGAAGGAGAGAAGGGAGAAAGGAAGCTTGGGTAGAAACATCTTAGACTGCAGAGCAGTTTTAAAGGAAATTCAGCCAGACTGTTGAGGAGTCCTTGACCCAAAGTCACCTGTCAGAAAGAATCTACCTGTCACCTGATCTCCCAGGAACTGTCCGTCTCAGTGTCTTTGCCACAGTCATTAGCGCTTACACGGCAATAAATTTCAGAATCACCAGCTTATACACTAAATCAGTTTCACTTTCTTCAATGATCTGAAAGGCACTTTCCCATGTCCACCAAAGCCACAATTACTTATGTCCTAATTTTTTGCCACTGTGTCCAATACTCTGAGACGTGTTGAATTTTTACAAAACTGTCGAATATTCAATCTCTTTGACTCAAAAGCTTTTGCTCTTAACCTCCATTGCTTGCCTCCTACAAGACTTTTCCACCTCCCTCTATGCCATACCACCCTGATCGCCCTTTAGAAATATCCAGAACTCATAATTTAGGCTATGGTTTAGAGCTATTTGTGTGTGCTTTTCATTGTGATAGAAAGAGAAAGAATAGATCAATCTAACTCTTCAAATGCTTAAAAAGTGTACTTTGACGAACAGCACAAATCCCCTTAATAGGTTTGTACAGAATTTGTGACCCAGCATTTTCATGATTGCTACTTACTGGTAGCTATAGGTCCATGAAGACCTCTCAATATGTATTACACTCATATTGTTTATATATTCTTGTTGTAGATTTATCTCATTTCTGAAAGTCTTGAACACAACCAGCATTTACCTCCTGTGGATACATGCCTCCTACGTCTTTAAGTGTATTTTCCTTTTATCTTTTTCCAATGCTACTTCAATTTCTCATCTTGTATTTTGGTGATTGTTACTTTTATCACTTGCTTTTCAACTTGATCGCATTGAGAAGTTTTACAAATATGCATTGTGTTCCCTCTGAGCTTTTAAGCAACAAACACTAGGTCTAAGCACCAAATTTGCAAATGAAAATTCCACCAATTATTTGCTTTTTCTGAATATGCCTTTGATTCTCTTCTCAAACATGATTTCATCAACTAATTAACAGCAATTGGGTGTTTCCTTTTTTCAATTTAAAAAATTATTTTTATTAAGGTATACCTTGCATGCAATGAATCAAGCTATTTAAAGTATAGTCTGTCATTCTGGCACACAAATGAAGTCATGTAAACACCAGCACAATCAAGGTGTAGAATAGTTTCATCACCTCCCAAAATTCCCCCGTGGATCTCTGTTATTAGCTCCTACCCCCACCGTCAGCTCCTAATAACCATTAACCTTTCTCTATCTCTGTAGTTTTGACTTTTCCAGGATAGTATATCAATAGAAGCATATGATATGTAACCTTCATGTCTGGCCTCTTTCACTTAGTATAATGAGATTCACATATATGAACAGCTAGAGATAGGAGAAAATTGTATCTGTTGCAGAAAGATTAATTTGGTAAATTTATTTCATTTAACACATAATCCCTATGATTTATTGAGTTCCTATCCATGTATCACACCATGGACTTGCTGCTTTCCATATATCATCCCATTCCATCCTTAGTACAATCCAACAATGACAGTATTATGACATCCATTTACAGATAATTAAATTGAGGGTCAGAAGATCTAAGTAACTTATCTGATATCACAGTTAGTAAATAAGTGATGTACAACTCTTAGTCGGAAATGTTCACATTCAAAGTCTATGCATTTTCAATCACACTATTGCTTCTATCTTAATTTTGGCTTAGAATATAATCTAAAGTAACTTTTTTAATGCTACTACTATATGTAAACTTTCATCTGTAAAGCCAAACAGTGTATCTTCCATCTGTAATAATCACATAGAAATGGCTTTTCTTCTACTGTATCTATTGTAAAACCTGGCTGGTTATAAAAATATTTTTATTCTGTTGTATACTATCTTGTTTCACTATACTAGATAGTCCAAATTCTTATGTTTCAGTTTTAAAATATTCTTGCTATTATTAATAGATCTACTTTTGGGGCAAATTGGCACAAAATCTTTTACTTATTTGTTTTGCATCTATTTTAATTATATAAGCATAGGAATGAAACATATTAGGATACTGCATGCATATACCAAAATGGTCTAATGTTCCAGCATTTCAATAACATAATATGTTGATTTGGATTGTGAAGTACTATGTTTAAATCACATAAAGAAAACTCAAAGATACTTATGAAATCCAGAAGTTGTTTTATAGACAGTTTGTATAACATTAACATTGAATCATAAAATTGAACATGATTTTTGTAAAGAACAAAAATTCAGAAAAATTTATTTTAAATTCAGAAAAAAAGACAGAAAACCTTTGAACTTTTACATCAATGCACCTTAGGAATTTACATGGAAGCTCCTTCACTTTTTCCACCCCAACTCATAATCTCTCATACAGAAATAACTTTAAACAAATTATGTCTGTAGTCTCCATTTGTATTATAGCATTGACTTTGGGAGGTAGACATCATGAATTTAAATCCCAGCTCTGCCTTTATTTTGTGCTTTTGCTTTTTAGTCATGCGCTTTATCTTTTTGAATCTTATTTTCTGCCTAAACTTATTTTCTCTTTCCTTATCTTTATTACTTAAAATATTAATAAACTATCATTGGTAATTTCTCATTGTAACTCTATCATTGGTAATAATAAATTCTGTCATTGGTAATTTCAAACATACAAAATGTTCCACCATTTTGAAACAAGATAGAGAATTTTAAAATATACACTTTCATGCATACATATGTAGCCTGAATTTTCCTCTACCTCACAAGCTTCTGGGTATAACATTTAATATGAAGAGTTAAAAGCAAATTTCATGAAGTGTAGGCCTATTTACACCTTCTCATTCTCCATTTCTCAGGATTCCATGGCTGTCACCAACAGCTCCATGAATTCTTCAAGGCAGTCTTACCTGCACCCATGGATCAATGTGGCCTCTGCAATTCCAAGATCTGCTATACAGTCCATTTAGACCCTTCAGCTCTGTATTTCTCCATTGCCATGGTTCTCTGCTACCACAGAGTTTGACATTAATTCTAATGGATTCTAATGGTGCTATCATAGCTTGGCTGTTTTCTGACTAAGCCATTCAAGTAATAAATTGAATGTGTCTGACCCTATATGAACATACATCTGTGAGGGTCTCAATGATGAGCTATTGGGTTTTCCCTACATATATTCATGTCATCATTAATAGGGTAATGAGATGAATTGAGATATCACTGGCTTCCCTATGACCACAATCATGATTTCCTTACAGCCATGAGACCTTATTGCTGAAGCTGCTTGCCATGAAACAATTCCTTATTAATTTAAAGCAAGGCCTCAAGCCAGAAAATGGCTGGTTTCTATGTGTGCTCTCCCACATCTACCACTACAACCACAAATCTTTTTCAGACGTAGCTGGGGTGCCTCAACTCAGATTGAGATATAGTTTTTGAGTTTTTATTTTGTATTGTTTTACTTTCAGTCTCACATCCATCCATGTAAATTAACAGATACAAGCAGGAGTCTGGCAAGGGTCTCCACAAACTAGATCTATCTGAGTTTCAGCTCCATCCCCATTTAGATCTCTTCTACAGAAATAAGGGTTGAGAATTCATAGTCTATGTAAGATGCTGGGCATTATAGCTATCATATACTGGGTATTCAGTACATCTGATTTTCCTTTCCTTGCTTGTAGGAGGCAAAGATCCTTCTCATAAAGCACCTTTTCTCATTTTTTAGTGTTCCTTCAGTGATCTTTATCACATTGCTATGCTAAAAATAGTTTATAGGTATTTGCTGAGTAAACAAATAAAAGCTTGAGTAAGAATGATAAATAATATTTAATAGAAAGACAAGCAAAATTATCCCTATATGAAAATCTTACCACTTAACTGCCTTGTGTCCCATTTCCTAAGATGTATAATGAAATATCAAGATAAAATGATTCATTTCTGGATTCCTTATATTTCATAAAACATTGAATCAATTAGATGAATATAGGTAAAACTTCAAAGCTATAGCCTAAGCAAAGACTTTCAAAGCCTAATCAAAACTCAGAAAAAGATTAAAAGTACATTTTGCAAATAATGATTGACACTATAATTAAAAAGATGAAATTGTCAATTACACTAAAATCTGTACAGAGTACACTAACATTTTTTAAAGTGTTTTATTTGACTATAAAATGAATTTAATTCTTCTTACTTCACCAAATGAAACATTATATTTGCTTTGAAATAGCTTATCTTTTGTTTTAAATTATTCAGAAAGGTAAGATATATCTCTGGCATATTTTCATTATAAACGTCCAAATAACTTTGTCTTATAAGAAATGTCATTTTAAAATGAACAATTATAAAAGATGAAGGGATTTAATATTTCCATCTCAAAGATGGTTTAAATAGGCTATTTTTATCAAGACTTTGATATTATATCAACTTTCTTATGTGATGATCTCTTCATTTAGGCTAATCACACTCTCACAATAAGAGTTAATTTCATCAATCTCCTAAAGAGAAATGTAATAAATATTATAACAACAAGAAAATGTCTTCATATTCACAGTAATGAGACTCAGTCTGGCCTTTGGGTGACTTTGGGTCTTACTCCTTCGTATTTGCCTGTGATAGTGTCTGAAATTGATCTGATTCATTCTCTGTCATTCCACGATCAAATTAATCTACATACTTTATAGACCTATTTGGATCACTAGGTTTAAAATTATAAAGAAGATTTATACAGATAAACCAAATTATCCTGTTTAGAAAACACCTGTGTGTTTATTGATATTGCTTGGTGGTTTGAGGTGATTTACATCAGCGTGAATATCACTTGCTTTTCAAATGCAGTCAAATATTTTAGAGGTGTATTTCATATTGGTTGCTCCATTTCTATAATCCTTCAGGATACTGCAGTGTTATTATGGTATTTTAGTTGTTTTAAATTTTTCACAAAATTACTATTTGTAGTCTTATTCAATTTCAGACACCCATTCATTGATCTAAGATGGTTAGCATGATTCCTAGTGGCAATTATTTACTAAAAGATAACAGTTAGCTGATAATTAAGTCCTATTGAATAAGCAGTTCCTAGTGCTAGCTAACTGAGAAATATAAGCTTCTTTTACTAAAGTTCTTGGATAGCCTCTCTTCACAACCCTATACAAATGATTTATTGGGTGTCAAGGACCCTCCTTAGTAGAAACCTAGACATTGGTCCGGGAACAGTTCTAGTTATGTTTTTAAATGTTTTTAAGACTTTGAATTATGATACCTAGATTTCTCTTCTTTCTCTTTCATCTTATGGACCTCTTTCTCAAGACCCTTTTTCATGGAAGAACCCTCTGTTCATCTAAGTAATATATACTTTCCTCCAAAGGAGAGACTTAAATCACACTGGTTTCTGCATAGAAGATGGAAGTACTGTTTGTTTTGTTATAGTCTACCTGGTGTCCAATATTCGGCATCCACGATGAGTGGATAGGCAAAGGAGATGAAGGACTACATGTCCCTGATTTCAAGCAGGGAACATGTTTTCAAGCATAAAAAAGCAATAAAAACATAGATAAGTCCATGAATTAGTGTCTTCATGTAAATTACATTCGCAAAAATAATAAATTATTTTCCAATTAAAAATTAGAACCATTAGGCACGGTGGCTCACAACTGTAATCCCAGCACTTTGGAAAGCTGAGGTGGGCAGATTACCTGAGGTCGGGAGTTTAAGACCAGTCTGGCCAGCATGGCGAAACCCCATCTCTACTAAAAATACAAAAATTAGCCTGGTGTGGTGGCACATGTCGCTAATCCCAGCTACTTGAGAGGCTGAGGCACAAGAATTGCTTGAACCTGGGAGGTGGAGGTTGCAGCGAGCTGAGATCGTGCCACTGCACTCCAGCCTGGGAGACAGAGTAAGACTCCGTCTCAAACACAAATTAGGACCACTGTAGGCCTTAAAAATAAGTTCTATATACCTATAAATTGTCTTTATTTCAAATTAGGAATTCAAATTTATTACTCATAAAGACAAAGATAAATGTGAGCTATTTTAAAAGGATCGTAGGGCATCGTAAAAGGGCAGTAAGGCAGTATCAAAAAATTAATATCTAATTTTAAATCTTTTTACAGAAAAATGTCTAAAAAGCTATTTTATAGTTATTGATTACTTTCTAAGCCATTAAAATGATAGTTTTTAAGCTGCTAGTGATTTTCACATAAAAATAAATACATACTTATATTTACGTTTTAAATATTTTAACATATTTTAAATATTATCACTTTTGACTAAGGATTAATGTCAGGAGTCAGGATAACTGTGCCTTTTGAGCTTTCAATTCTCAGTTTTTCACTGTCAACCATTACCCATAACTCTGTGAGTAAATAAGATACAACCATGAAACAAAAAGAAGTTATTTGTGTAAGACTTGTCCACAAGGCCAACCACTGAAAAATGGAAGGGCTGAATAACAGGGCTTTTTGTTTCAACATTATTCAGTGTTCATCCATTTTATACGGAATCATCTACCATACCAAGCAATATCTAGATGCTGAAGATTCAATAGTGAACAAGACAGAAAGCCCATCCTGACATATCAAATCTGGGGGCTTAAAAGCATCAAAATACAATGTGATGAATGATGTTCAGAGGTATGTTTAAACAGGCATGAAATAGATCAGAGTGGATGCAGCCATACATAATTCCAGGGAAAGATTTCACAGAGGAAGAAGCACTTGGGCTGGATCTTTTTTTTTTTTAAGTAAGTTTTGTAAAAATTTTCTCCCACTCTGTAAACCCAGCAATCCCATTACTGGGTATATACGAAAAGGAATATAAATCATTCCATTACAAAGATATATGCACGCCTATGTTCATTACAACACTATTCACTATAGCAAAGACATGGCATCAACTCATATGCCCATTAATGATAAACTGGATAAAGAAAATGTGTTACATATGCACCGTGGAATACTATACAGTCATAAAAGGGAACAAGATCATGTCCTTTGCAGGGACATGGATGCAGCTGGAAACAATTGTCCTCAGCAAACTAACGCAGGAACAGAAAACCAAACACCGCATGTTCTTACTTAAAAGTGGGAGCTGAACGATGAGAACACATGGTCACAGAGAGGGGAACAACATACACTGGGGCCTGTTGGGGAGTGGGGTGGAGGGAGGGAGAGCATAGGAAAAATAGCTAATGCATGCTGAGTTTATTACCTAGGTAATGGGTTGATAGGTGCAGCAAACCACCATGCCACATGTTTATCTATGTAACAAACCTTCACATCCTGCACATGTATCCCATAACTTAAAATAAAAATTTAAAACTAAAAAAAATGTAAATTTTGTGAGTTTTTCAAATCATAAAAATAATCAAAACTCATTACAAAGTCGGAAAATATAGAAATGTGAGAAGAAATAAGAAAATACAATCTTTATTAACATTTTGGTTCAATGTTTTTAGTGCAAAGGGGGCTTATATTTTATGTAGCAAAATTCAAGGTGTATATAAAATGTTTCGAAATAGCACTATGCCATAAGTAAGTGTTTATCTTATCATATAGTATTGTAAGCATCATTTTTTTCAGAAACTTCTTTTTAATCAAAGAGCAATCCATACATGTCACAGAAAATACTAAAAGCATATTAGAAAAATTTAAATCATCTGAAGTCTTTCCAACGTTCCCATGACCTGTTTTTCCTTGTTTTTGTTTCTACATTTAATTTGGCATGTTGGGACATAATTTATATAAACATCCTCCCATAATTTGTTGATTTTGAATATTTGGCTATTTTAAATAATTCAGAGAGGAACATCTTTGTTCAGAATTTTTTTTTCACATTTGGGATTGTTTCTCAAAAATATATTATGAAATATAGAATTGCTGAGTGATATGGTTTGGCTGTGTCCCCATTCAAATCTCATCTTGAATTGTAGCTCCCATAATCCCACATATCGTGGGAGGGACCCAGTGGGAGTTAATTGAATCATGGAGGTGAGCTTTTCCCATGCTGTTCCATGATAGTGAATAAGTCTCACAAGACCTGATGGTTTGATAAAGCGCAGTTCCCCTGAACACTCTCTTGTCTGCAGTCATGTAAGACATGCCTTTGCTCCTTCTTTGCCTTCAGCCATGATTTTAAGGCTTCCCCCGCCATGTGGAACTGTGAGTCCATTAAATCTCTTTTTCTTTATAAATTACCCAGTGTTGGGTATTTCTTCGTAGCAGCATGAAAATGGACTAATACACTGGGCTACAGAGAAACTGGCTTTTGCAGGATACATAGACTTGTCAGTGGATTTGGGTGCAGGGATGGGAAGAAGAATATACACTTCCCAGGCAGAGGAACAAACATCCCCAGTTCATGAAGATTCAGGTCTGTAGCTGCCAAACAAGCTTGGCTGGGCTGATGTACAGCTCACTCTTTGATTTAAGGTCTCAGAATGAGCCCTCCTCCAGTGTCTCAAGTTGTTCCATGCTGTTCAGGTGTATAAAATCATATTACAAATGCTGAGAACTTCCTCATCTTATAGAGATGCTAACATTGTAATTACTGGAAGTTATTAGTAGGCCAAGCTACTGAAAATGACCTATAAGACCAGCTGCAGTACGTGGAAAACATAAAAGCCCTGCTAATTATAGAAGGTAAAATTTTCTCAGGGCCTCAAATAATGATGAATAGTCAGATTGCCTAATTAAGGTCATAAAAAATAATATAATCTGTAAGGTCTCACCAATTCTAAAATTCCATGTGGCAAAAATAACATCTAATGGTTTCCCTCACTGTAATTCTGCTGGATACCTGGCCAGTATAATTACTTCTACCGCAAATTCTTTCATGAAATGAGGTTTGTTACATATAAATAAATGAATAGATAGATAAGCCTATCAGCAGACGGGGTTTTAAAATAATTGGCATCTCATTGAAAGACAAGGGAAATTGTTATTCAGAGCAATCGATGTAGAGTACCAGTATAAAAGTTCTAAAATCATGCTGTTTTTATATCCTTTCAATTTTTGTGTGAGTTGGTGTCTTCCAAGCAGCCTGCAGTTGTGATAAAGGACCCATTAAATTTTTTTATGAAGTTCACACTTTATTTGCTAAATGGGAAACTGGGGAATAGTAACTACATTGAAGCAAATAGTACTCATCTTACCCTGTAGACCATTTTTTCCCAATTTCCTTAGCACAGATTTGTATTAAGGAGTTTAATGAACAGAAGCTACTATATTATAGCATTAGTTTTCAGGGAGTACACAGACTGCATATGAACTGTTAGAATCACCAGGAAGCCTCAATCCCTAAATGCCCACAAAGTAACCTTTCCGTCAAATTTCCCAGTTTCCCCATTTTTCCTTCAATTCCAATGAGTAGACCAATTAAGACTTCCTCTCAAACCTATTCTCTTCGAATGTTTTAATATATTCATTTCCATAGAATGAGAATGACCGTTTACCCTGACCGACAGTTCTATTGTCCCAGTATAATTATTAATAGTGCCCAGCTTCCCTCAAAAATTTGGATGAGAAATGATATGCTCATCCTGCATATAAATGACCCTTACAAATACTTGGGGAGGAAGTTAGACAAAACAGTACATTTGGAAATTTAACCACTCTCCACTCTATATGCAAAAAAAAATGCTCAGTAAAATGAATCTAAAGAACTAAAATCCTTTCTGAGCTCAAAGGCAAGAAAGCAAAATATCTAAGTGCCAAAAGGAGAAAAAGAAAACCCACAGCCTTAAAGGTAATATTTGAAACCCTGTGGCTAACTGCCAAGGTCTTTGAACCATATATAAATCTAAGAACTGGAGTTTTGATGCCAGCAATGGGATAAAATTTGGTATCAGAAAGCCAGGATGGGGATCCTTTCATTAAAATAAAACCTGGAAAAAAGTTAACTTGCCCACAAATGGTCATGGGAAATTTTCTACCAGCTGGTACAGATCTTTGGCATGAAGGCCATCTGTGAAAACTGAATGACTGAATAGAAATCCGAACACAGCACTTTTTAGAATACATGTATTTGAACCACATTTACAAAACCCAGGTTGGATAGAAACCCCAAGAAATAACCCTCTAAAACTGCCCCCAACCAGAGATCTCCACAGTGTGAAGAATTTGTCATTTTCACAGGATATTTTTCATAGAAACCCAGGTCATAAACAAATGCCATAAAAATTGGAGCAAGTCTAACACCAAGAAAGATTGATTAGAGACCCCAAAAGAAGATAATTGAACTGAGAAACTCAAAAGAGAAATCAGACAGAATCTTTAGAAGTATATATAAATTGTTCAGAGAGGTAAAGTTATGCCAAACACAAAATAAGATCATGATACAGAAACAACTAGATTTGGGAATGAAACAAGTATGAATCTTTGAATTATTTTAAAAGTTGCGGAAATTTTTTTAAAAAACTAAAAATTACAGGTTGATTAGACAGGCTGAAAAGGTAATTAATGAAGACAAATAGAAAAAAAGTCAGAAAGACTTGTAAAGGTATAAAAGAAGTAACAGGATTCACAGTGAAACATTTGAATTTGAATCTTGACTCCACCATTTACTACCTATGACCTTGAGAAAGTCACTTAATTTGTATTTCATTTCTTCATCTATGTATTTAGAATAATAATGTACCTATTATGCTGTTTCTATGAAGATTAAATGAAACATGTATAAACCATACAATGCATTGCCTGCATTGGCTATTTAGCTAACCAAAGAGTATCCTTTTCCCTTTCTCTCTTCTCTTAACAACTGTTTGCTGAGTTCTTATTTAAATACTAATAAATAAAATATTTACGATGTAATGAATGTCTACTATACATACCATTCTTTACATTCATTTGCACAATAACAAACCAGGTCATTTATACGATTAATAAATCATTTTATAGAATAAAAACTGAGACAGGTAAAATAATTTAAATGCCTCAGGTGACAATAGATAGCATACACGGATATTTGACCCAGGAGAATTATATATCAAACCTTACTATATTAACCCCTGATTCTTTTACAGTTATCTTTCAGGAACCAGAAAAAATGATCAATTACTCAGTCAATTTCCCCTGTTATAGGCCTGGCAGAGACTGGATCAGGAAGTGTCAGGCTCTAAAACAGCCTAGTGCTTAAGGGCAGATCTCATAAATCCCACCAGAGCTCTCCTTCGTTACCTCACTAACTTAGGTGACATCCTTTTCTTGGAGACATGGAGGCTGAGATATAATTAGAGATGGTTCTAATTAGACGTGGATTTTTTTCTTCAGAACCAATTTACAGGGTTGGACATACAATTTGGTGACTTTATTTCAGCTTCATAAGCTCTTTTTAAACATGTGATAAGATACTATATTTTATGTTTAGAAAGGGCATCATTTTACAAAATAAAGTGAAATAGCACTTTATTACATCAGCTATTTTCAAGGAAACAGTAAGGCTTTGCTTCTTCAGTTAAAAAACAAAATTCCTAAGCATGACATTTTTTATATAATGATTTCTAGGAAAAACCAGATGACGGCATTTTAACTCATTTTTTCAAAATTCAAGAGAAAAATAAGAAAGAAAATAGTGTAATTATGAGAAAACACAATTTATATGTCTTTTTAGATCCAAGCCCTTAACAGTGCTTTGTACATGAGTTGTGTTCGATAAATATTTGTTGAATTGTTTCAAAGTAAGATTTTTTTTTTCAATTTACTTTGGGGTCTTTAAATTTCCCCCAAATAATTAAAATAGAAATATGATATTTCTGTTCTAATACTGGTATTACCGCTTAGTAACATGAGAACATGTATTCTGTCTGCTTTATATACAGTTCTGATACATAAAATTATCAGTTCATTTTGCCAAATAACAATAGCACAGGTAGGCCGGGCGCAGCGGCTCACACCTGCAATCCCAGCACTTTGGGAGGCCAAGGCGGGTGGATCACGAGGTCAGGAGATCGAAACCATCCTGGCTAACATGGTGAAACCCCGTCTCTATTAAAAATACAAAAAATTAGCCAGGCAAGGTGGCGGGCGCCTGTATCCCAGCTGCTCGGGAGGCTGAGGCAGGAGAATGGTGTGAACCCGGGAGGTAGAGCCTGCAGTGAGCCGAGATCTCGCCACTGCACTCCATCCTGAGCGACAGCGAGACTCCGTCTCAAAAACAAAACAAAAAAAATAGCACGAGTAAATGTTTGGAGTGATTTGCAAACATCATTGCTGTGCTTTGAATGTTCGTATCCTTTCCAAAATTCATGTTGAAACTTAAATCCCCAGTGCAGCAGTGTTAAGAAATGGGGCCTTTAGGTGAGTAAGCTGTGAGGGCTCCGCTCTTACGAATGGGATTAGTGCCTTATTAAAGGGCTGGAGGGACCTAGCTGGGCCCTTTTTGCCCTTCTGAGCCTTCTGAACTTTTCGCCATGAGGACACAGTGTTCATTCCCTCTAGAGGATGCAGCAACAAGGCATCATCCTGAAAGCAGAGACCTTGCCAGACATGGAACTTGCCAGCACCTTGATCTTGGACTTCCAGTCTATAGAACTGTGAGAGATAAATTTCTGATATTTATAAATTACCAAGTCTCAGGTATTTTGTCATAGCAACACAAACTAAGACATACATCCGAATTGCAATAATGCTAACATTTATGTATCTACTATTCATTGCCTTCTAAGGGAGCACTAGATTGATCTAGTTCTTCAGATCTATAAAAATGATTTTTATAATTTTCTTTATTAACTGATCAACATTGTATCTCCTACTGTGAGTATGATCAAGGCTTGTTATAATTGGAAGTTACCCTGACACGAGTACAAAATATCAGCTCAAACTGGGAAATATAATCATTTGATATAACTTGTATGCTTTTAATTCTGGACATTAACTTGTATGATTCATTTACTCCATCAATGAATAAATATCTAATGAATATTAACTATATATGAGACTCTAAGTCAGGCACTACAAATACATCTAGAGATAAGATGTAGTCTGTAATCATATAGTTTTACTGTTGAATTGTGAGACAAGTAAGGAAACAAGGTATTAAAATGCAATAGGATGAGTCCCAGCTACTTGGGAGGCTGAGGCAGGAGAATCACTTGAACCCAGGAGGTGGAGATTGCAGTGAGCTGAGGTGGCACCACCGCACTCCAGCCTGGGCTACAGAGCAAGACTCCATCTCAAAATAAATAAATACAATTGGATGAACACTATCATAGGGACTAGCACAAAGTTTTGTAGGAGTCCCGGAGGCACAGTACACACAAAGGCATCCTGAGAAGTGACATTTAAATCTAAAAGGACACTAGGAGATAAACAATGGGAATAGGGAAGGGTAAAGACACTCCAAGTGGAAAAGAAAAAGGAGTTCCTATAAAGAAAAGGAAGCACAAACAAGATGCATGAGTTGAAGTTCAATTTTGGCTGTGATAGATGCTCAAGAGGGAAGCACTGGCTGTAGTGGGAAGATCATTTCCATGACACTATAATAAGGCTTTGACCAGTATATTTTCAGGGCAACTAGGAAACATTAAAAGTATCGGGTGGTGTGATGGTCAGTTTTATGTGCCAACTTTGCTAGTTTATAGTCTTTGATCATTCAGTCAAACATTAATCTAGGTGTTGCTGTGAAGGCATTTTACAGTTGTCAGTAAAGTCTATAATCTGTTACTTTGTGTAAGGAAGATTATCCTATGTAATACAGGTGGGACTGCTTTAATCAGTTGAAAGGCCTTAGGAGAAAAACCGAAACTTCCCCAAATAAGAACAAATTCCACCTTTGAACAGCAGCTTCGGCTTATGCCTCAGTAAATGAGAGGTTAATATAAAGACGGGGGATGACGGGAGAAAAATCAGGAAGCAACTCAGCAGCCACAGCCAGGTCTCAGGGAGAGTGGGAATATTGTTTAGCATGCAAGGGAGCTCTGGCACTCTGATTTTCTGTGTTTTTGTTTGTTTTTTGTTTGTTTGTTTTTTTGAGGAGTTTCGCTCTTGTTGCCCAGACTGGAGTGCAATGGCGCGATCTCGGCTCACTACAACCTCTGCCTCCCGGGTTCAAGCAATTCTCCTGCCACAGCCTCCCAAGTAGCTGGGATTACAGGCACGTGCCACCACGCCCAGCTAATTTTTGTATTTTTAGTAGAGACGGGGTTTCACTATGTTGGTCAGGTTGGTCTAGAACCCCTGACCTCAAGTGATCTGCCCGCCTTGGCCTCCCAAAGTGCTGGGATTACAGGTGTAAGCCACTGCGCCCAGCCCTGATTTTCCTAATACCAGTCCATCACACCCCACCCAGAAAGCTGGCAATTCTAATGTTCTGCCATAACGATAACCCAGTCACTGGGTTGTGCTTCTTATGTTAATGACTGCCTCTTCTATTCAGCTCTTCAAGAGAGCATTGCCATCAGTGCTGTGGACTTCCAGGCAGCTAGAGGCTTCTTTGTGCTCCTTACTTCCCCTCCTGTTGGCCTCCCCTCACTCCAGCCCCTCTTACGTCAAAGCTAGGAAAAGGAGAAAGAACCTGAAGGGCCTGATTTGAAGAGAAGATCTCAGTCTACTTTCTGTATGTGAAACACTTTTTTTAAACTAAAATATTAGCTTAGTGTGTTGTGGCTCACAGTGTTCCTCCATCCACAGGACTGATGACGTAGCAAGGCTGGTTTGCTCCTTCAGAGTCTCTGCCTCTCTCTTCCCCACCTCCGTCTCTTTCTCTCTCTCTCTCTCTTTTACCTCATCTTCTTAATTTCTTCTCCTATTAATAGCTCTTTTTTCACCCTTGTGCATGAGAGGTAAGAGGTTTAGAATTCTTTCATGTAATCTAAGCTTTTTGTCTTCTGGCCACTTTTGAAGGGCCTCTCCTCTACCATGTGGCTGTGAAGCTTGCAGCTGCTCGTCTGGGAAGGTCTGGGTGACCTAGGCCACCTGTGGTGTGGAAGCTGGAGTAAGCAGGCTCTTCCTCTGTAAATGCTTAACACTGTGGAGCAATCACTATGTGACAGGCATTAGCGCTCCGGGCTAAATGCTTTACTCGCATCTTTTTATTTAATTCTCATAGCAACCCCATGACGTCGACAGTTTGATTATTCTCATGGCATGGAAAGGACAGTGCTTGGTTTGAGGCTACATGAGCTTTCTTAGGAGTGAGAAAATAAAAACTTCCATGTAGTCTATGCTAGTTCCTGCCAGATATTTAGAATAAAATCTCTGGATAATCAGATATAGTGATTTACTTTGATTTGACCTTTCTTGTCTTATATATGTTTCAGAACTTCACAAGAAAAAATAAACACCGAAGGACTCTATTTGAGTATACACTATATAGTAATATAGTATACACACTATATAGTGTATATTATAAACTGTTATACTATATGACACTATATAGTAATATATACACATTATGTAGTGTATACTATAAACTATTACACTATATTACTATGTAGTGTATATGGTGTATTTTACTATATTACTATATTAGTATATAGTGTATATTATAATTTTATATACATGTATATACACAATTTTATATACATGTATATTTACATCTATACACATATTACATGTATAATACTGTATACATATGTATATACATATAGTATATAGTAAATGTAGTACCTATAGTATATAGTGTACACTCCAATATTATATACATGTATATACATATGTGTATATATATAAAATATGTATGTACATATGTATATTCATATTATATACATATTATGCATACCTGGTATGCATCTACATTAGAGGCTTTATGCTTATTATAAGCAATAAAACTCACAATCATATGCATATGTATATAATAAAGATGTACACATATCTTTTATATGTGTGTTATACTATATACTATATACTAGTATATTTTACTATATACTACTACATACTATACTATATATATTATATTCTCTATATATCTATATCATATATACTAATACTATATACTACATACACTATATAGTGCATGAGACTATATACATTACTAGTACATATACTATATATGATATTACTAGTATGTATACTATATATAAATATATGGTATATACTATATACATACTACATAGATGTATATGTATATACTACATATACACATATATACTATATTATATATACTATATATGTACTACATATATATACTATATACTATATTACTATATATACTATATATGTGCTACATATATGTACTACATATATAGTATATATACTATAAGCTACAGTTTATAAAGTTTATAGTATATATATATGTATATATATATACTATATATAATTGACACACTGTTTTACTATTTTCAGGGTGATTTCCTGCGTGTGTGTATGTGTATATATATATGTAGTAATATACTATATATAATAGAGTATATAGTACATTATACTATATACTATATTACTAGTATATATATATATATATATATACACTATACAATCTCTTGACGTTATTTTTATCTATTGTAGCTATAAAGTAGAAATGCAGTATATAATGATGTGTCAAACCAGTTACCACCAGTGGTCCTCAAATTTTAATGTGCATCAAAGTTACCTGAACAGTTTTGTTTCTTTCAAACACAGACTGCTTGCAAGGCCTCACACCCAGAGGATCTGATTTAGTAGGTCTTGATGGGGCTTGCAAACTGTCAATGTCAAGTGGCCAGGTGTTATGATGTTGTGGGTCATCATGTTGTGGGTCATCATGTTGTGGATCAGGTGCTATGATGTTGTGGCCCAGGTGCTAAAAGTGTGAGATGACATTTTAGAGTGACAAATGTAAACCAGCTCAGAAGATAATTGTTATTGTCTAAATTTAAAGATAAGTGTATTAGTCCATTTTCACACTACTATAAAGACATACCCAAGGCTGGGTAATCTATAAAGAAAAGAGGTTTAACTGACTCACAGTTCTGCATGCCTGGGGAGGCCTCAGGAAACTCACAATCATGGCAGAAGGGGAAGAGGCACATCTTACATGGCAGCAGGTGAGAGAGAGCGAGCAAGAGTAAGGAAAACTGCCTTATAAAACCATCAGATCTCGTGAGAACTCACTCACTGTCAGGAGATCAGCATGGGGGAAAACGTCCCCATTATCCAATCATTTCCCACCTGGTCCCTCCCTCAACATGGGGAGGATTATGGGGATTACAATTCGAGATGAGATTTGGGAGGGGACATAGAGCCAAGCCATATCAATAAGGAAACTGATTTAGAGAGTTCAGGCTTCATATTCATTTTCACCTAGTAGATACACATACTAATTATTTACGTCTCAAACACATATTTTCATATCACAGCTATTTTGTGACCACAATAAGTCTTGACATGGAAAATTGAAGTTACTGCATGCAGCAAATCATCCTGAGAATAGTAAAAGGTTAGTGTGTCATTTTTAATGACAGAGATACACAATTCATATGCCTATTTGTAAATAACATTCTTAGCCATTTAATTTGTCATTTATAGAGTCATCTACATTAGAGACTTTATGTTTATTATAATAGCTATGAAATTCTGCTATTTCTTTTCTTTACAAATGAAGAAGCTCATAGAAGCTCATAGATATTCATGATTGCCCAAATCATGTTTATATGATTACTATTGCAAGATTAAAAATCATTTTACATTGATCTGCCACAAAGCATAACTTGTTTTATCACAAAATACTTCCAAATACAGGAGTAAGTTCTAATACAGAATAAAGTACATGATAAATAAGTGAGAAGGACTTCCATTTTCTCAAACCACTGTTAGCCTTAAAGCAAGAGTAACTGGCCTCTGGCTTCTTCCATGGAATCATCATGTAATTTCTCAGTTTTTTTAATGTCTGTGAATTCTCTTCTTACAATCATGCTAGTCAGTTTTATGGCAGTTCTGAAGCATCAGTACAATCAAGCATTATTTAAATTTCTTGGGGGAAAAAAGTGTGACATAAAATTCAAGTTCTTTTTTTACCAATCAGGCTAATAATATCTCAACCTTCAATCAGACCCCAGATATCAGAGACCAAAAGTACGTGTAGGTGGTTTTTTCTTTTCAGAAGGGAAAGGCTTAAAAGGGCAAGTCACAGAAATAGCAAGAAACATGAGAACAGTCTCTAAAATGGAGATAGTTTTAGTTTTATACATTACTAGTTAGATCAGGGCAATATTAATTTGTTAGGTGGTTCTGCATTAAGTACCATGGTAGACATTGAAGAGAGATAAACAAACGATTGCCCGTGGGAACCCACAATATTGTAGGACTGACTTAAAACAGGTCTCTAACTGAATATAATCCATGTGGGATTCAGATTCAGATACATGGAGAAAGAGATACAAAAATTAAAATAGTTTTACCAAGTTAGTCATATTGTGAGGGAGGGGTTTATTTATTTTACACTCTTATTGCTCAGCTTTCTCTTAAATGATAAGAAAGGGGAAAATGATGTCTATGCCAGTAGAGAAGTTACTGAGCCAGTCTATGTGGATCGCAGAAGATCCTCAGAAAGGATTCCTGAGATATTTGAATTGAAGTCTTTAGAAAGGACTCTACGGACATTTCAAAATGGACCAGAAGTTCACTAAGTGGAGAAGCCCAACCGTTTCGTCCACAAGAACTAGGAAGAAGCGGCACACAGAGAAGGAAAAGTGTGAGTCCAGAGATGGGAGAGGAGCCTTATTTCATCACAGCAGTGACCTCAAAACTTTCATCATGACATGTCCACATTTCTGCCTTACCTGTTACTACCTGTGCTCACATTTATGAAATATATTCTATATTGCTACTTAATTTTAAAAATATTTAAAAGGAGACATTGTGTCACTAAAATGAATTGAGTAACAGTATCTCTCAACATGAATAGAAAATCACTTAATAAATAAATGCAATAAAATTTTGACCCTTCACCTTGATGGAATGGAATGATTCCAAGAAAGCTTCCTCATCCTGGGCTCTGGTGATGCTCAAGGTCATGCCCTTCTCTAATTCTTCTAATTCACTTCTTTGTTTTGTGTAAGCTAAAGGACTGCATTTGAAATTACGTTCCAGGTCAAACACTGTTTCTTGCTAGTCTGGCTGCTTAAAACTAAGCATTCCTTCCTGAAACCCCTCTGCAATTCGGTGAGCTGCCTAAACATATCTTCCTACCACCAACAAGTCCACATTTCAGAAGCACTGAGCTGGATTGTTTGGTACATAAATAAAAACCAGAAATCTCAAAAATGAAGTATGGGCCAAATTGTCCATGACCTTCGATATCTTTTAAAGATAAAGCCATCAGATGTTTGTGTATAAATATTCTCAAGTAATCCCTTCTCTGTTCATATTACACATTTTTTAACCATTCATTTTTTCTAGGAAATACTACATGGATTTGAAAATATAGGTATTTGAGTTTTGGGTATTTTTGAAAAATCACTAAAATGTCATCAATGGTTGTTTTTTTTTTTCTTTGTAAACTTCTTGTTTGTTCATTTGTTTCAAATTTAAATCTAAATTTATGTGGGTACATCTCATGGAACCACTGAAATCCTTAGACATTCACTACTATCATCCTGGATCTTAACACATATGTAAATAATAAGTGCAAGAGAATGAGCAAATAGCTCTAAAGCATCTATTATGTAAAAATACAGTATCAACAGCTTGTCTTTTAACATGACTACATAATCGCTAGTTAGTAAATAGTGAGACTGATTAGGTCATCGTTTTTAAGAATGTTTGAGAAAAACTGCCCTCACACACAATACAAAAAAAATTAACTATAAACTGATGTACTGATTAACCATGGCCACGTGAAAAAGAAAATAGCTCATCACATTTCTGTCCAAGAAAAGAGCACCTCTGACTCCTTACATTGATTTGCAAGAATTTTCCTCATTTCTAAATCCAGTTTCTACATACGAGATACAAAAGCATGAAATAAGTCAGAAATCTGGCTTAAGTTTTCTTTCAATCACGATTTGGTGAATTTTTTAAAATGTCAAATGATTAAGTAATGCAGAAATAGCACAATATAATAAGAGTTCTTTAAGAAGTCATAATCAACCATGTGTTTGCACATGAACTTTACAGCTGACTACCCTCTACAGCCCATAGAATTTCAGATCTTTAGTTTTATTCAAATTTCCTATGGAGTGTTTAAGTGATGGATGTGTCTGGGACATTTCAACCAATCTTCCAAGGCTCCATCTGCCAGGCCATCTGGATTTTGCATCCACAGAGAACTACTTGGTGAATGATTATAGACTATGACTTAAAAAAAAGAAAGAAAAAGATAATAGTAAATTGTAACGTGAACAAAAATCATTTCTGTGCAGTCTTTCATAAAAGGAAAAGTTGGCAACTCAGGAAGAGAAAAGCACTTTATGTTTCCTTTCCCTCATCATCCACATGAATTACAGTAAGTGCTTGACCTTTTTCCGTAAGATGTTTAAATGGCAGCTGTTATGGCTGCAGTATACCATTTGGGCAAAAGCTTTTGAGGACAATCGTTTGTTTTGCAAAGGTCATATTTTTTATATACTTGTGAATGTGTTCAAAAGGCTTACTAACTAAATATAAAACATTTTTCATTGAGAATAAATTATATAACAACTTTAAAATTAAATGTAAGCCAAAAAAACTACAGTGAATACTTTAAGAGAACTTTGAAAGTCCATCTCAAAACTTGTATAGAATATTCTTTAAAACAAATTAACTGGGGTTCATAGAAAATATATAGTAAATATATAGTTAATGATCTATTAAAATTCCTAATATAGAAACAAGATACTAGTTAATACTAGATAATAGTTTTATGTTATACATAACATAAAACATGTAGAAGTATTTAAATATAAGAATATATATCTACTGGTAGAAAAAAGGAAAGAAGAAGAGTTGGTGTTTTCTCATTATGCTTCCCATACCAGCCCCTTCTTCACTCCTATATTGAAGAGGAAGCTGCAACTTAGACAATTTATGTCACTATCAGCCTAACAAAATCTAGAGTAACTGTGCAGATGATGCTAACTGATTGGTCTTTCTAAGAAATAGTTGTGTTTTATTTTGTCAGGCTTATGGAGTTATAACTCTCATGTAATAAAATTCACCCTTCTGAAGTATGTAATTTGGAAAGCTTTGGCAAATATATATAATTGAGTAACCACCACGATCAGTATATAAATCATTTTCATCAACGGAGAAAGTTCCCTTCTGCCCCTTTGCAATCAATTCTCTCTCCCCATGCCAGCCATTTGGCTTTGTATTTGTGTTCTCTATAGTTTTGCCTTTTCTAGACTGTCGTGTAAATGAAGCCCTTCAATATGTAATCCTCTGTGTCTAGCTTCTTTCCATTAGCATAGGCTTTTGAGATTCATTGATGCTGTTGCATGCATCATAGTTGCTTCCTTTGTATTGGTAAGTACTATTCCCCAAATTGGGTACACCAATTATTTATCTATTCACCAGCTGAGGGACATTTGGATTCTTTCTAGTTTTGGGTGATCAATTTCCATAAACATTTGCATACAAGTCTTTAATTATAATTACTGTATTAGCCCATTTTCATGCTGCTGATAAAGACATACCCAAGACTGGGCAATTTACAATTGAAAGAGGTTTAACAGGACTCACAGTTCCACATGGCTGGGGAAGCCTCACAATCATAGTGAAAGGCAAGGTGGATAAAGTCACATTTGCATGGATGCTGGTAGGCAAAAAGAGAGAACTTGTGCAGGGGAACTTCTCCTTTTAAAACCATCAGATCTCATGAGACTTATTCACTATCACAAGAATGGCACAGGAAAAGACCTGCCCCATGATTCAATTACATCCCACTGGGTCTCTCCCACAACATGTGGGAATTCAGGATGAGATTTAGGTGAGGGCACAGCCAAACCATATCACTTACCTAGGAGTAAGATTGCTGCATCATTTGGTAAGTGAACATATAATATTATGAGAAATTGCTGAATTGTTTTACAATGTGGCTGTATCATTTTGGGTTCTCATCTGCAATTCATGAACGTTCCAGTTATTCTCACATCCTCATCAGGACTTAGTATTCTCATTATTTTAAAACTTTAGCCATTCTAGTAGATGTGTAATCTCAATCAAAATTTCAGGCTTTTAAAAAAGAAGTTGAAAAGTTTAATAGAAGTTGGAAAGTTGGCTGGGCGCAGTGGCTTACACCTGTAATCCCAGCACTTTGGGAGGCTGAGGCAGGTGGATTGCCTGAGGTCAGAAGTTCGAGACCAGTCTGGCCAATATGGTGAAATCCCATCTCTACTAAAAATACAAAAAAAGTTGGCCAGATATGGTGGCACGTGCCTGTATTCCCAGCTACTCAGGAGGCTGAGGCAGGGGAATTGCTTGAACCAGGGAAGTGGAGGTTGCAGTAAGCCAAGATAGAGCCACTGTACTCCAGCCTGGGTGACAGAGTGAGACTCTGTCAAAAGAAAGAAAGAAGGAAGGAAAGAAAGAAAATAAAAGAGAGAGAGAGAGAGAAACAAAGAAAGAAAGAGAAAGAAAGAAAGAAAGAAAGAAAGAAAGAAAGAAAGAAAGAAAGAAAGAAAGAAATTGCCAAAACAATTTTGAAAAAGAAGAAAAAGTTGGAGGACTCATATTTCTGATTTTGAGATTACAGAAATCACTACTGTATGGTTTGAGCATCAGAACAAACAAATAGATCAATGGAGCAGAACAGAAAGTTGAGAAACAGACCTACAAAAGTATGTTCAATTGATCTTTGACAAAGATACGAAGGGAATTCAATGAGGAAGAGGTAGTCTTGTCATCATATGGTACTATAACAATATTTTTTTAAATCCTTTTTTATTGCTGTGTAGTATTCCATGGTATATATGTACCACATTTTCTTTATCCAACCCACCATTGGCTGGCACTAAGCAAATTAAAACAGGAACAGAAAACCAAATACCACATGTTATCACTTATAAGTGGGAGCCAAACATTGAGCCCACATGGACATAAACACGGGAACAATAGACACTATGCACAATTAAAGGGAGAAGGAAGGAGGGTGGCATGGGTTGAAAACCTCCCTATGGGGTACAGTATACCCAGGTAACAAACCTGCACGTGTACCCTCTGCATCAAAAATAAAAGCTTAAATTAAAAAATTCTTATCTCACATATATTAATTGAGTTAATATTGATCGTAGCTCTAAATATAAAAGCTAAAATTGAAAAACTTCTAGGAGAAAACTTTATGCCATCAGATTAAGCAAAGGAATTTTAGATAGGACACAAAAATTGTGAAATATATAAGAAAAACAAAGATAGCTTGGAATTCATCAACAATTAAAAACTTCTGCCCTTCAAAAGAGATCATTAAGAAAATGAAATGACAGTGATAGAGTGAAAGAACATATTTACAAAATGCATAGCTGATAAGAAGTTGTATACAAAATACATAAAGAATTCTTACAACTCATCGAGACAAACAAATTAGTAATAAATATGAGCAAAAGATTTGCACAGACACTTCAACAAAGAAGATACATGGATTGCAAATAAGCATAAGAAAACATGTTTAATATCATGGTCGTTAGGGAAATTCAGGTTAAAACCACAGAAAGATACCATTGTAAATCATTTTTAAAATATTTTGCTTAGAGGATAAAGTAATTAAAATATTTGTGGGAGAATTTAGATCTGTACATTTATTTTGTGCATTTGAAATGAAACATTGACTAGAAAATGATTTAGGAAAAAGACAGCTTTTTTCATTAATATATTGCATGAGTATCTATAAACACAATTAAGACACCTATAGAATATTTTTAGTCCAGATTTTTTAAGAGGATGTTCTTGTTCTTGATGCTTTTTATTCTTATTTTCTTTTTTATTACATATAGTAAATGTCAAATTAGACTTCATATCTGTATTTCAAAATGACAAATTCTGAACTTAGTTTTAAATTCTGTACATAATTTTTACAGGGAAAAAGTATTGGCTCTTATTACCTAAAATAACTAAATAAAAGTTGTGTAAACATTTACAACAGAGAAATAGAATGAAAACAAAATAAAAGATATGGATAATAGATTAAATATAAACTAACAAAAATATAAAAATATTTTATTGGTAGTCTTAATTTGCATTTTCAATAATGAAGTTAAATATTTTTCTCATTGATGTACTTACTTATATATTCTCTTCCACAAAGTGCCAACATTTTTTCTGATGTAATTTTGGCAAATATTTTTGCCAGTTCATTCTTTTCCACAATTTCCTTTGACAGATGATTTTAAAGCAAAAGAGTCCTTATGTCCACCAGTATGGAAGAGTAAATCTTCCCCCATAATTTTAGTCAGCCTACAGCTTTGGCTACATGATGCCAAAACATCTGACTGATGAACAAAAACTAAAAGCAAGCCTAATGTGTTCTTTTAAGTACATTTGAAAACAAAGGGACAATGGAACTGTGTGCTTTCAATGTGCTATTGTAGTTTGTTTAAGGTTGAGTTTTCATAAACCAATTTTTTACTGTTTAATTCAATAGTTTTGTTGCCCAGTACATAAGGAATTTCATTCGTTGTTCATGATAAATATGAAGTTCTGTGGCCAAATTTATAGAAGTTTGAAAATATTTTTAAAGTTGTAATTTTTGCAACCAAACATGTTGTGTGATTGTGTTGTGTGTGCTTAGACAGACTATAGCATGGGTTTTATAAATCTAGAAGCTTCTGGTTTTATTAAATATATTAAATTGCCAATCCAACTTTTATACTTTCATTTCTAGCCAAGATAGACTGAAAGTTCTGAATTTACCCTTTCACCTTTGAAATAACGACATATTGTTTGATTATCTTCAGATCATATGTCCAGAATGGGCAAATCCCAGAGAGAGACAGTAAATTAGGACCTGCAGGAAAGGAGGAATTAGTAGTGATTGCTAATTGGTATAGGTTTTCTTTTTGTAGTGAGTGACGTATTTAATATATATTTAATATATATAAATATTAAATGTATATTAATATGCCTGAATTATACACTTAAAATAAATTTTATGTATATGAATATCTATGTGACTATAATAATATACATATGAACATAATAATGTTAATAAAACTGCTATAAAATTCATAAAGAAAAGTCTGATAGAAATTCAAAGAGAAATAGTCACATTCAAAATTTTGTTCGGAGATCACAATATTCCCCTATCAATAAGTAACAGAACAAGTAAACATAAGGATGTAGAAGAATTAAGTAACACTATTAATAATTTGACCTAATTGACATTTATGGAACTCTCCATAAAACCATAGCCAGATACAGATTATTTTTAAGAGCACCTGATACAGCTGCCAATATAGGTCATATCTCGATCCATAAAGCAAATCTCAAAAGTTTAATAGCATTCAAATCATGCAAAGTATTTTTTATGACCACAACAGATGTAACATCCAAATCAATATTATAAATATATATAGATAATGCCAAATGTGTAGGAATTAAGTAACATACTTCTTAAAAACTAAAGGGTCAAAAAGAAATCAAACTGGAAATTACAAATTATTTCAAATTAACTAAAAATAAAACAACATATCAAAGTTTATGGGATGCTATTATACTAGATTTAGAAGGACGTTTACAACCCCAAATATCTATATAAGAAAAGAAAGATCTCAAATGATGAACTTAGTTTTCACTTAACAAAATTTTATAAAGAAGAACAAATTAAACTCAGAGTAAAGAGAATATCTGAAATAATAAAGATTGGAATGGACACCAATAAATTAGAAAACAGAAAATAGAGAAAAATCACTGAAAGCAAAAGCATTTTCTTGAGATCAATAAAATTAACAAATTTCTAGCCTAACTAAATAGCAAAAAAAAAGATAACATACAATTTAACAATCTCAGGAATGAGAGAGGTGTTTTCATTATAGCTTCTGCACATATTAAAAGAATAATATGTCCATTTGAATGAAATGACCAGATTCACTGCAAGACACAAACTCGTAAATCTCACCTAAGAAGAATTAGATACACTGAGTAGCCCTGTATCTACTAAAGAAATTGTAATTGTATTATAGTTAAAATGCTTCCCACAAAGAAACCTTTAGGCCTCTATGTTTTTACTGAATTATACCAAACATTTAAATGGGAACAACACTAATTTTACACAAAATCATGCAGAAAATCAAAGAGGAGGAAATACTTCTCAATGTACTCGATGAGGCCAGCATTATAATGATACCTAAACAAAACAAAATAAGGAAGACTTGGAAAGAAAAGCAAACTACAGATAAAAATCTGTCATGCACACTAAAGCAAAAATCTTGAACAAAGATTTAGCGAATTAAATCCAAAAATATATTTTAAAAGGATTATACACTTTTTGACCTAGCAGGTTTTCTCCCAGATATGCAAGGTTTGCTTAACTTTTGAATGCAATTCAGCATATTAATAGAATAAAAAAGAATAAAAATATATGGCTATTTAAATATGTGCAGTAAACAATTTTTACAAATTTGAACTTCTCTCAACACACATAACAAAGTAAGATCTTCTCAATTTGATAAAGTATAGCTACGAAAAAACAAAACACAAAAATAAAAACTATAGCAAGCATCACATCTAATACTGAAAAGTTAAATGCATTCCCTCTAAGATGTTCTGTCACTATTCAACAACCAGGAGGTCTTAGCTACTGCGTTATGGCAGGTGAAAGAAATAAAAGGCCTACAGATTTGAAAGTAGTAAAACTATCTTTATTTAAAGATCAGGTGATTGTCTAGGTAGTTGATACCATAAAATCTATTAAAAGCCCTAAAGCTAATTTATGAATTTACCAAGTTGTATACAAGATCTATATAGAAGAAACAACCTTATTACTATAACAGAAATTGCAATTAAATATAATACTATTTTGGAAAATTCTCACAAAAGATGTGCAAGACTTCTTTAATGAAAAAGGCAAAATATTGCTGAGAGAAATTAAAGACCTACATAAAGAAGAGATAAACTGTGTTCTTAAATTAGAATTGCACATGAATTCTTTCCTGGGAAAAGCCAAGAACCCTCACAGTCTCACTTTGTGGCTCGCCTGCCCTGCATCAAAACTAGAATCAAAATACATCAATAGAACAGGATAGGACATCAATAGAACAGGATGAGACACAGGCCCATGGATATAAGGTCAACTGACTTTGTCCAAAGGAGCAAAGGCAACTCAGTGGGGCAAAGGTAGTCCTTTCAACAAATAGTGCTGGAACAATTGGATATTGTATTAGTTTGCTAGGCATGTCATAACGAAGTACCAGACACTAAGTACCTTAAACAGCAGAAGTTTATTTTCTCATAATTCTGGAAGCTAAAAATTTTAATACATTGGACTTCAACAAAATGGAGAATTTCTGTTTTTCCAAACACCTACTTTTATGACAACAGAATGGTCACAGACACGGAAAAATATTTGTAAAACATACATTTAACTAAGGATTTATATGAAGATCATAAGTAGAATACATACAACTCAATAATAAAAAGTCAAACAACCCGGTTTTTAAAAATGGAGAAAAAGTTTGAACACACATCACATAAGATAGGATACAGATGATAAATAAACATAAAACATGATCAACATCACTAGCCATGAGGAAAGTACAAATTAACACCATAGTGTACTACTAAACACCCAGGAAAATGGCTAAAAGTTAATTAAAAAAAAAGATCCTGCCACTATTGGCAAAGATGTGAAGTAAGTGGCACTCTCAGATGCTGGTGATGAAAACAGAAAACAGTACAAACGCTTTGGTAATTTGATAAAAATGTTGAGGATATGATCCATTCATTCCACTCCAGCATATTTATCTAAGAGAAATGAAAGCATATGTCCACACAAAACTGTACACAAACATTTTGTCAGCTTTCTTTGTATTAACACAAATTTGGAAACAACTCAAATGTCAACTTGTGAAAAGATAAACAAATATGGCATATCATCACAATAGGAAACTACTCAGGAATAAAAAGGAATGAATTATTGTTATACATAACAACATGGACGAATCTCCAAAAACATTTGGAAAGAAAGCCAAGTAGAAAAGCACACAAACCATGTGATTACATTTATAAAAACTTTAGAAACTACAAACTATTGTGACAGAAATCAGATCAATGATGTCTGTAGATGGTCAAGGAAGAAGGAGTAGTAAAGGGGCATGAGAAAACTTGGGGGGTCATGTGACATGTTCATTTTCTCAAGAATCCCATTACCCCGTTAATGTTTAATTTAGGGATAGGCACATAGCTCAATTCTAGGTAATAAACATGAGGAAATTTGGAGAACTTCCAAAAAATTCTTCTCCATAGATGAAATATGAACAGTAAATAATTAAGCAACATGAATAACAGCCCCTTTTTGGTCTCCACATACTATCATGGGAATATAAAATTGGGCTGCTATAATCATAGGCCTGAGGGTTGCATCTCTGTGCTGAGGATGGAAGAGCAGAAACACAAACGTAACTCAATTTCAGGTAAAATCATTAAATTGCTGAATTAACCAACCCTAGAAACTCCCTCCATTCCTCTTATTATAAGATAAAATAATTTATTTAGAGTTTTTAAAAGAGTTGACATGGGGTTTTTGAGCACATTAAATGTCCAATATCAAATACTACTGGTAAACATCAACATAGTTTGAAAATTATCTCTTATTACTAAGTATTAGTCTTGATCTAAATTTGAAATTATAGTTGGCATTATTTAAAAACTTCCTGCAGTATGTCTTCTCACAGAAAAAGTGGCCAATTCTTGACTTGATGGGTGCACAGAATATGTTGTATTAACACATACACCAGTATTTATTCCTCACTGATCAAGCAAGAAAGAAGGGGACACAAAACAACCAGTTTTACGATAGGATATTCCCCAGCTCTCCATCATTTCTTTTTCCTTGTTTTCTCCCCACTCTCCCTCCTCTCCTCACACGTATGCAAAGATGTACTTCTCCTGTTGTATCCCTGGCATTTATTTCTGTAGGGCACAGGATGGGAGTTGGCATAGACCTATGGGATCCTCACAGAATTGCAACTCTTCTTTAACTAAGCAAATTCTTTTCTTGAAGATAGTTTTAAAGGTATTTAACATATCTACCTTCGCTTTGTCCCTGTGGTAGTGAAGTCTGTCATCTTTGCCACCTATCAACCTTAGCTTCCTAGACTCTTTATTTCTTTTCCTCAAGATTATTGGTGTGTGTATTTGTATCTGTATATGTGTGCACACCCATATGTGTGTGCCAAGTCTGGGATTGGAAAGTAAGGGATATGTTTTTCTATGGTCATTATCATTCCCTATTTCTATTTGCCTGATCCTCTAGTAAAAATGTAAAATACTACTAGATCCACATGGCAGACCTCTGAACTGTTTAACATTTACAAATAAGCAAATTACATTTTGGAAAAGAAATCAAAGAACTCTAAACTGGTAGAAAGCTAATGGTCTGTACAGTTATGATGATTGGAGGTTGGCGGCAGGAGGTGAAATTTCATTGTGGAAGCAATTACAAGTTCAAGGAGTCAATTTTTAGCACTCACAGTGAATTAATGGAAATTTTGTAAACGTGGTTGTTAGCTGTTTCTAACTTATTGAATAGGAAGAGGGTAGAGAAAATCATTTGGAAAAGAGTTTGATAATTGTCAGCAGGAACAATTAAAGCTCACTTGTGACATTCCCCATAATGACTACTGCCATCATGCTTCCTGATATAGTGGTTTGGTTTCAGATATTGCAGATTAGCAAGATGGACTAACTTCCCTTAGAGAGAGTAGAAACTATCGGTACCCATCCTCAGGCACTAAGGAACATAGTTCGATTTCTAATAATGTCTGATATATTTTGTGTTTTTGCTGACATAGATTATCCAGCAACCCAAACATATAGCTTTCAAGACTGCCCATGGCATTGGGGGTTAATAACTGTGTCTAGTTTGTGCACAGAGCAAGCAAGACAAATAAATAGAGTGTTCTTCCCTAAAATAATATACACAGTTTTGACTGAGATTAGACTTCCCACTAGCATGGCTAATACATAACCCTTATGTGCTCTTCTCTTTGGTAATCTCAACAATAACACATTTTAGACTTAACTAGGAGTTTACATTATTTGAAAAACACAACACCATAATAAAAAAGTACTTGATAACATAGTGAAAAATGAAAATACTTAATAAAACAATAATTAGAATGAGTTTAATAAAATTTAATTTTTCATTAACTTCAATATCCTGAAACATTTTATTCATGGTATTGTTAGCCATAATTATTTGTAATTACCAATATAATATAGGAATACAGTGAGTTTGACAGTATTCAAGTGATTTCATCCAATGCACCTCCATTTATTGGGAGTAACTGGGAAAATGGCTAAAATATAAGCAGAAGCTAAATGGGAAGAAAAATGCTTTTACAAGATGCCAGGGTTAATAAAAGACTTACCCTTGGTCCTAATCTAGCACCTTCAGAGAAGATAAAATACAGATCAGCACTAGCTAATATTTTCTATGTGTAATTTCTTTAAACTTATATACACTATATTCACAGAATTCCTAAATTTTTGAATTAAAATATAATATTCTTCTGGCCCCATAACTATATGTACAGACATGACAAAATTGCATGAAATAAAAGGTAGACTGAACTGTCGTGAAATCCAGAAAAATGGATGAACTGTCATGCAACTTATGCACATTATCACAAACTAGTACTACATTGCATAAACAAAGCAGAATCCCAACAAGCTGAATTTTAACTCCATGTACAATTTTCTCTGAGACCTAATTCACTTCCTTTGAAGTGGAACTTAACTCAATGTGTTCAACTTTCATCTATAATATAAATATTGATTAAAAGTAGGACTAACACACTTCCATCTCATCCAAAGCACCTAAATTTTCTCACCATTATTTGTGAGGCATAATAAAGTTACACTCTTCACATTCTTGATTTATATTTTAAATTATTCCACATTATAGTTTTTCATTATATGTATATACATATGTAAACACACACACATACATACACATACACTCACACATATGTATATATTTCCCTAGTGAGAAGACAGTAGACTATAATATAGAGCTATTATGAAAGTATATAATTTCATTTTCTAGAGGTTTTTAAAGAATTAAAAGGGCATTTATTTGTGCAAGTTTCTAATGAAGAGCTATTAGAACGTTAGCAAAACAGACATTTAGGGATGTTATAGCTTGAGTCTTAGAACTGTAGGTAGTAGGTAGATAAGAAAACTAATATAGGAAATACTTAAGTGGTTACACAGCAGCATGTCTTCAATAACAACAAAAAAGCCAAAACAAATACTATTTTTTTTCTAGCCCAACATAAATTTTTGCACAAGAAATGTTGTTAATGTAAATGCTGCACTATATTCATGATTTAAAAATCACTTTGGCAAGGTATAGCAGGGAGGATTCTGCATGATATACTTCTACGTGAAGGACTTGGTACACATCCAAAATGGAAAGATACTCTCAATTCTAAAAATGAGAAGTGCATGTGATTCTTGACCTGCTGTGCTAAGAACACTAGAAATCAGTTCCAATGGCCATAAGTTAGGACAAGAATCATCGTATGAATAAAAAGGAGTTCCTGCTCTCTTTCCAATGTATTTGAGCCTTTTGTAACTACTCACAAATAACACTGGTGGGGATTTACCAATAGGGGAATACTCTTTGAAAATTAAAAGCCCTTAGGTCAGGAGTTACTACTCTGTAGGGATATGATGGAAATATTACTACTAGCCCTGATTTCTAAAATGCGTACATGAAAACCACAGCTTAAAAGGTTTTTAAGGTCTCATCCTGGCTAATTGAATGCCTTGCTGAAATTTCTCTACATGACATTAGAGAGTACAGTAGTTACCACTTTCTGAACTACTACTAATCAGGAAACTCTGAGTCCAGCCTGGTTCTCCTGCAACCAGTTGCTTGAAGTTAAACTCATCCTTTAACCTTTGTAAGTCACCCTTTTCTCCTTGATAACAGGGTGACTACTTATTGATGTGATTGTGTGAAACTGAAGAGGTTATGTATCAAAAATATTAAAGCCCTGCTTAAGTGTAAGTATGTAAATACTTTCCTAATTTCCTCTGAATCAAGTTCTCATGTGTCTATGTTCTAAATCTACATGCTTATGGGGAGCTGTTTGGTCACGAGCATTAAGAGAATCTACCATTCCAAGTGCATTGCTGTGCTTGCACATGATCACTTTCGGGGGGAATTTATTGCAAGGATGCTCCCCGTGCACAAAACATATTTTGAAATTCTCTTTCATAATTGCTTCAAAATTGGTTACCCAATTTTAACGATCATGCTTTGTAAGCAACGTAAATATTGTTCATGTTATCACACACTTCATTCACCACAACTGTATCAGAATGCCTTTGTGTTGCTGTGATTGTAAGTCATATGGAAATAAGATTGTCAGAATTTGGCAGCAGAATAAATTTTAAAAGCCCATAGATACCGAATCAGGAAAACTGAAGTAATTCCTATCCTTGGCATTTACTAAAATTTCTGTCTTATGAAAGTTGTTTGCTCCCTTTCATTCTATTTCTTCACTAAAACTGGACAATTATAGTGGTATGCCTATTTCATTAGATTATTAGAGCAATGATATGATTGTGGATCACTATTTATTCAAATGTTAAAATATGAGATGATGTTTGTTAGTGACTGAATTGTTAACTGATGGTAACAACCATAGAACACTTGGGAGGTGGATTGGGAGAAGTGTTTGATGTGCAATGGTTAATGGGAATTTATATAAGACAGCTGTACAGGGAAGTAAAGTTGGTAATGAAGACAGTAGGGAAGTGTAAACCACAAGTAAAAATTTATAAAGGAATTTACTAATGGAAGGTCAAAAACAAGAATTTGAGTAACACCTATATTTAAGATAGATTTATAGGAGGCTGAAGAAAATAATCCAATGTTAACAGAGAACAAGAAAGAGAGTTTCTTGTTGTGAGACAGAAGGGTATTAAAAATGCAATGAAAAAGTTTTCGGCCGGGCACCAGTGGCTAAGGCCTGTAATCCCAGCACTTTGGGAGGGCGAGGCGGGCAGATCATGAGGTCAGGAGTTTGAGACCAGCCTAGCCAACATAGTGAAACCCCATCTCTACTAAAAATACAAAAATTAGTCAGGCGTGGTGGCAGGCGCCTGTAATACTAGCTACTCGAGAGGCTGAGGCAGGAGAATCGCTTGAACCCGGGAGGTGGAGGTTGCAGTGAGCTGAGATGGTGCCACTGCACACCAGCCTGGGCGACAGTGAGACACTCCATCCCAAAAAAAAAAAAAAAAAGTTTTCAAGAAGAATATAAGTTAGGGGATTAAGATAACATTGATGACCTTTAAGAAAGCAGTTTCAGTAGTATGAGAAAAACAGACAAATATGTGTGTTTTTCCCACATTTGTCTGTTTTTCCAACACTACTGAAATTATATGTGTATATGTGTGTGTGTATATATATTATATATGTATAATTATATATAATTTAATTTCCATAAAAGAAATTTAAATAAATAAATATATATATATATATATAATTTGGCAGGAGTATGTTATGATGAAGGGAAAAGTTAAAAAATGATAAATTTTATCATTATTATGCATTTAAAACACTAAATATCCATTCTAAATAAAAGTATGGTATGCTATGATTACCAAAAATATGGGTATTATAATGGAAAAGAGGAATTGCAACTCATGTTTAAACATTTACTTTAAGCATTAAGAACTTTAAGCACAAATGCCTAATTTAAGAATTTAGTTCTTTTGTTTACAATAAAAACCAAATCGGAAGTAAAAATAACAGTGCTTTAAATTTCAGACCTATATATCAAATCATGCCTCCCATCAGCTATTTAACAGGCATCTCAAATGTAATGTATCCCCAAACAGACTTCATTTCCCCTAACCCTACTAAGCCTACCCCTCTCCCTGGGTCTCTTCCCTTAAAACGGAAGTTCCATGAGTGAAGAACATCATCTCTTTTATTTAATTAATGAAGAGAAAAACAATACATAATGACTCAAAGTAAAGGGCAGAGTGTTTCAAAGTATTTGGTTTCTAGATCTCCTTATAGTATCAAAAATTATTGAGTGCCCCAGGGTCTTTTTTATGTGGGTTAGATGTACTAATATTTCTATAATAGAAATTAAAAATTTAAAAAGTTATTAATGTACCTAAAAATACTAGTAATAAATTTATATCATATAAAGATAATAATTTTACTTTTAAAATCCCTACATTTTCTAAGACAAAAATTCAGTGAGAAGAGTGGCATCATCTTACATTTTTGCAAATCTCTTTAATTTCTGGCTTAATACAAGACAGCTGGATTCCCATATCTGATTCTGCACTCTATTAATTGGGATACGTTACTGGAAAGAAAAGAGTGCTTTCCATAGCCTTTAAAAATATTTGTGATTTTTCTTCACTATTCTACCAACACTCAACACCTACTAGGTTTTTAAAGATTGGAGCTAATGTAGAATCTAAATCCATATAAATAAATTTTCATATTCCATACATTAATATCCACATGAATATCCACTAGTCTATATTGCATATAAATGGAAATTTTACCCACGAATTTTGTAAAATCAAACATTAGTTACTTGGAAAATATTGGCCCGCTGAGCTAAGCAGAACTTCTACATTTTGGCACATCCATTATAAAATATTATTTTTAGAAGCACATTTGTAAATATCATTAAAAGACTCATCAAGAAAGTGGAAAATTCTAATTGATATGAAAGGCTGAATTACACCACTAGCAAAATGTACTCAATTGTTTTTCTTAAAAAGATAGCTCCTTCTTTTTTCATTTCAGAGAAAATATCTGCTGAATACTCAACTCTGAATATGAATAATTTGTCTGTTAGTCATTGTTTAAGTAAAAATGGTGTTTCATCATAATTTTGGTATGCAGCAGCAATGCTTCATGCCTACTCTTCATTTTGTCACAGAGATCATTAAAAAGATGTATAATTAAGAGTCAAGAGTTAATAAAATTTATACTTATTTTACTTCATTAAGGACATTCTTAAATGAAACTGCATTTTCCTCCTATCTTACTAGTACTACATTGCTTTTACTAAGTTTCCAGAGTTTTATCCACCACTGATTTTGCACCAATTACAAATGTAAACCCAATGAAAACGGCAAATAATATCTTACTGTTATTATGAAAACAATAGTTTGGCTTTACGCATCTCCTTACAGAGTTTCAAAGACTACACTTTGAAAACCATTGGTTTAGAGATAATTTTATGTAATATTGTTTTTATAAAGATGATCTGGAAATACTGAATTTATGTAAAGATTGGTACATTATTTCATCTCAATTACTGTTATTCTCCATTAAAAATATATCTAAAATTTTAAGATATACCATCAAATTTGAACTCCATGAAACAAACTTTATAGTAACCTACAGTACTTAACTACAATGTAGTAACATTTTGTGAAATCCACATTTAGTATCGGTACCATCTATCCAAAAGTTAGATTTCCTCCTACTTGAAGGCCGTGATGAAATGGTGATTAAAAACAGCAGTTAACACAAATTCATGCCTGCTAATTCAGAAGAATGCTTGGAGCTGCCCAATGAAGCATGGTTCCAAAGCCAGCAGAGTGAATTGTTTGTAACTAAGACTATTGGCTTAAGAGTTTTCTACAGGTGATTTTCCATGGTAATGTGGAAATCATTTCATTTTGTTTGTTGCAAATAGCAAAATGAAGGATTTTGTTAGCTATCTTTATAATCAGCTACAATGAAATGTGCCTGTGAAAAGTTAAAGTACAATAGTAGTTACAGTATAGCATAAAGACCAGAGATGCAGCCAAATGACCCAGGGTCCAATCCCACCACCTGCAACCTGTGAGAGCACATCAGGAAAGAGGGGATCGCAACAGTGCTTCCTCTTATTAGTACTAGTGATTATTGTTATTAATACAATAGTTTTGGAAACACAAATTGAATTAATATATGTAAAGTTCTCAGAATAGTGCAAGGAATAGTTAGTAATAAATATTTTTATTTCATTTGTCAAAAAAAAATTGTGAAAGACTTTGAAATGGGTGAAAAGATTAGCAAGTCCTGGCCAGTCCACTCCTTTGGGTTCACTCAACTATTGTTTATCTTTAAACCATTTTACAACTTCATAAATTAATGAAAACTAATCATAATGCAAGTATTCTTATAAGGTGGAAAACAACTGACTATTGCCCTGTGGATATTAACCAATTTTACAAATGTGCATAAATTTATTTCAGCATTCCTGAACGTCTCTGTATATGTCTATTCTTCTTTTTCCAGCAGATTGAAATGTCTTACTGGTTCCCTCATTAATTAATAGACTGTAAAATAATTAACAAGTGTCCTTTTTTTTTTTTTTTTTGAGACGGAGTCTTTCTCTGTCCCCCAGGCTGGAGTGCAGTGGCGCGATCTCGGCTCACTGCAAGCTCTGCCTCCCGGGTGCACGCCATTCTCCTGCCTCAGCCTCCCGAGTAGCTGGGACTACAGGCGCCCGCCAACATGCCTGGCTAATTTTTTGTATTTTTAGTAGAGACGGGGTTTCACCGTGTTAGCCAGGATGGTCTCGATCTCCTGACCTTGTGATCCTCCCGCCTCGGCCTCCCAAAGTGCTGGGATTACAGGCTTGAGCCACCACGCCCCGCCACTTGCAGTGAGCCGAGATCGCGCCACTGCAAGCTCTGCCTCCCGGGTGCACGCCATTCTCCTGCCTCAGCCTCCCGAGTAGCTGGGACTACAGGCGCCCGCCAACATGCCTGGCTAATTTTTTGTATTTTTAGTAGAGACGGGGTTTCACCGTGTTAGCCAGGATGGTCTCGATCTCCTGACCTTGTGATCCTCCCGCCTCGGCCTCCCAAAGTGCTGGGATTACAGGCTTGAGCCACCACGCCCCGCCACAAGTGTTCATTTTATATTTGTATAAGTGTCATGATTTTAGAGTTTTAAAAGTTTACTGCTCAACACACTGCTTCAAAGAAATCTGATATTGATTAAAGGGGAAATCATACTATGAGGAGAATTAATGTAATTTTGGAATATGCCAAGACCAGGTGGTGTGGCTTACTGGAGACAGCATTGGAAGTCCTCAGAGATCATCAAGTTAACACCACCGAGCTCTCAAATCAAAGGTAATCAGGTTAGAATATTTTCACTATTGAAAAATAGGGGAACAAATATAATATTTCTTAAAGTTATTTTTAATAGACTATGGTCAGATATTTATTTTAGGCTTAGTTATCGAGGATATTTATGTAGAATATCTCATTTCCTAACAAAGCTACATATGCAAAATGTTATCCACAAAAACCAAAAGGTTTTTTTCCTTTGTCCTGTTCTGTCAGAGTAATTTAAGCTGATTCCCTTGGTGTTCTGTCCAAGGTTACAATTCTGGATCTGGAAGCAGCAGATCATCAGTTGTTTTCATCCCACTTTTTCTACTGGCAGCCTAAAAATTCCCAGAGCTACCATATTGAGTTTTTAATGTATTATATGATTTTATATATTTTATATGATTTTATAATTTAAAAGACATTTATTTTATTTTATACACAATTTAAAACCCAAATATATATAATGTGTAAATAAACATATTCACTTTTAATAGATATCTTTTATTTTTCCTTTCAATATAGCCCTATATTTAAAAAATACGAATACAATGAAACTAGGGAATTGGAGCTGAGTAAACTGGAGGTCACCATACTTCAGGCAGGAAAACACTAAATTTGTATTTACCATTATTTATCTATTCATTTCAGAAAATTATTTACTGGGTATGTTTAGTATGAAATAGTGCAAAATGTCTGTTTTACTTATTAAAGAATAAAATAAGGAGTATAAGCATACATTTACACATAATCCTGTGACAATAACAGATAATTGTTATTTACTGATTTAATGGATCTACTTTTGAGTTTAAAATAGTCTGAGGTTAAGTATACACTAAATATAGTTTAGTTTCTTTTCATAGCAATGTTTTATAACTCAAAGTAATTTTTCTGATAAAATATTGGGTGTTTCCTTTTATATATGAAATAGAAAAAATGTTTTTACCCTAAAAATATCTGAATACTACTTCCTTTGTGCAAATTCATTAAACACATTAAATTGCTTGTTTTACAGCAAGTATGCAATGTCTGACTTTTCTTTTCTGCCATTACTTTATTCCAAGAAATTCAATGATGCCCCTTCCTACATGAAAAGTGAAATCTTATATATAAACATGGTGGAATCAGGCTGCAGAGCAAAGTGGGGAGTTTAACTAATTACATTGCTACATTGCTCCAACTATCACAAAATGGGAAAGCTGTAATACAGATTTGCACCTTCATGTCAAATTTCTGGCACGCAATTATGTAAGTAGAAGTAAAACTAAAACTTTCTGGAAAACTAGTATTTAACCATCATAAAATTCTGCATCTTCACAATGATAAGTGATTGCATAAGTACTTTTTATGGGTAGATTAACTTACTACATTCTGGCATAGGTGTTCTTAAATGTTCTCTAATCTTGGACCACTTGGATTTGTCCAAAGACTCCATAGATCAATCACACTCAATAACCCCTACTTCCTAAGTACCCTTCCCACCAAAAAAAAGAATGCAGAGAGATGGGAGTTATACAGAATGGGGGTAAAGAAATCTCTGTTTATGGTAAGACACTAATGAGATAATGCAAACTTTTTACTGAATTACATAATCATCCCCCAAACAAAAGCTTGGTTTTTATCACTCTGTAATCATGAATTATGCAAGCTTGATTCCAGTTAAGCATTCTTAACTATGTGGGAACTCTTACAGGCGACAGTGATTTACTTGAAGAAATACTGCAAAAGACAGAGAGCTGCTCCTGGCAGCCTTGGAGAGAGGGAGACCCTAAAACTGTGAACTGGGAATTAGAGATGAACGAGAGAAGCCTGTGCTACTTCCACAAGCTTGCTCTGTGATTTTGGATCACTGACTTCTTTCAGGTATTTCTTCTCTCATTTCATCTTTTCATTAACAATGCTTTAGCCATTGGATTCAAATTTAATCAAATTTAAATTTGATGATATTTAGCATATTTTTATGAGTAAGCAAAATAATTCCTCCTTCTTTATAACTCTACTTGTAAAGACAAGGCTTTTCATCGCACAAATAACATTTGGAACCATTACAGAGGAAAAATTTGTCTTTCAAACTGTAAATTAAAAATCATTTCAAGACTCATAGCAAGATAACTTTGTTCCATCCTATATGGTTATTACTTCCACTAATAACCCTGTACTATATTTATAACTAAAACAAACCTCCTAAGTATTATGTACCTCCATGAAATAGCAAATTGCCCCCTAAGGTTGTAATCAGAATGAAACCCAATAATTTGGTAAATTTCTTATACTTGAAGTAAGGTAATTTTATAAATTCAAATGGTAATACTAGTTATTATACTTGGTTTTTACATGAAGTTTGTATTTTAATACCTATACTTCTGTTTAAAATATACTGATGTTCAGCAAATGAAATATCTTTTAAGAAGTTTTGAGTTTTGACTATGCTAAACTACCACTAAGAAAGTTTTCTTAAATTCTATAAATTCAGTTTTACTTCCTTTCACCCAACTGCTAAATCCACGACCACAGGAAATGCAAACAATAATAAGTAGACTTCTTAAATATGATGTTAATCCTGGCATGTTGTTTTCTAGCCTTTCACAAGTCATGTTTGGAAAGCAGAAATCTCATTCTGCCCCAGCAAAATGCTTTATTCATGACTTTGAAAATGCCAAGATCAAAAGGGGGTAGATCTAATTCAATTCAATTTGTTCAAGTGGACAGAAAAGATGTTCTTTTATTCCGATGACAAGGACATTTGATCCAGAAAAGCTGTAGTACTTCTTTCTAAAAGAAGGGCACACACCTTGCTTTATGAATTATGTTTTGAAAATGTCTTTGCTGATCAGCGTATTAATAGATCCAAATAACAATCTAAAAATTAGGCAATTAACAAATCTTCTGGCCAAAAAGTAAAAGAGAAGTATGTCATTATCAACAGCCCATGAGCATAAAGAACCACCTTGTGAGATTTTGTTCCTCTGAAAACCTTGGGCAGAGTTGAGGGATGCCACTTCTCAAGCTCTGTGAATTGAGAGAAAAAAATACTTCACATGGCGTCAATAAATCTAACCAGTTTATTTATCAAAAGGACAGAGGACTATCCTCACTAGCAACCCTTAGGGAATCAAACTTTAAGTCTTCTATAAAAGAATTTCCTAAAGAGCACCTATACCACTGGTATTTTGCCAAAAACTAGGGCAAATCTTACGGTCTTCCTTACTCAGAAATAAGCTCTTCAATGGTATATGTCACTGTTGGTCATGTGATAAGGAAGCAAAACAAAGGGATCAAAGGATCTTGAAAACACAAATTACAATAAAAATTAAATTAGAGGGTGTGGGAGAGTATCATTCCACTAGAAAATGGGACATTTTGGGGATGTGGTATTTACTACAAATATAGGACTCCAAGAAAAATATGGATGCTCCACAGCAGCTTCTCCAAAACTTGGTACATTACCAGCTCCCCGATTAGCCTTTTAAATGTTAGCACCTGAATGTCTAGCTTTCCAGAGTAGGGGGAGTTCATGAGGCTGAGCAGGGTTTTCACCTTCATCTGCGCATCAGTATTACCCGGAAAGCTTCTATAAAATGTGGAAGTCGGTGTCTCTTTCCAATTAAATCTAGGTCCTCGGGCTCCAAGCACAGATAGTGTTTAAATGTCACCATAAGAGATTCTAACATACAGCCAGGGCTGCAAATCATTGATTTCGGGTATAAATATAGGATTTGCAAAGGGAAAAGGTAAATTTAGGAAAATATAAATTCAGGAAGTATAAATGTAAATATATTGTATCCCAGGGCTTGACTGACATGTCCTGAGGTCTGGATACCACTCTGTGGATACCAACGCTAGATACCTTTCACTGTGGTATTTCCTAATCAAAAGGAGGATGTGTACATTGCATTCGTTCCTTGTTATCCTCTTTCTTTTTTTGTTGATCAGATCCAGGAAGTTAGAGCAACAATCACCAGCCATGATCTTCTCATAACCCTGGCAATAGTCTTACCAATTGCAACCCTTTTCTCAAGAGAGCGGGCTACAATGGTACTTTCAAGTGAAAACATGGGCAATAAGTAAACTTGACTTTGGTAGATGATTGCTTTGGAGCTAATGACTCTATGAGACTGGATTAACTGACACTTATCTTCTGCCTTGCCAATTTCATCCCTAGAAATAGGCAGCTGGGTTTCATGGTAAGAATGGGAACTGGCAAAAATGCCCTGGTGGCTGGGCAAGCAAAGGCTGCTAGAAAGCAGAAAGCTGCTGGCCCAGTTCCAGAGGAAAAAAAACACCTCTTATGGCTGAGTGGCAATGAATGACCAATGGAGAGAGAAGTAACACTATTTAATTCTCTCAATTCCTTCTCTTCCAAGTGCCAAGGAGCAGGCAGCAGACTCATGTTGTAAAAAGTGGTTTCTGCCCCTTCTACTGTTTCTCACCAAAGAATCACATTGGAAGCCTCAAGAGAATCAGGTACATAGAGCTCATAATGATGGTGTTGATTGTGTAAAATTATAGTATTTCCAAGAAACACACAAAATGATTTCTGCATGAATAGCTCTCAAGTTCATATATGTCATTTATGTCCAACATGTAAAACCTTTCAAATGATGCCTTTTTATTAGTATCTCCATGTGAATTTAGAGGTAGTGGCAGAAGACTCCAAAACCTAAAGGGTCAGAGAGCTGCATGTTTAGTTTTTAAGAAACTCCAAAACTACTTTTTAGAGTTGTTACAGAATTTTGCACTTCCACCAGCAATGTATAAGTGGTCCAGTTTCACAACATCCTCACTCCCGTTTGATGTTGCCACTATTTTTTATTTTAGTCATTCTGATGGGTGTATGGTGATATTCCACTATAGTTTTAATTTGCATTTTCCAAATGGCTAAGGCTGCGAAAAATCCTTTTATGTGCTTATTTCCTATCTGTACATCATCTTTAGTGTGATGTCTGTTAATGTCTTTTGCCCGTTTTCTAGTTGGATGATTTCTCTCTACTGCTGAGTTGTAAGAGTTTTTTTGTGTAATCTAGTTATTAGTTTTTTTTTTTCAGATATGTGGTTTGCAAACATTTTCTTCCAGTTTTTAGCTTGTCTTTTCATCCTTATTAGTCTTTTTTCAGATGTGTGGTTTGCAAACATTTTCTTTCAGTCTTTAGACTGTCTTTTCATCTTTTAAACAGAGCTTTTCACAGGACAAAAGTTTTCAATTTTAGTGAAGCACAAATTATTACTTTTTTTATTTATAAATCATGCTTTTGGTGGCAAGCCTAAGATCCAAAGAACTTTGACTATTCCTAGATTCCATGATTTTATCCAATTCTTTTCTAAAAGTTTTATAGTTTAATGTTTTACATTTAAGTCTGTGATCCATTTTGTTTTTTTGCAGAAGGTGTGAGGTTTAGGTAAAGATTAATATTTTGGAGTGTGGATGCCTAACTACTCTAGTACTGATTGTTGAAAAGGCTACCTTTCTTTCATTAAATTGGTTTTTCATCTTTGTCAAAAATCAGCTGAGCTTATTTTTTTAATCTATTTCTAGATTATCTATTCTTTTCTATAGCACAATGACTGTACTCACTAATAAACATGACTTGATGAAAAATGCTTATCAACGTCTCCATTGGAATTTTAAAAAATTGAAGTTGCCTCAAATGTCATTCTATGGTGAAAATATTATAAACTTTTTTTTTCTCTTATTAAGCATTGCCTCACCACACAAGTGTCATTAGGCAAATCACAGCCCCTCTCCCCTACTGACATAAGCAGGATTAGTGAAATAGCAACAAATTCTGTTTCACCCTCATATCATCACTTCTCCAGATCCCTGCACCTATGTATCCACTGAGTCCTGTCAGAAGGCAGTGATTAAAGCTTATGACTTGTGATGGATCAGAACATTACATAATTACCACTCTCTTCTAGTTTATCACTGAGCCCAGATATGCTGTATAAACTCAATTACCAGATCATTTATACACTCCAGACCGCTTAGCAGCATAACTAAAATGATGTGAGGCCAGCAGCACCAAACACTCTACCATGAGCAATTCTAGATAGATAGATAGATAGATAGATAGATAGATAGATAGATAGATAGATAGATAGATAGATAGATGAAATCCAATAGTGAATCTAACTTCAATGAAGTGAAGCCTGGTGCAAGGCCTTTAACAATACAAAAGTCAATCTCTCTCTCAGCCTCTTTCACTTTTTCAGTGTCTTTATAGCAAGTCAGCAATTTGATCAGTCTGGCTTGCTTCCTGTGCTCATTTCTGGGCCAGTCTCAGCTTATAACGCATGGAGTCTATGCTTGGTCAGGCTCAGGATATATATTGAGACTCTCAGACCCACCAGAACTAGATAGAGAAAGCTTCTGAATTGGAACATGGCTGGACAGGAAAAATAAGAAGTGGCCACCCTTCTAAGCAAGATGAGAGGTCAAAACTAGCTCCCTGTCCCAATTCCACCCAGAGGAACCTCACTCAAGGATGTTCCTGTCAATTGCTTCTTCAGGCCTCATATACCAACTGCCCTTTACTGGGAGTGCTTTAGCTTCTGCAGCAACTCCAAAGATGGAGTATCACCTAGTGGGAAAGCTCTCATGGCTTTCACGTCTTTAAAGTTCCAAAAAGCTAATCTTTGAAGATTGTCACAACCAAGACACACACAAACATACAACGTTAGAAAATAGAAACAAATGCCAAGAACCCAAAGCAGCCATGATACTGGCTTTTAGTCCAGTCAATTCCCTCATGCAATATTTCCCCACACAAAAGCAAAGTTCTAGCACCCCAATTATATCACAGAGACTCACTGTGTCTGTGTCTGTCCACCTTCCTAAATAAGTCTTTAGGTATTAACAGAGTATGTTCCAGATTTGGGTCCTTATGATAAGGGTAGTTACAAGACATTAAACCATTTTTAACATAGATGTCCTCACCACTTCCCCAACAAGTAATCTTCTGGCTGCTGTTATTAGAGAAATTTGAAGTGAGAAATACAGTCATCCCTCCATATCCATGGGGGATTGGTTCCAGGACCCTGCAAGGATACCAAAGTCCTCAAATGCTCAAGGTCCTTACATAAAACGACACAGCATTTTCATTTAACCTATGCACATCTTCCCATATATAGTACTTTAAATCATCTCTAGATTATAATACCTAATACAATGGAAATAGTTGTTATACTTTATTTTTAAAATGTATATTATTTTATTGTCATATTGTTATTTATTTTTTTTCATAATTTCTATTCACAGTTGGTTGAAGCCACAGATACGGAACCCACAGATACAAAGGGCTAACTGTACAGGAATCTGAAAGGCCATTTAGGAAGTTATGGCAGAAGTCTCAGCAAGAAACAATGGAAGCTTGGATGACGGCACTACCAGATTAAATGGAAAGAAGTGATAACATCCAGAAAATTTTATACTACGAAATCAATGAGAATTGATCAGTCAATCTAGACATCAGTAAGAATCACTTTTCCCCTGACATTTACATAAAATTGACATCATATTTATGCCAACCTGTAGAAGTCCAGCGCTCCTCCCAAGATGTCTGCAAATCCTAGGAGCTTGAAGCTGTCAGAACTGCCTCTCATGTTCTATTCCCCCTTAACTCTGAACTCCTTTCCCTCATATGTGAACTCTTATAGTTTTTCTTAGTCCTTAACTTTGCCCTTACCTTCAAGGAAACAAAGCCCCATTTTCTTGCTTTCTCCAAAACACCAACCCACTTGGCATCTGTACAACTAACTGTTGGAGGCTAAGGAGGATGTGAAGAGGGTATATAACAGATCTATGCATTATTTTAAAAGTGCAACAAAGCTACCCATTTCAAAATGGAATAATCTCTCCTTTGAATGTCCTGCAGATACCAGGAATTTTTCATTGTCAAGTATTTCTCTCCATATCTCCTGCCTTCTACATATTGTCTCTTACTTATCTTTTTCCCAACCATCCATATTGTCTTATCCTCCCCAAAAGCCCTATTTGCTTTCTCTTTGTCCACCTAAATATATCCAGGTTATCACTAGAGAACTTCAACTTCAAAACTAAATATGCCAGTGAAGGTAGTTTTACAAACAAGCCTCACTTTTCCTTGAGTGGAGTTCTGTGGCCAACTCGCAAACTAGTTTTGTTTTTTATTTAGTTTTTTTTTCCTTGCTACCATTAAAAACAGAGGGATTAACGATAGCATCCTAATTCTAGCACTTTCACAGCTGTATGTATGTGTGGTGCCGGGAGGTAAATTATGATGCTGTTTCTCACATTCGGAAAGAAAAATCCACTTGCCTCTGTCTCTAAAACAATCTTGTTTTCTTGCAAACTGCAAAAATTTGCAGTCATTGCACCTAAAGTTCTCAAGTTTTATTGGACTTTCCTTCCTTTTCCTTGGTGTCAGTCCTGTGTTTAAATTTCATTTGTCTTTTGACCTAGAGTGTGTGGCATCTTAACATGGGTATCTTGAGTTCATAACAGGAAACTCTCCAAAGTTCACAGCCAGTATGTCCTCGGTCACATGCCACTCCTCCAAAATTTCACCTATACTCAGAATTTGGCTTTTTCCAGGACTTGTATAAATTAAGACTTACTGAACAGTAGTGGAAACACTCCTTTCTACTGTATTTTTTCTGCAGCAAATGGATATGTCTTTATATCCTCCAGACTACCATTTGTTTCCTCTTCTTATATTTCCATCTCCTTTCAAGCAGATCTTAGCTGAGCTTTATAAAGTTCAACCTGCTTCTTCAATTACATCCCATTTCTCTTCCATTTGTAAGGCTGAGCTTTTACTGGATAAGAGTGTCATCTTATTTCTTTTTCTTTCTTTTCCCTCAGTTTCTACTTTTACAGCAAAACAAGACTCTTCTTTTTTTTTTTTTTTTTGGTAATTCAGTTAATATCACTACTAATGTTCTTACTGTGCCATTTCCAACACCTAAGTAGTTCTCTCTTCACATATTGGATAGACAATGCTAACTGCTGCAAGAGACAAGCCTCGGAATTCCAGTGAATTACCAAGACAAAAGATCCCTGACTGCTCACATCACTGCCAGGGTTTGGCTAAATGGCCAGTGTCCATCTTGTAGCAATGCCATCTGGACCACATAGCTTCGAAATCACCATGGCAGGAAAAGAGAGAACTGGAAAACTGCATGGGATGTCTTTAAGGACTAGGCATGGAAGATGTTTACATAACTTCCTTCCACATATATTAGCTACAAATTAATCATATGATCTCTAACTTCAAGGGAGTCTGAGATGGAGGAATGGACAAATGCATGTATAGATAGGATGTATGATAAGTGCTAACGGTCTCTGCTACATGTTCTCAATTCTTCTTTTATGTTATATATACATGCTTTATGTTTTTTAGTTTTTATATGTGTTTTCATATAAATATATATTTATATATCATATATAAATATATAATATATATAATTTATAAATACATATAATTTATAATATAATAATATGTATATTATTATAATAATATAATGTATATTATAATTATAATAATATAATTTATAAATATTATATATAATATAATATATATTATATATTTAGAGAGAGAGAGAGAGAGAGAGAGACTTGCTATGCTATGTTGCCCAGGCTAGTCTTAAACTCTTAGCCTCAATCAATCCCCCTGCCTCAGCCTCCCAAAGTGCTAGGATTCCAAATTCTCAGTTCTCTTCATCCTCACAGTTTTTTTCTCTATCTCACAGAAACTTGCAATGTGACTAGTTTGACTTGAGATGTGCTATATGTGTAAAATATAAAATATACACTGAGTTTTGAAAACTGCACAAAAAAGAATGTAAAAATATCTCATTAATATTTTTCATATTAATATAATATTGAAATGATAACATTTTGGATATATTTGGTTAAGTTAAATATATTACAAAAACAATTCCATCTGTTACTTTTTGCTTTTTAATCAATATGACTACTAGAAATTGTTAAATCATATGTGTGCTAATATTGTATCTCTATTGGATGAAGCTGCTCTAGAGATATAGTGCTCCATACATAAGTCTTTCTTTAATTATATTTAATTATGGTCTTGCAATGACTTCCTTGAGGTTTTCTACCTTGGCACTCAAGAGAATGACATACCTTCTTATAATAAATATCCCCATGCTTCTTATTCATTCCTTAATGATTTCCTCCCTTACTGTAGGTAGATCCACTTTCTAGATTTCTGAAATCCATAATCTCCCCCTGCCTTAAATCAACAACAATCATTTATCTGCTCACAATACTGAAATTTTGGCAGAGTTTAGTGGGGATGGCTCCAGTCTGCTCCACTGTTGCCCTGGGGAACTGTTGACAGGTGTTTCAACTGGGCCTGGAAAGTCCAAATGGCTTCACCCGCATGTCTGGTGCCTGAGGCGAGGTGATGGATGCAGGAGCACAGGGGCTGGCTGGGCTCTTACCCCTCTCCCTCTAGAGTCCCTCAGCCACCAAGGCGTCTCTCTCTCCACATGGGCTTTTTTGGCAGTAAGGTTATTGGACTTGTTTAGTGACTGGCTTTACATGACACAAGGCCCCTTAAGGCCTGAGCCTGGAACAGGCACAGTGACATTTCTGTCACATTTCATAGATAAAAACAAGCCACAGGGGTAGTCCAGATTCAAGTACAGTCATGTAATTCATAAAAACATTTTGTTCAACAATGGACCACATATATGACAGTGGTCCCATAAGATTATAATAGGTATGGTAATGTCCTAGGCCTTCACATTCATTCACTCCTCACTTACTAACTCATTCAGAGCAACTTACAGTCCTGCAAGCTCCATTAATTCTACGTGTTCTATACAAATGTACCATTTTTTTATTGTTTATATCGTATTTTTACTGCACCTTTTCTATGTTAAGGTATGTATAGGTATACAAATACTTAGCATTGTGTTACAATTGCCTCAATATTTGGTATAGTAACATGCTGTACAGCTTTGTAGCCTAGGAGCAATAGATTATAATAGTCTAGGTATGAAGTAGGCTATACCATCTAGGCTTGTGTAAGTCCCTTCTACCATGTTCACACAAAAATAAAATCACCCAGCAATGGATTTCTCAGAACATATTCCTGTCATTTCCTTACACAACATGACTGCATAAGGAAAACAAATGCCACCATTTGATGAGAGAAATGTTTAACAATCTTATTTGCAGACCATCCTTCTCATTCAGCAAAGAGTTTAGATTTTTTCATAAAGTGAATTAGGAAGCCATTTTATCTAGCAATGAAATGACGTGATTTAATTGCAGTTTTGAAAAAAACTAGATGAGGAAATGTTTTAGTAGGATATTCTTGTAGTGACCTTTTTACTATGCCTTAGCAAGCTCACCAGAAACATGAGCAGAAACTCATGAGAACCCAAAATCCAATGAAGAAGTAACAAGTGTCATCAAACATAGCCTAAAATTCTCCCTCTGAGAAAGATCCCAACCTCCCCCAGTAGTCTGTATAAACTGCATCCATAACAGTAGGGCTATGGAGTTGATTGTTTCATTCACCAGCTTGTTCAATTCTATTGCATAATTATGGACTATACTCATGGCCATGGCTAGTTATCTCACAAATCTGCTAATTTAATCACAAAGTAGATAAACTTAGCATGAAACAGTGATTGGTTTGACTCATAACCATAAAACCGCTAGAAAAACCGTCAAAGTCCATGTCCTACTGTCAAAAGGTTATTAAAAAAAAATGATCTTGTACATTTACTATGCTTTTAAATGATCAGCTTTCTGTATCCTAACATTAAAGCAATAGGTATACTAGAAATCAAAATGCCAATTGTCATGCTTATAAAATACTCATAAATGCAAAAATCAGTTGCATACAGTATTAGCTCTCTCGATTACCTTTTCACATAAACTTCGATATTCAGTCACTCACCCATTTTATGTTTTTATTCTTAAATAGGTTTTTAATTATTGATATGTCATTATACAGTAAATACTCTCTATATTCACTTATTGTATTCCTCTGCTGGATGCATAAAAGTCAATTTGACTTCGGTCCACTTTAACTGTACTATGAACTTTTATTTATTGATTATTTATTTATGCCTCTTTAAACAAAAACATATGCCTCAAGGGAAATTTACAGTGAACGACAAAGAGACTTAGTCTTAGTAGCAGATGTGTTTTCTAAAATAAAAATTGAAGGCACCAGGCATCAAATCATTAGAAAAGTCATTAACGATAATGGAAAGCATGCAATGGCCTTATTTCTCTGTCACTGAAAACAAGGCAAAGAAATGTTCTAGGAGAATGATTTGAGAATAGTCTTAAAGTCAAAACTAGCTAATCAGCTATTTTTCCCTAGGTAGTAGAAGTAATAATACAATTTCTTTCCTGTCATAGTATCAGGGGAATAGAATAAATGTGTTTCAAGCATCACCTGAAAGAGAAAATAGGAACAATTTTAAAACATTCTCATTAAGTTTAGCATGATTTTATTGTCCTTCGGTAAAACGCATTTCCTATCAGGGAACTCGGTTTCACTATTCTCTTGAAACTGGTTTGAAGAGGAAGGCATGAACAGTTTGAATAATTTCCTGCCAGCTATATGTTATTTTCTTACTGTTGCTTTTCAGGTTATTCCATAAAGTAGACTTGGCCTTACCTAAAACTTAAAGTGCAGATATTATGTCTGTGAATTAAATCACAATCAGCAGTGAACAAGCTTTAAGAGAACCATATTAAATTTTCTTGTACGAGAAAGGATTTTTCATAATGCAAACAAGGAGCACTTGATTTATTTACTTTGGACTTGGGGAAAGGCAGAGAAACGGAAGCATTAGGGAGAAGGAACTGATGAAGGACTGCTGTGAAGAAAGGGAATGAGAAGGGAAAAGGGGATGAGGGTGGCCAGAGGAGTTACAAGAGTGGGGAATTAGGACACTAACGGTGCTTAAAGAACATCCCATTCTAGCTCTTATTAAACCCTGTGAAGCTGTATCTTTGCTCTAACAGGGCTGCAGGTAAAACCCAATTGAGTTATTTTCATTCAGTGATTCACAGACACCATCTCTTCAGTGTCCAGGTTCAAACTTTTCTCCCAGTTCCAATGGAAAGAAGATAAAGAAATGATAGAAAGAAGTTCAAAGGGAAAGAAGGCAAAAAAAAAAAAAAAAAAAAAATGGCACGGACTATGCAATGGTTTGAATGTTTGTCCCCCTGAAAACTCACGCTGAGGCCGGGCGTGGTGGTTCATGCCTGTAATACTAGCACTTTGGGAGGCCGAGGCAGGCAGAATATTTGAGGTCAGGAGTTCAAGACGAGCCTGGCCAACATGGTGAAACCCCATCTCTACTAAAAATACAAAAATTAGACAAACAGTGGCGCACACCTGTAATCTCAGCTACTGGGCAGGCGAGGCGGGAGAATTGTTTGAACCTGGGAGGCAGAGGTTGCATTCAGCCGAGATCATGCCACTGCACTCCAGCCTGGGTGAGACAGACAGAGACTCCCTCAAAAAAAAAAAAAAAAAAGAAAGAAAGAAAGAAAAAAGAAGTTGAAATTTAATTGCCAAAATAATGGTATGGGGAGGTGGGGCCTTTAAGAGGTGATTAGACTTTTCAGGCTCCACCCTCATGGATGGGTTTAATGCCTTAATAAAAGGGCTTTCAAAAATGAGTTTTCTCTCTTGTCTCTTCTCTTCTGCCGTATGAGGAATAGCACTTCTCCCCTGCAGAGGATCCAGCACTCAGGCCACCATCTTGGAAGAGGACACCAGGCCCTCACCAGACACCAACCTGCCAGCCTTGATCTTGGACCAACAGTCCAAACTTGCTCTTGAACTTCCTAGCCTCCAGAACTGTGAGAAATAAATTTCTATTTTTTATAAACTACTTAGGCTGTGGTGTTCTGTGATAGCAGTACAAAACAGACTAACACTGACTGTTTGATAATTTTGGCTTAATGAAGTCATTGTATAATGAAGTGCACTCTGGCTCTCAAAGACCTTAGCATTCATTAGCACCACAGACAACTGTGAGGCATTCCCAGAAGAAGGCAGCATTGCTCCAGATGGCAGTGTAAGGTTGAACACCAGAGGCAATCATAGAAAGTGCCTTTGCGCATCCTCCATGCAGCTCATGGGAGAGGAAGAAAATGGTGCATGAGAAAGCAAGCAGGATGGGCTCCTCAATATATCCAGTAGTGCATATATTAACCAGAAGTAATTGAGTGGTTAAAGAGTAGTTAAATGTATCTAAGAGGACAATTGATGTGTTCCTAGTCATCTAGCATCCATTTCTCCCTTAACAAATAGCAGTATGATCTTCTGGAATTTACATCTCTCCCCACTGTGTATTGTCTTGTTTACATGGTAAATCAGGATGCCCTCCCATGAAGAAAACCATGGAGAACCCCAGGTACTATGGCAGATCATACCTCTTCCTTCTACTAAAGGCCATAATGCAGAAACATGATGTAGGCAATAGTAATTGACATCTCTGCCAATGCACTTTGAAATTTGAACATAATGAATTAAAAGCTGAAGAAATAGGGGCAATTAATTTCTCCAGTGAAGGTAATAGAGCTATGCTATCAAATGGTTTCTATACTGAGATCTGTCAAATTTACAATTGCTAGTTCCTGTTATTTCCTATCATTATTCTGCTTTTCCTTCATTCCTGTGGGTTTCTATATACTGACCAATAAATTCCCTTTGTGCTTAACAGAGACAGTCTCTACTGTTCGTAACATGAGCAAATAGAGTAAGCTTTTTAAGTAAAAAACAGTTATAATTATCACATCTTTAGAAAGGCAGTATAATACATCATGTCCCACTTTATGCAATATGGTATTATTAAAAATTGAATTTTAGATAGACCATTGCTGTATCAGGTCGACAGTTTCTGGATAGTGTGTTATGTGATAGGACCATGGTGATGCATCACAGTTGCACCTCCTTTGCTGTTGACTTGGGTCCTTCAGCCTGAAATGACTTTATGCAGTATTCTGTGTCAAAGACTGCCAGTGGGTCCAATACTATAAACCCTCAAATAATGGTGCCGGTAAAAGCAGGAAAGACACATTCATACCAGGAATATGTATGATTTCCAGTCAAAAAATACTGTTTATTCCCAAGCAAAAGCAGTCCAATACAATCAGCTTGTCAACAAGTAGTTGACTTGTCTCTTTGAGGGATGATGCCATATTGGGGAGGCTGTTACACATTGCCGCTGTCTATCTGTTGGACCTTCAGTAGAGGCAGTAGCCAAAATCAGTTTTGACTTTCTACTGTCCTCAATTTCCTTATTATCCGTCCTTGATTTCTTTTCACTCCATATATTAAGCAAGACTCTTGTCCATCCATCTATTTTGTCTTAGGCAAAGCCATGTTCTGTTAACCATCTCCATAGTTCTCTGCAGGACAAGCCAGCCTGGCTGCCACTTTGATCTTAGTGTTCATTATAATAATTGTACATACTTCACTTCTGAGGGTTAAGTGCCATTGCTTGCCTCTATTTCGGGGACTGCCTTGCCCTGTTTTAATCAGGGAATCTAGTTCTGTTAAGCATCTCCTACTACCTTCCCTACTTACAGGAGACAGTTATCACTGAGATTCTTGCCGATAGTGATGTTACTCTCACCAGTGCATTTTTATTTGGTAAATGGAGGGTTCCCTGGGTCCTCCCACAGAATGCAGTTGATTTTTTTGCCCTTAGGTAGTATATGCACTTTAGCATGCCCATTCTCTGAACCTTGCATTTCTTCCTCCATTGCTTGCATAGCAGTTCTAGTATTTCTCCTTCACATAGTGCAAGCCTTCATTTTCTCCAAACTTGCAAGCAAATTTGCACTGTTTCCCAGGGTCCTTGCCAGGGTGTAAAATTCTGTATCAAAGAGAATGCTCCCATAATAATAAACACTTCTTTATCCAACTTGACTTTCTGCCTCTTCCACTCACCACCATGATCTAGCACCCTCAGGATCCAGTCCTATACATATGTTCCTGGTTCCTGCTTTTATATTTGACTAGGCCCTGCAGCAACTCTTTCAAGAAATAGCCCTTCTCCTCCTTTAGCAAAATACACTAGAGTACACTGGCCAGGTTATCTTGTGACAACAACAGTGATTAGTCTGGCATCCAGAAGGAGAGGTGGAGACAGATCCTGACTTGCAAGGCAGCATCCTCTATATCTTCAAGCAGGTCCCAGGGAGTTTAATTGACAGCGATCAGCCATTTCTGCAGACCCAGTGGATACAGGGCTATCTGAAGGTTTCAAGGTTCTGGTATCATTAATCCACATGTCTCCATTCCAATTCTCAGGTTCCAGACCTTGCCAACCATGACCCTGACCTTGGTAATTGCACATTTGCTATGAATGAGAATTCAACCTCCTCTGGAGCTCTGCTACACTTATAATTATATCCTGGCCTGATCCTCAGCTTTTTCTGGCCTCCAGCTGCAAAGCCTGGGACTCTTTTTATATGCTGCCAAATAGGCCTTCTGATTTTCACATTTTACCTTAAACTGTTGATTAATCACCATCAGCTTTTTATGGTCTTTGTCTAATGCATCAATAGGACTCTGATTCTATTGTCTTTATAATTGCTCCTTTCTCAAACCTCTCTAACCTATGAGCTATTGCAGTAGTCAGTGCATTACCTTCCCTAGCATGGCATTCCAGTTCATCCCCAGGGACCACTTTAACAATTGTTCTGTTACAGCTTGTCAGAGGCAATCAGCACTCCACCGACCAGTGAAGCGATCACATTTCCAGCCGGCCAGGAGTGATACAGCTCCAAATTCCTGTTTCTGAATCTGCTTCCTAGGGCTACTCTGGGCATTAGACATGTGTCTGAGTTCCCAGGACATGAGCTCTGAGACAGATTTGCATGCAGGAAATTTACTGGGGAGTACCTGCAGGAAAACACCTATAAAGGAATAAGGAAAGAAGAGTTGGGCAGAGGATGAAGTTGAAGGCAATGCATTTGCAAAAGGACTTCAGGTGATCCTACAGGGGGTACTCTGGCTAGGATGACCTTTCAGAGTTGTCCAAGATTGAGGCAAGGTCCGGCTCTCCGCACCCTTACGTTAACTGGTCATGGATGTGGGCTGCCCCTTGGAAAAGGGTACAACATTTGTGAAGCAGCTTCCTCAGTCCAGCATGCCCCTCAGCTAGGGGCTCAGTCCTGAAGGGTGATTTGGGAGCCCTCACAGCATCTGCTGCATTTGTACACATCACACTAAGGGAGAGCAGCAGATTTACAGGAGTTTTGTTTTAAAAGTCTTGGTTTGTATCTTGACTCTACCTATGACAAGACAAATAACTGGGCAAGATGTTTAACTTGTCTTATTTTGGGTTTTCTCTCTCATAGAAAATAAGATACTCACTTTTTTTCTTTATTAACATTATCTTGGTTTTGTTGTTTGTTTAAATGGAGTCTAGGGAGTCTAGGTCTGTCGCCCAGGCTGGCACTATCTCGGCTCACTGCAATCTCCACCTCCCGGGTTCAAACAATTCTCCTGCCTTGGCCTCTTGAGTAGCTGAGATTACAGGCATGCACCACCACATTGGCTAATTTTTTTTTTTTTAGTAGAGACGGGATTTCACCATATTGGTCATAACGGTCTCGAACTCCTGACCTCCAGTGATCCGCTGACCTTGGCCTTCCAATGTGCTGGGATTACAGGTGTGAGCCACTGCGCCTGGCCTATCTTGGTTATTTTTACATAACTATTATTCAGATGTACTGTAGATTTACCTATCAAAATCCCATTAATATAAAAATTGTATTATCATTTTAAATGAAATTAAAATAAATATACAGATTTTGGAAGATTTTTTTTCAATTCTTGGATTAATGACTTACTAACTTTTTCTTTCTCTTCTTTATATCCTGCCCACTGAACTCTCTGCCCCCTCTCCACCATGTGAGTTGTCACTCTTGCTCTCTATTTCCATCTTTCCGATAGCATTTTAGTTCCAGCTGCTATAACAAAATATCATAGACTAGGTGGCTTATAATCAATAGAAATTTCTCTCTTGGAGTTCTAGAAGCTGGAAATCCGAGATCAGGATGCCAGCATGGTCTGGGTCTGGTGACCTCATAACCCTCTTTTGGGTTGCCAACTTCTCTTATACTCTCCTATGACGGAAAGAGAGTAAGAGAGCTTCCCGAGGTTCCTTTTATAAGGCAATAATCCCTTTCGTGAAGGCTCTGCCTTCGTGATATAATCATTTCCCAAGAGTCCAACCTCCTAGTACTATCACGTTGGTTAGGATTTCAACATATGAACTTTAGCAAACATAAACATTCAGACCATTATAAACAAGCTTCAGTAAAGTTTTGGTGTAAAAAATAAAGATATCTAAAGATTTCTTTTAAATGCTCTAGGGATATGTATTATCTTTTAAATTTTAACTTTTAATTTGCCAACATAGTAAGCTATTTTGGGATGGGACAAAGAATTTGTTCACGTTTTCTAGGAAGAAAACTGTATTTATTTCGTTTATAATTAATGATACCTCATCTTTTCAAATTATTAACACTGACATCGTTATAATATTTTCTCATATTTAAAAACTCCATCCAAACTTGTATTTAAATCCTTCTGAATTCTAATTATATTTCATTTTAATTTTTTTAATTTTGCTCACTAGACTATTTAAAAGTTGCTTTTTAAAAGAGTTTTTGTTTATTTCAAAAACAAGCATTTTTACTTATTTATATATTCAATTTTTTGTATTTTCAAATTCTATAACTTCTGATATTTTTATGATTCTGTTAGTTTTCTTTCCTCTTAGTAAGTTGAAATTTTAGTTTGCTGTTGTTTTTTTTCTTGTTTAATAACGAAGATCATTAATTCTCCTTGGAGTTGGGCTCAATGTTCTGTTTTGAGATGCAGTATCGTCGTTTTTATTATTAATTTACCAAAAAGGATCATTTTGTTTGAATGTTTAATTTCCAAAAGGGTAAGACTTTTCTAATGTTTTGAACTTTTACATTAGTTTAAATAAAATATATGTTTCTTAAAATGTTTAATTAAATCTTTTGTTTCAATAATTATTGCTAATATTTATTCTGATATTCCATATCTTCATTAAAGAGAATATAAATAAAGGGCAGAGGAGAGTCTACTTCCAGCAAAGATGGAGTAGCAGGGACCCACCTTAAACAAATAGCAAGGCAGACAAAATAAATCATTTTCAGATAGTGAGCAACAAGCAGCTTCTATTGGTGATCCCTGGGAGACAGAGGGGAAGCAAACGAGGATAGCCTATGCCCTGTGATTGCCCCAGATTATACACCAGAGTGCTTGTATAGTGAAGCACAAGGAAGGGAAACCAAAACAAAGCCTTAAGTTCTCCATTTTGAGCAAATGGACTCAAGAATTGAGTAAGGTCAGGAAAGCTAGAATTTGTGAGGCAGATTACCCAAGTGGAGACACCTCCATGGAAAGCAGAGAGCTGTGCAGAGAAAGAGTTTTGGAGTCCTGCAGAGGGTTTCCTTTAGTCTTCAACACAATATTGATCAGCTCATGCATGTAAGAAAACTGTGAGAAGACAAGGTAAGAACCACCAGATATACAACACCTGATAGAATTGATCACCAGCAGAACTGCAATGCAAGACATGCTAAAGGAAGTGCTTCAAGAAGAAGGAAAATGACACCAGTGCTCAGATCTTGGTTTATAAATACCACTCTCCAATCAAAGGAACCAGAGTTCCTTACATAGATGGCTGATTCTAGGATAGGGTGAAGAAAGTATAAGATGAACCTTGAACATCTTGTAGTACCAGAGACTGAGGAAGTACTCAAACAACAGAAGGATTTCATAGGAACACAGGAGCCAGCCTGAACAAACTTCCAAAGGGAAAAACTGGAATAATTCATGCAACACAATAATGTAGCACTGGGCTATAATCCAAAGTATAAAATAAATATACCTAAGTCCATGACTATTAAATAATTGACTAAATTAATAAATGGGAGGAAAGAGGCAAATCTTCCTTACAGAAGGATTGCAAATGACATAAAATTTTATATAATTTAAGGGTTGTCTTAGGAGTATACATATAGTCTGTAAGAAACTTTGGGTCATTCATAATACCCCATGGTTAGAAAAGATTATGCCTACATCCAAGGGCCCATGACAAATCCATGATATATGGATTTGCAAAGCTCCTTAGTTACCCAAGCTTAATGAAGCCAGGGAAAAAATAAAAATTATCCTTGCAGTTCCTGGGCAGGAGGATGGGAAAATGACAGCTCACCTGCATCAGCCCTCCTCAGATCAAAGAACAGAAAAAAAAAGCAGTTCAATATAATACTAAATGGCTTTCTACATGACTGTTTCCTTCAGTTCAACTTGAGTGTTGTGAGGTGGCTTTTCTTTGCATGAACAGCTTCCTGGAGATATCTCAGCAAGGCACCATCATAGTTGCCCCTCAAGGGTGGCTGAGAGAGTAACACCAACCTAATAGTCAATGATTGTGCAACCTCTCCTGTGAAGGGAGAAATAATTCGGAATACGTAAAACTACTGACAAGACTTTCTGACCATCTAACATTTTAAAAGAAGCCCTTGGAGCCACTGCTCTTAGAAACTATCGCCAAAAAAATGTCTTCGTGACCCTGAGAAGTTAACACTGAACATGGAAAGAGTTGCTGGGAATTATTACCATCCTTAGTGGCTGTGAGCAATGTGCAACTGTCAAGAGGCACTGGATACCCATAGGAGCCCTCCTAGAACAAACAGTGTGAACAAGTGTGTTGCCTGCTCAGGATCCTCAAAAAGTACTTCAAAGTCACCTCTAATTCAGACAATCCGAAGTCACAACCTACCGCCAAACCAGCTACCCTGCCCCAAACTGGCTGTCTTCCAGTATTTCCCACCTTAATGATTGACAACAAATCAGTAACCTTCATAACTGTACCATCCCCAAACCCAGTGCACCAACACGTCCAGTTACTCTTATGTCCTGATAACTCTTAACTCTGTCACTTCTTGAAATCCTCTGTACTCCACCCTAGTAAATGGCCATCGTCTTTTTCTTGGACAAACTCTATGTGTTTTCCTAACTGATTTTCTTGCCATCCCAAGCTCTAAGCTTTAGACAAGGATTAGAAAATGCAAATAGAATCATATCACACCCCTTCTTAGAAACTATCAACATCTTCTCCTTCTTCTTGGAATTAAAACAAAAATGGTTCAAATCTCATGCAAAGCCTTTCACATTCCATATTTTACTCATTATTCCAGATGGACTGGAAATACCTCAACATCACTACCATCCCCTTCCAAGAATTTGCCTGGGATGAAGAGGAGAATCCGAGAACTGCATTTCTCTGAATTCTTTTCCCTGTTTAGAATTTCTCAATGACACACTCATGCAAAATTCTGAAAGCAGAAGAGAGGAAAGTTCTTTGTTCTCTTGAAGTATTGAGGTATTGACAGTAGAAAGCATGGGCAGTCATGGAAGTCATAGCAGCTTCTAAAAAGCTCTTGAAAAGCACATGCTTTGCTGAAAGCCTTTAAAGCAGCTATCTTTTTTCGTGCTCCGATGTAATGTTTTCCATAGCACTTCACTAGCAGTTCCTGACTTTCAGTGGTGGCATCTGTGATCTTTACATTTTCATGTTTTACAGGTGTTGCATGTGCCCCTTTATTTCAGACCCATGATATACGCAGAGTAATATCTGTTTCCCTGACCAAATCCTCACTGATACGTTTTGATCTTGGAATTGGTTATAGGAGACTGAATTAGTCAGGGTTCTCTAGAGGGACAGAACTAATAGGATAGATGTATACATAAAGGGGGGTTTATTAAGGAGTATTGACTCACACAATCACATGGTGAAGTCTCATAATAGGCCATCTGCAGGCTGAGGAGCAAGGAAGCCAGCCCAGTTCCCAAAGTTGAAGAACTTGGAGTCCGATGTTCAAGGGAAAGAAGCATCCAGAGCGTGAGAAAGATCTAGGATGGGAGGCTAAACCAGTCTAGTCTTTTCGTGTTCTTCTGCCTGCTTTTATTCTAGTCACACTGGCAACTGATTAGATTGTGCCCACCCAGATTGAGGGTGGGTCTGCCTTTCTCAGTCCACTGACTCAAATGCTAGCCTCCTTTGGCAACACCCTCACAGACACACCCAAGAACAGTACTTTGCCTCCTTCAATTCAATCAAGTTGACACTCAATATTAACCATCACAGAGACCAACCTTAAAGATGAGAATCTGGAATTAGTTTATAGATCTAATGAGATTTAAGGCAGTAATTACTTCATTGCCAGTGGAACTTAGATGTCTTTGGTTTCACCCAGAAGTAGATCCTGAGACAAGAATTTGAATGCAAGTAGCTAAACTGAGAGGCGATCCCTGGAAATGCTATTAATAAAGTGGGAAAATGAGAGAGCCAGGAGAGGGAAGACACCTTAAATTCTTGATCAACACTTCGCTTAGCAACTGGAACTCAACAGTGCTGGACAACAGTGGTGCTGTCGACAAGGTATATGATCATACAGGGTAAGCCCAACTGAACGACAAAGCAAGTTTCTAGCCACTAACTACCCATCATTGTTGGTTGAAGGCTGCTTCCAGGAGTGTGGATCCTCCATTCCATTTGTCTTGCCCAGCACTCAGGTTGAGCATGCTCCTGTGTCAGGAAGAAAAGTAGAAAAGTTCTGCAGCAGAGAGCCAGAAATGATAACAATAAACAGTCTACAGCATATAGAAGAGAATGCCTAGGAAATATGAATGGAGCACCAAGAAATGGTGTCTGCTCCAGTGAGACATGGGCAGTCCCTCACAATAAGTGGTAAAAGAGCTGCTTGTATCATAACCTTTAGTTGCCTGAAGTCAAATGCTTGCATAAGGCAAGGCTTTAGAAGTCAAAGTAGCTGTTGCAACGGATGTCACTTCTTGTAAGTACACTGGAGAATTTGGAGAAAGAAAATGACAAGTTCAAGATTTTAATTCCCAGTTCAAGTCACAGAGTAGAGGACCACAGTGGTTCTTTGACTCCTCTAACAAATGCTGTTTTAAATCTACATCATGAGGTTTGAGAAAACTAAAATTTGACCCTGTAGGTGGTTGAGTTTCAAGGCAAACTGAATTCACAGCCTTTGCATGGTTCTTAATGTCAAGTTAAGGAACTGGCAAAAAAAGAGTGGGATATAATAATTGGAATGAGCATACTTCAGTGAATCTAATAACCTTAGCCTCACCCTAGATTTTTCTGGGCTTCTCTTACCAACAAAAGCAGCTTCTTCTTCCCTCCTCTGTGTGAAATTATCAGCCTTCACTTGCTTGAAGACCGTACAATTACCATGCCTAGTGATTGCTTTGAAGGTTTATGCTGAACCCATACCACCTCTTATTGTTTCTAGACTCATGAGTACTCTTAAATTCTGGAAGATGTCAAGGGGCCCACCACAAAAATCTGACCTAAAATGATATACCATACATAGCAATTCAATGTCATGATTTTTCCGATTTATATTGGTAGATACTTAGAGAATATGCATGAAAGTGGATTCTGAAGGTATCAGACCCAGGAGAAATGACTCTTTTTTTTTTTGCTAGACTTAGCTGAATTTATTGTATGTGAACAGGAACAGAGATTATGGATATAGAGTGTTAGTTCAAAGTATTGTGAGTGGCTTTAAAAGTTTGCATGGTTGGTTGACTGAAATCTGATTCAACAGTGCACTAAATAAAAGTGAGATGCTAGAACTTCCTTGGTATGCTACGTAACAAGCAATCTGAGCGATTAGGGAAATAAAAAGGCTGGGGTGGATTTCTCACGTGTTAGTGCTTCCCTATCTTTTATGTGTCCCAAGAGGATTCAGAGGGCACTCTCCTCACAAAGCCTTCAAGAAATGCATTGGTAGAGAGGTCACTAGCATCCTGAAAGGTTCTATAGTGGCTGTTCCATGCACACCAGAGATTAGAATGGGAAATGCCACCATTAAAAAGGGCCTCTTGGAATTCAACGGGGATGATGCAATCCCAGAGGGAGAAAAATAAAGTAGTATATTTTGCCTTTATAAATCTTAGGTGTGCGAAGAAGAGTTAACTCTATAATTTAGTGCTTAAGTTTCAGGATATCAAGTGTGCACTGTGGCAGAGCTAGCAGAGAAATGAATATCACCAAAGATCAGGTGGGCATCAGTATTGCAGGGGGTTGCAAAGCCAGAAAACCACTGAAAATACTTGAACCCACAGAGCTTTTTTGGCAATGGTTAATATTTCACAAAGTCACTAAGACTGAAGTTGATGTGAAGTCTACTAGAGAGTTACAGAATATATGCATAAGCAAAGGAATCTAAACCTCATGGTTTTTGACTTTAATCATCATCATAAAGAGTCACGCCTTTCACCAAATTCCCAGACCCTATATGGAGCCTCTTGAATGAAAAGGAAGATGAATTCCCTTGGATAATTATTTGCTTTACTGCTTAAAATATGTACTGGCAGTCTTCCTCCTACAGCCAAGAGGCAGAAAATGAAATGTGTGAAAATTCAGATGCTGCCTACTTGGTGAATTTTCCAGGGATCCGTTGGTCTGACACATGCCCAGACATCCCCACCAAGGTGAATAATAAGTTGCTGTACCTTGCAAAATCTACCAGTAAGAAAGAGGCACAGTCTTTTGGTTTGTGAAGGGAATATAGAACTCCCTTGGGTATGCTGCTGCTTGAATTTACTCATGAGCAACCTATAAGCTTACAAGTTGTAAGTGGGGCTCATAGCTAGAGACAGTTCTTCACCAGATCCATTCTCCGTAAAGCTGCTTTGACATTTGGTTCATACATTCCAGCATATCCAATCCATGTTCGTGTTTGAAATCATCATGGCACATAAAAATGCTGTACAAAGACCCTTGGAGGTTGACATTTTAGACCTCCCTGAGGAAAGAGAGCATCAACATCGCACTAGAAAATTTCAGAATGTCAGAGACACATAAACTCTGGAACATTCAAGGTAATTAGAAAGATTTTAAACTAGACCCCAACCTTCCAAACAGAGTATCGCTGAGGGGAAAGAGTTGGTGAGTCTATTTTTTTCTTCACAATGTTGTAGGCCTCTAGATCTCAAATTGCAGTCCTTAGAGATTCAGAAAGGAGACAGGAGTGTACAGTAGTAGAATAAAAAGAAAAACATAAATATGCCAATAGGAGACAAGTGTTTAAGTATTTTTTAAAGGGATATTGGTTGCTTCTACTTTTTTAAGTACATAGCAGATAATTTTCAGAGATCATTCCCCAAATTTGACAAAAAGAGTTTCCAATCTGAAATACTGTTTAAGCAAGAATAAAGAAAATGTAACAATATACTCCTAACTTAATAGTGTATAATCATGTATATAAAACCATATACATATGCCCAACCAACCCCAACTTTTGTGCTTCTACAGCCCAAACCTTGAAAATCATATTCTCTCCAAAACTGAGAACTGATTCATTAGATTACAAACACAATTTCACAACTCTAGTCAGAAGAAATGAAAAAGCCCTATTTATTCTAGATGACTCTCTAAAGAACTTAATTGGAATGCCTATGCTACTAGCTTTTCTCTTCTGATTCACCCACATTTCTCCAATGACTAATGTTTCGATGATATTTATTCTAAATAATGAGTTTAGTCACCATCTCACAAAGTTCTCATCAAGGAAAACAAGCTCTAATGATACAGTAACTGCATGATAATTGAACTCCAACTCATGGCAACGCAAAATTGCTACAAGGCTTGGTTTTCATTGTTGTTTCTGTCACTCAAAGTGTAACTGTTCTAGGTTATGGGTGGAAACGGGAAGACAGTGCTGCATAAACAGGCACTGAGGATATAGCTTGCAGGGAAAAGCACATAAATTGATACAGGTTCCCGGTAGTAGCTGAATAGGAAGTCTCATAAATTAGAGAAAGACAGAAGCCACGGGTCCTAAGAAAGAAGCAGGCCAGAGGCATCCAGGGACCTTCCACAATCTGCAGACTGTCAAGACTTAAAGAAAAGCAGGAAAGCAGGGGCAGAAGGTTGCAGTGTCAAGCAACGGTAAGTAGCCAGTCAGCCAAACTGCTGAGAGCCCAGGGATAAAGCAGGCAAAAGTCACGATTCTGCACAGCAGCAGCAGCAGCAGCAGCAAGGGCAGAATCTGGTTCAGCGGCAGCTGTCTCGGTTTCCCTCTCACCCTGGAGAGCCACTCCTGAGTGGACCCCACCTGCAGGCTGCAAGAGATGATAAGAGAGAACAGCTGGCAGCATAACAAATGTGAGTGTGGGGAGCGGGTACAATTGTTTGGCAAGGAATCATTTCCCTAAAATGCAGAGCTTCCCTGTAACGTTATCCTCAAGGTCTACATTCTTGGTCCACGCTACAAACAAGACCATATTATCATGAATACCTTTGTGCCCGCCTCCAAGAACTCAAAACCTCCTTGGAAGAAATCCAAGATGGGCCCAGTGCTCGTTTCTAGCCCTGCAGATTTCATGTTATGGTGTAGTTCCACCCTGTAAATATGGAATTCTCAGTGAAACCATGTGCGATCATGTGGCAGTGTGTACGTGACACAAAAGCTGTGTTTATCTGACACGAACAGTGTGGGGAAAATGATGATCCCGTCTGCCACCTGGGTATATGAGTTCCAAGAAGAAAAATGTGTGTTTGGAATTACGTGGAGACTATCTGAATGATAGACTCCTTTTCACTTCAGTACATAACCTAGATGTAACCTTAAGCGAAGGCATGGAAATTCGTGTTTAGAAAGGGATTATTCTCAAAAGCCTCTAAATAATTAATCTGGCCAGGCGTGGTGACTCATGCCTGTAATCTCAGCACTTTGGGAGGCCGAGGTGGACAGATCACCTGAGGTCGGGAGTTGGAGACCAGCCTGACCGACATGGAGAAACCCTGTCTCTACCAAATATACAAAAAATAGCCGGGTGTAGTTGTGCATGCCTATAATCCCAGCTACTTGGGAGGCCGAGGTAGGACAATCGCTTGAACCCGGGAGGCAGAGGTTGCAGAGAGCCGAGATTGTGCCATTGTACTCCAGCCTGGGCAACAAGAGTGAAACTCCGTCTCTAAAATTAATAATAGTAATAATAATAATTAATCTACTATAATTGGGGTGGGAAAAGGCTTAATTCTATAGTGAGAGAAGAAGGGGTTTTCTATGCCTTCACCTGGCCTCGGGTTTCTTCTGCTCATCAACTCCTCATCAAATGGTATTGGTCATGATAGATGAACGCATGCTAAAAACAGATCTTGCCTTGAACAGATTCTATTCGATCATCCTTCTAACCCAAGCTAGCTTAAGGAGATTTGGGAGAAGGAAGCGGGAAAGGGCGGTGAAACCTGGACAATCATGGATGTTAGTAAAAATGAAACCATCCATGATGCCGCATCAAGAATCTTCAGTCAGAGACAATGCACCTTTTATGCTCATATAAGTCCAATGCTTTGATTTATTGAAATTGTTCCTACCTGTATACCCTTTAGATTGCAGACTTAATATCGGCACTTGTCACTATCCCCAAACAAGAACATTCTCTAAAACCTCATTAAACTGATTACATTTGAATAGTCACCATCTTTGTAATGCACAATCAAAACTATGGCTTTATCCCAATTTGTTTGCAGCTATAAAGACTACTGATGTTATTTCCAGAACAATTGCCAACAATGTTATCAAGAAAATATTGTCACCAAGAAAGTATTACAAAGTGTCCAGTCAGGGGCATGCCAACCCAAAAAGGAATTTCCCAGGACTGCCCCTGAGCACAAACCTTGTCCTCAATATTGAACTTAATTCATACAAATTTCCATATGACAGCTGCTAAATCCTCACAAGAATGCTGTCATGGCCCAGGGTTTTAGCAAAGTTCTAATCACCTGACTTGAGTCTTCCCCACCTATGAGGTTTACAGTGTAGCTTTATCTATGGCAGACAACCTTGTATAACATAAAGGAAGCACTTAGAATATATGACTTAGAGGAGAAAACATCTAGAAAATTATTTTTCCTAAAATAATTCTATTTTCAGGCCGAGTATTTTCTTAAATTATATACAATACAGATAGCATGCTTCTCTGAGATACAGATTAGGCATTTTCCAAATAGCATCAGCAGGGAACCCAGTCAGTGGAAGGAAGGTTTTGCAGCCTTCGATGGCCTCACGTGCTATTTGGAAATCAGTAGAGCACTGGTTGCCCGGTGTAGCTGTGGTTGCTATAGGGATGGACTCCTGAGAGTATTCCATCTGCTACAAGAGGGACAGTTTGGAAACCCCTCACAGGTCTTTAGAAGAAATGAAGCAAACAAATACTCATCCGGTTGGGAAGGCCAGTTTGACTAAGTAGCTATTTCAATGGATTTCAAGCACATGCATACCACAAATCTTGGGTTGATGTAGAAAAATCTTAAATTTCAAAATTAGTTGAAAAAACAACCCAAATTTCAGTCACTTTAAACACATGAATGTTATCCAAGCACAACATGTTGCAACTCCTTCATGTTTAATTTAGCCAATGCGCTTTTATTTAAATGTTTAATCCACATTTTCCAGAACAATTAATATTAGCTTATAAACAAAATTAAGGGCTCATTTAACAGGCTTATTTTTGGAAACACAACAAAAGCAGACTTGAATGATAGGTACATATTAAATGTGGGGGTCTCACCTATGCCAAAGTTCACTGCAACTATATTTTTACCATTGTCCCTCATTACTAACCAGAAAGATGGAGAGATAACCTGGACATAGGTTAATGTTACTTTGAAACTCACACATCAGTCCAAACTTAAAAAATTAAATGAGATGTGATGCATTTTGAAAAAGAAGAAAATTTTCTGTTTCTTAACCAAAAAGAAAACAAATCTCCTAAAGGTAAACTAGCCTATTGGGTAATGATGTTTTGAAAATTAGAAAATATTTGAAGATAGGAGTGGGAGGGTTCACTACAGTGCGATTTTACAGACCTATTAAAATAAGATTTTGCCTACTTATTTGGTGGTGAAAGTTTAACGGCTGCTGACTAACGCAGTTTTCATTCTATATAAATTTAAAATTACACGATGTAGCTAAGGCACCAGAACCTGGTTTGGATAAGCTGGATTCTTGAAGAGTTTCCTAAGGAAAGGGTGTATCTGAGTGAAAAGCAACTTTTTAGAAGTTGTCTCTTGAGCAGTCTAACTATTCAAACATGTGACTACAGCACTTAAATGTTGTAGAGTCCTGTTACTCGAAACAGTTCCTCCATATGTCTGCCCTACCAAACCTGTCCCTAGCAAAATGATCCTGTGGCTGAGGGATTGAAGAGGTATGTGGGGAAGTGTGTCTACAGCCTAACATTTTTGTTAAATCAAAGAAAAGAAGATAGAAGAGAGATAAATTTCCATATAAAATTGATAGCCCAATCAGATAGCAGCTCACTAATCCCTGCACTTCCTCAGGGGGACCTGCGTCCTCTCCTTCTACTGCAGCTCACCTTGGGGGTTCCACCTTTGCCATTGCTTGCATGTCCACACCTTCCCCAGCTCCTGACCACCATCGAATTTAGCCATCATCCTTCTCACTTTCTCATGGTCTTCTCATGTTATCTAACTTCTGCTAAGTTGCTAATGCTCAATAGTGATATTTCTATAGCATTTGTCCCATTTGATATATTTGAAGGTTTGACCAGAAGCCTTACCTTTTATGTGCTAATAACTAACAAATGATATATTCAAGGCATCATGCAGAAGAGATTGAAAGGAACTGTGGACCTAGGCAAGAGAGCAAGAAACGTTTTCAGTCCCTCAAATGTTGCCACATGTAAGGTGATCTGTTGCACATCAATGCAGGATTAGATCTTTGCTTTCCTTGCATACAATGTTTAATTAACATATTAAACGGTAATTTATAGACTGAGATCATTTTAGAATCATTTAAGAAATATTTCCTATGCAGATTTAACTACATATTTTACACTTTCCATTTTATATTTTTCAGTCTCTGAAAATTCACAATCCACTTATGACTTAATGGAGTTTAACCTATTTAATGGGTAAGAACATCAGAAAGATAAGGCTTAGAGACTGGCAAGAGATGGCCAAGTCATTGGCTTGACAGCTTTGCAGACATGGAAGGGAGAGATTAAAGAAAGAGAAAATAGGCTGACTAGGAAGCAAATGAAGAAACAGATTTTGTGAGATTTTATTTTGAACAGTTATATTTGCCCTCTTTAAAAGTCAAAAGAACAACAGCAAAACAACCTTAAAAGAGGCTTGACACACCAAAGCAGATTAAGCAGAAATTCAGCTGTCACCAGTTCCTAGAATCAGAGTTAAAGCTAGGTGACCAGCTGGATATAAAACCTTCCGCAGGGCTGGGTGCAGTGGTTCATGCTGATAATCTCAACATTTTGGGAGGCCCAGGCGGGAGGATCACTTGAGCCTAGGAGTTCATGACAAGCCTGGGCAACATAGCAAAACCTCATCTCCATGTATACATATACATATACATATACATATATATATATATATAAATTAGCTGGGCTTAGAGGCTTATGCCAGTAGTCCTAGATATTTGGGAAGGTGATGCAGAAAGATAACTTGAGTTCAAGAATTCAATGCTTCAGCGAGCTGTGATCGTACCACTGCACTCTAGCCTGGGTGACAGAGATTCTGTCTCTGAAAAAATAAAATAAAATAAAATTTAAAAATCCAACACCAGTAAAGTGAGCAAGAAAACAGTAACTAGGGATGAGGTAACCAAATGCCAAGTCAGGAGGACTTTCCAGGCTAGTAGGTGAATTTTTACTTATTTTGTGTGTGTGTGGAGGGGTGGGAGGAGAATAGTTTTGAGCAGAAGAAAATCATGAACTGATTTACACTTTAAGGGAAAATTTAAAATTTAGCTAACATTATCTATCAGATCCCCAAATACATTTATCTAATGGGTTATAGAAAAATGTTAATTAAAATAATTACTTTATTGAAATAGATATGAAATAGTAATGAATGTCAGTTTGCTGGTGTCACAATTTGCTCTTCAGAAAGAGTTCTGAAGAATTTTTTTTAAATCAGGTTGTCAACCTAAATTATCAGCCAAACTCAGATCAGTTTAGGGTTTTTGATGTTGCCAGGGCCCAGCAAGGGGGAAGCTGTGGATTATCTAGACTAATGCTTCCATTTCACAGAGGAGCAAGCTGAGTCCTAGAGATGCTTGTTTGGTAACACGAGAGATAAAGGTAGAACTCAGACAGGCCTGCAAATCTCCTCATTCCTAACACATTTCCCTTTCCCAAGCATTGTTATACTTTGAATACCCTGAACACATAAGTTGGAAAACATAAAGTGGATACAAATTAACTTAAAAGCCAAACTAAATAATAGTTTGAAGGAGATCCATCAAGCAGGACCTTAAAGAGTTCCATTAGGAGCCGGGTGCAGTGGCTCACACCTGTAATCCCAGCACTTTTGGAGGCCAAGGCAGGTGGATCACAAGGTCAAGAGTTCGAGACCAGCCTAGCCAACATGATGAAACCCTGTCACTACTAAAAATACAAAAATTAGCCAGGCATGGTGGTGGGCACCTGTAGTCCCAGCTACTTGGGAGGCTGAGGCAGGAGAATCACTTGAACCTGGGAGGCGGAGGTTGCAGTGAGCCGAGATTGAACCACTGCACTCCAGCCTGGGTGACAGAGCAAGACTCTATCACAAAAAAAAAAAAGAAAGTAAAAAGAGTTCTATTAGAATCCAGATATTTGTAGAGGATTTTTTGTTTGTTTGTTTCAAATAGCATAAATTAATGGAAGCCTGGATACCAAAACTTTGGCTTCAAAGCCTCTCTTGGCAACTTTGACTTATTAATTAATATCTGCCACCTTTATTTTTGAGCTGTCAGAGAAAACATTCAAGAATCTGTGTGAAAAATAGCCAAAAGTGAAATGCATGAAAGCATTTTCCAAGCATCATATCAAAACTAAAAGAAAAAAAATTGAAAAAAAAGACAGTGGAGTATAGTATATAAATTATTTTATTGATTAAAAAATAATAAAATTTATTTAGACAGCATGATTTTATTTATTTGCATTAAAAAGAAAAAATATTGACTACATTGACAGGCAATATTTTAAAACCCTATTAAAGAAATAAACTAAAAACCGATGTTAACAAATCACCAACTATATCATAATAAATGAGCACAATTTTGTAAGGTTTTTTATAAGGCAAAATGTATATTACAAGTAAAGTAGGCCGGGTGCGGTGGCTCACGCTTGTAATCCCAGCACTTTGGGAGGCCGAGGTGGGCGGATCACAAGGTCAGGAGATCGAGACCACGGTGAAACTCCGTCTCTACTAAAAATACAAAAAAAATTAGCCGGGCATGGTGGCGGGCGCCTGTAGTCCCAGCTACTCGGGAGGCTGAGGCAGGAGAATGGCGTGAACCCAGGAGGCAGAGCTTGCAGTGAGCCGAGATCGCGCCACTGCACTCCAGCCTGGGCGACAGAGCGAGACTCCGTCTCAAAAAAAAAATAAAAAAATAAAATAAATAAAGTATTGGTTGTCACAATAAACGGTAATTTCCTAATCTAAATGCATACTCAGCATTTCAGCACAGGACAGCCTAGAGAGCATCCAATTACAGAGATAAGCCAAAACTTCAAATTTACAATCAATATTTTATTTGATATTTGTAATTAGATATGATGATTAATTTACTGACTACAAAAATGTTCACAACTGGTCTTACAAATATTTTAAAGCATATAATTTTCTCATAATGTGGATTTAAAGAAAGGTCATCTAGATTTGCAAGATTTCCAAGATATATTAGTCTTATAATGATACATGGAGTATACTTTTTCTGTTAATCTATTTTTTACGTTGTTAATTATGAAAATAAAAATAGAATTAGAAAAGTTTACACAATATTTAGCATGTTTCTAAATGTCAGGGGAAAGTTCATTGTTTGCATAATGATATGGTTTGGCTCTGTGTCCCCACCCAAATCTCATCTTGTAGCTCCCATGATTCCCATAGGTTGTGGGAGAGATCCAGTGGGAGATAATTGAATCATGGGGGTGGATCTTTCCCGTGCTGTTCTCGTGATAGTGAATAAGTTTCACAAGATCTGATGGTTTTAAAAATGAGAGTTTCCCTGCACAAGCTCTCTCTTTGCCTGCCACTATTCAGGTAAGATGTGACTTGCTCCTCCTTGCCTTCCACCATGATTGTGAGGCCTCTCCAGCCATGTGGAAATATAAATTCATTAAAACTCTTTCTTTTGTAAATTGCCCAGCCTTGGGTGTGTCTTTATCAGCAGCATGGAAATACACGAATACATAGGCCAAGGACTTACTCAATTACAGCCTTCTGTTTCAAGGATGAAATGTTCAAGCATTTAAGATTTTCCAGTAAAGATTGACGTAACTAAAATTACATGGCATGAGCATTCAATAACTTTCAGTCTTATTGTTTTTATTAATTATTTTAATGTGTATAGCCTACTGATGTGAAGAGAGAAAGGAAACTACTTACAGAGATTATGGCAAAGAAGAATGATAAAACGTATTTTCTGTACCATCAGGATTTCAGTGTCATTTATGGTCTCAACTGACAGTATTTGCATTAGTATTATTACTATTATTACACTACTAGTATTATATTAAATACATTTATATAACTCTTTACAGGTCTTTAAGCACTTTTGTATATTGTATTAGTCAGATTCTCTAGAGAAACAGAACCAAGAGGCTATACGTGGATCTACTTGAGATTTACTATGGTACTTGGCTCAGACCAGGAATAAACTCACAAATATAGTCAGCCAATCTTTCAGGAGGCAAAATAAATTCAATGGAGGAAACATAGTGTTTTCAATAAATAGTGCTGAAATAATTCAATGTCCACATAAAAAATAAATCCATAACAGATCTTCCATCTTTCACCAAAATTAACTCAAAATGGATCATAAACCTAAATATAAAGTGCAATATTATAAAACTTATACAAAAAAAAAAACGAGAAAATCTCTGTGACCTTAAGTTTGGTCATGAGTTTTTAAATACACTATCAAAAATATAATTCAATGAAGAGAAAAATTGGTAAATTAGACTTTATTCAAATTAAAAACTTCTGCTCTGTGAAAGGCCTTGTTAACAGAATGAAGTGTCCAAGTCACAGACTGGGAAAAATATTTGCAAAATCCATAAATGATAAACAACTTGCATCCAAAATACATAAAGTATATAAACTCAATAATAAGGAAACGAACAACACAATTAGATAGTGGACAGACATACGGAACAGACACCTCACAGAAAATATGCAGATAGAAAATAACCACGTGAAAACATGCTCAAAATCAGATGTCATCAGAAAATAGCAAATCTAAAAACTACATAACATGCATGCATATTGGGATGGCTAAAATTAAAAAGAAACTGGAAATATAAAATGCTGGCGAGATTGTGGAGCAGCAGGAACTCTTCTATGTTGCTAGTGGGAATGCAAAATAGTACAGCCACTTTGATGGTTTTTCAGTCTTTTACGAAGGTAAACATAGTTTTAATATGCGACCCAGCAATTAAATTCCTAGGTCTTTATCCAGTTGATATACAAACCTATGTTCACAGAAAAACCTGCACACAAATATTTATAGCAGCTTTATTAATAATCTCCCCAAAGTGGAAGTAACCAAGATGCCTTTCAGTTGCTGAGTGAAAAAACTGTGGTACATCTATATCACACTATTATTCATCAATTAAGAAAAGGAGGTATCAAGCCATAAATAGACATGGAGAAAACTTAAATGCATACTGCTAAATGAAATAATTTGATATGAAAAGGCTACATATTATATGATTCCAACTCTACGACATTCCGGAAAACACAAAACTATAGAGACAGCAAGATGATCAGGTTCTGCCAGGAGTACAAGGAGGCTGGGATAAAGAGGTGAAGCACAGAGGACTTTTAGGATAGTAAAATTGTATATTATATATATTGGTATCGCCTGAAGAGTATTTAAGAAAAGAGTAATTAGAGTCTAAAGGAGTGAAGTCTTGGCACTGATCTGGTTCTACTCACTTAACAAATTTATTTCTATTTATTAATTTATTTAAATTCCTTTTACAAATATTCATTCAGGGACAAATTCTTGATAGGCAGTGTATGAGGGCTGAGCAGTCAATGCTGAACAAGGTAGTCCTAGTTTATGTCCTCATGGAGTCTCCAGATTTTCATAACTGTTCTAAGAGAAATATTTCTCTTAGATTTTAGGGTATCTGAAGTAGTAGAAGAGACAAATTTTGGTGACCAGGAGTGTCCGGACCCCAGTACTCAGCCTGCACTAAGGGTGTATGATATAAAAGATATGTTGTACTCTCACAACCTAGGACCCTAGGAAAGACAAAGAATAAAACCAACTTTAATATGTTGTGATGAGTAATACAACAATGGCCATTTTACAAAGTTTTATGGAATTCACAGCAGATAAAATGCTTGAGGTTACTGGGGAAAGGTTGCAGAGAAGGTAAAACTTATGAAATATGCCAGGGGGAGAAGATAAGAAAGAGAATTTCAAGTAGGAGAAGGAGCAAAACTGATGAAATGCATAATGACCCATGCAAACAACCTACAGAAAATGTTTTACATAAAATTCTGTCATGACACATACATTATTGGTACACCTGCCTGAAGAAAAAGGGACTATTGTCCGGGCGCGGTGGCTCACGCCTGTAATCCCAGCACTTTGGGAGGCCGAAACGAGCAGATCACGAGGTCAGGAGATCGAGACAATCCTGGCTAACACAGTGAAACCTCGTCTCTACTAAAAAAAATACAAAAAAAAAATTAGCCGGGCGTTGTGGCAGGCGCCTGTAGTCCCAGCTACTCGGGAGGCTGAGGCAGGAGAATGGCGTGAACCCGGGAGGTGGAGCTTGCAGTGAGCCAAGATCACGCCACTGCACTCCAGCCTGGGCGACAGAGCGGGACTCCGTCTCAAAAAAAAAAGAGAAAGAAAAAGAAAGAGGGACTATTTCTGATGTGTCAGTGGCTAATAGATGAACTACTGAAGAGAGAACACACATTGAATCATGACATATCCAGCTCTCTGTTATTATACATACTCTTTGGGGGTGGGGGATTGGGAGGTTACAATTGAACACAGAAAATATTTGAATGTATTCAGATTCTCAAAGCTGCACATACTATGCACCTTTGTATAAAATGAGGGTACATTGGATTTGTATAAATTCAGCAAGATCAATAAATAGCATGTTCAGATTACCTTTAAAAGAAGAGTTTCTTATTAGAAGGAAATTAATAGGAAAACAGGGAGAACGTGTGGGACAAAGCAAGGTGTCAGTCAAGAAGACGTAAACTTTTTTAATGGAAAGGTTACTATAGGTGGAATAAAGATAATTTATACATAATCAAAATGGAACAATATATTTTTAAAACATTTTATGTGTCTTACAATCTAATTTTAATAAATGAAAGACTATATTGAATACTATATTATTGAAAGATAGCATTTTTCCTCTTAATAAATCATTGTACGAGTGAATTAAAGTCACTCGGCAAGCTAGTAGTTGTGCCCATATTAAAAATCACTATTATTTTTCACAAAGAATGTAGAAGAATTTGACCATAGAAAAAACATCATGACTCTAATCATTATGTAGCCTTTCTACCTTTCTAAAGCATGTTTTACTTTGTGAGTCTCTTTCTAATGGCAATGATAGTTCATTTCTATCCAGGAATTGTTTTCATTTTTTTGTTTGTTTTGCTTTTGTGGGTTTGTTTTGTTTTTGTTTTTGTTTTTGTTTTTTTTTGCTTAACCCAGTTTGAGTTTCATTTTTGTCACTTGCAACTAAAATTATCCTGATTAAAACAAGTTTTCCTTGAAAACAGGACTTCAAAATAAATAGTAATATGGCAAGATATTAACAGAACTACTTATAAAATAATTATAGAAAAAATTCAGGACTAATTCTGTATAGCTATATAGGCATTAGGGCCAACATTTATTCTAATGGATAACTAATTATATTTAAATGTTTTGAATATCATCTCTAAATATAAACTTGAAGAAAAAGAAGCCAGAGAAGCAAGGTATAAAATGTGAGAAAGCTTTGTAAAATAGAAAATGCTCTAGAAATATTAATTATTGATTATTTATATCAGATAATCCACTGGACCTTGTACTTTTTCTTTCATTGAAAGTTTGACAAGAAAATGCATTTCCAAGAGGGATCAAGTCTCACTTACAAAGTTCAACTTTTCCCATTCATCAACCAGATGAGTGAGTTCTCTGGTCATTGGTGTGAGTCAAATGAAAACAAAAAGAAAGGCTAATTAATGCAAAGCAGAAATAGTGATAGCTCGTAGCCAGAATAGTCTATTGAATTATTCTATGTACTCCTCTTTGAAACACATCCCAATAACTCGTTTATCACTATCTCACTGGTGTCAAGGAAATTAACACTTCCCATGAAGTCAGACATTAACCCTATAATGTTTAGTAACCTGTTCATGAGGTCACATCTACTTTCTCTTTCTGGATTAAGTGCTCTACTAGCATATTTATTTCCTTTTTATATTTTTAATCTAGAAAATATTACCAAATTTGCTGAATGATTTCTCTCTGTATATAATCTTTATGCATTCATACATGTATGTGTAATCTTTATAGTCTTAAACCATAAGGTAAAACCACCTCCTATTTTTCCTCGACCTGACATATACGCTATCTCATTACCTTGTCTAAAACTTTTATATTCTTCTTTATATTTCATTTATACCTTGTATTTACATATGAACGTGTCCTTGTATTTTGCTTTTTGAAAGTCTTTTCATCACACTTTGTTTCTACTTTTACATTTCCATAATTTCTGACAGAAATTCTGCAATTCAACCTTCAAATTGATACATAGGTTTCAATAACTTATACAGGATAAACCTAATGTAAAGCCTTCTGATAACGTTGCTTGCTAACATAGTCTTCTCTTTCTAAAGTGCAGAGATCTGATCTGGTTCCCTAAGCTTTTATCCATGAAGATAAATGCCAACTTTAAGGAATTCAATGTACTTTCTTCTACAAACCATGTACCATTCTAAACATATTTCTAATATGTACCTGAGTCCTTGGGGGTCCTTCTATTCAACTTGGAAGACTGACAATAATACCACCTGAGCCCTGTCTCATTAATGGTCAATACTCAGCTGGATTTTCAAGCTTAAAGAAACTGAAAATCAAACCTATAGCCTCCAATATTGTGTCTACGACACCTGACACTAAAGATACCAAATAAAAGCCCTCATCACACATAAAGGCAAAATCAAATAAAATGAATAGAGGAGTTTTCAAAAAAAGTTTTTAAGTCAGAGCAACATAATGATCTCAAAAGGAGTTCAGATTATTATAAACACATGGAATTAAGTTCATGGCGGGCTTTTGTATATGAATTTATATTTTGCCTACACATGCAAGCAGTGGAGTCGAGTTCTCTTTCCACTGCAGTTCATGCTGTTTCTCCCTGCAGAGACAGAAAGCAAAAATTGGACCATGGGTGATTTGTGTTTCCAGGCCTTCCAATCGAAGATGCCCCAAGCTACTTTTAAGTCAAACAGCAGAAAAACAAATGAGGTATCTGAGGTTTTGTCTATAGAATATTGAAACAATTCATTGAAAAAATGAAATACTTGCTCACATTGATTGTTCTGTATTGGAAAATATAGATAAGCACTTGCATAGGGACCTCTTTTGCAGCACATACGTTTGTTTCCACTACGAAACTAACCTTTTCAAGAATAAGGCTTATGTCTGATATTTATTTCTAATGTCTATATACCTAGTAGGGAGCCTGGTTTCTAGTAAGTGCTCTATAATTTGCTATTTGATAAATGGATGGATGAATGAATGAATGAATGAATGAATGAACAAGTGGGTAAAACATTGCTGTCATGAATCTTATTGTTAAACTAAATTCTGTTCGTATTTTTCTACCTAGTCTCAGTCAATAATTTTTGTAACATGACAGTCTGCACAGAGATCAACATGCTAATGAGTATGGGTAAACATTTTAAAGAGCTTCAGAATATAAATATCATGATGAAGAAAAAAATTAAACGCATCAAGCAGCAGAGTCTAGGATATACAGCATGTAGCTTTTTTCCCTTAGTAATGAAGGAAAAGGGAGAGGAAAGTATAAAAGGCTCATCTTCAAACAAATCAAATATGAGATGCTTGCAAGGATCTATTTAAAAAGGAAATTGTCTTCTGTGACCTTTGCAAATTCCATGAAAGATAATACACTCAAGGTATCAAAAAGATTAAAGGTGTGTTTACTAAGAATTAAGACTAGTGGCAAAGCATAATTTTACTTTCAAACTTCGTTTTGTAAAGAGACCATTTCATTCTGACTTATGAAACATTGAATTATAGGATACTATACCTGTCTTTGACCAACACAGAGGTCACACAATGCAAAGGATAACACCATATAAATATGCCATATTTTAGAGACAAGAGAGTATTTAAAAGACAATCAGCAAATTCTGACCTTTTGAAATACCATTCATTTTTTAACAGTTTCAAAGTACTGATGTACACTTCTGTTTTTATTCAAATACAATCTTTTTAGTAATTAGGAGAGAAAAGAGCACTTCCTGCACCTTCCAATACTGACAGGCTTTGTCCTATAATTCTACATGTTAATATGCATAAACACAGACACAGACACACACACACACACACACACACACACACACACACACACAAACTAGCAAGGATTAAAAAGTTTAAATTCTCTGAACTAAAAATTGCTAAACCAAACCTCCTTGAAAGATAGACTACACTCGTTTTCTCACTTCATATATCCTCCATAACTCATTCATTGAACAATATTTATTTTGAACCTAATCTATGCCAGGAATTGTTGTACGTGCTGGAAATTCAGCATTAAACATAACAAGACAAAAATCCTTAGACATAAGTATTGTACATTCTAGTGCAGAGGAGTTAGACAATAAACATCGTGACTAAGTAAAGCGTGTTGTACATCACTTCTTTGAATGAAAAAAATGAATCATAGTAAGTAGATTGAAGTTCCGAGAGAGGGAGAATTTTTAATGAAATGGTTAGAAGGTGAGCAAAGGCTTGATGAAGGAAGGGATTTAGCCAAAAGGACAGCTGCTAGTAGAATGCTCTAAGCAGAGAGAAGAGGCAGGGTAAAGGCCTTAAAGTGGAATGTGTCTGCTGAGTTTGAGAACAAGAGGACACCAGTGTGGCTAGAGGATCTGAACAAGGGGAAGAGTAAAAGGTGATGGGGTCAGAGTGGGGAGAGGGCCCCACAATATGTACAATTTTACAGGCTACTATAAGGACACTGGCTTTACAGGGTTTTGAGCAGAGGAATGACAGGTTCTAACTTAAAACTTTCAACAATTTACCTTGTCTGCTTTGCTAATGTTTCAGGTAGCACTTACTGCATTTCAAACCACCTAAACTTAGTGGCTTAAACCAATAAACATTTATTTAGATCAATATTCTGAGGGTCAGCAACTTGGTCAGAGCTAGACTGAGCTAAATTGTTCCTCCGTTATGTCTCCTTAGGTCCATTCCTGTGTCTGTGGTCAGCGGCTGGTTAGGTATGTGGTCTTACTTTTGGAGTTTAGATGGTTGTCAGACTGGAAGACAGAGGCAACTGGACCATGTGTGTTCCATCATCCATTAGGCTAGACTGGAATTCTTCATCTTATTGGGATTCCAAAGGTTTTCCAGAACAGAAACAGGACAAGTCAAAATGCACACATACTTCTCACAACTCTACTCATATCTTATCATTAATAGCTTATGTCTCATTGGCCAAAGCAAGTTCATAGGCTTCACATCTTGATAGAAGGGAAAGAATATTCAGCCATTTTCGGCAGTCCACTGAAGCTGATCTTAGACTACAGAGGAACAGGAATGAAAGCAGTGCAGGAATATGAGGGTTTTGCAATAATCCAGTGAGAGGTGAAGTCTTACACAAAGACTGTAGCAGTAGGGTCTATAAGAAGTGTTTTTGTTTTCTAAATATACTTTGAAGGTTGAGCCAAAAAGATATTCTGGCAAATTGGAACTGTGGAATGGGATAAAAAGAGGAGTCAGAGATAAACACAAAATTTTGACCTGAGCAGCTAGATAGATGAAGTTTTCATTAATTGGTAATAGCAAGTTTTAAGGGAAGTTTTGAAGTTGACTTTGTGACTAAGTTGAAGATGTTCACTAAATAGCATAGGGAAAAGTTGAATTGAAGAGTATAATTTATACCAGAGTTCAGTGGTGAGCTCATCTGCAAATATAAATTTAGAAGTTGTCAAAAAACAGGTAAGACAACATCAAAGGAATCACTATCAATAAATTAGAGTAAAGACCAAGGACTGAGCTATAGGACACTCTAAAATTAAGAGTTCTGGAAAGAAAAGAGATCAGCAAATGAGACTACAAAGGAGCTGTCAGTGTGATAGAAAGTAAGCCAGAAGTGTCTGTTGTTGTGGAATTTAAGTAAAGAAAAGTTTTCAAGGATGACAGAGTGTTCAACTGTATGTCCAATGCTGCTGACAGGTCAAATTAAATGGGCACTTATAATTTCCTTTGGAGTTTTCAACATGGGTCAGATGGCCCATGACCTTGAAAGAGCAGTTTCAGCAGAGTGATGGATTCAAGAAAAAATGTTTTGACAAAGGAGCAAAGGCAATAAAATACAGAAAAGATAGTCATTTTAACAGATAGTGCTGAAACTACTGGATAGCTACATGCAAAAACAAACAGACAAGAAAACAAACAAAAACAGAATCTAGACACAAACCGTACACCTTTCACAAAAATTAACTTAAAATGGATTATAGACCTAATTGTAAAACACAAAACTACAAAACTTCTATAAGATAACATAGGAGATAATCTAGACGTCCTTAGATTTAGCAGTGACTTTTTAGTCACTGCTCTTACATTTAAGTCTTTGTTCCATTTCATGTTGATTTTGTTTATGGTATGATATAAGGGTTTAATTTCATTCTTCTGTGTCTGGATGTCCAGTTTTTTCCCGATACCATTTATTGAAGAGACTGTACTGTCCCCACTTTGTGTTATTGGCACCATTGTTGAAAAACAGTTGGCTGTAAATGCATGAATTTATTTTTGGCTCTCTGTTCTATTGGTCTATGTGTCTGTATTTATGCCAGTACCATGCCATTTTGGTTACTGTCACTTTATGGTATATTATAAAGTCGGTACTGTGATGCCTCCAGCTTTGTTCTTTTTGCTTAAGATTGCTTTGACTTTTCAGAGTCTTTTGTGGACTCTGAAGTTTTAAGACTATTTGTTCTATTTCTGTGAAGGAAGTTATTAGTATTTTGATAGGGATTGTATTGAATTCACAGATCACTCTGGGTGGGATGGACATTTGAACAATGTTAATTCTTCCAAACCATGAACATGGGATAGCTTTACACTTATTTACTTATTTATGTCTTCTTCGACTTTTTTTTATTCACTGTTTCACAGAATTTTAATGTAGAGATCTTTTTCATCCTTTTTTTTTTTTTTTTTTTTTGAGATGGAGTTTTGCTCTTTCACCCAGGCTGGACTGCAGTGGCATGATTTCGGCTCACTGCAACTTCTGACTCCCGGGTTCAAGCGATTCTCCTGTCTCAGCCTCCCGAGTAGCTAGGACTACAGGCATGTGCCACCACGCCTGGCTAATTTTTGTATTTTAGTAGAGACAGGGTTTTGCCATGTTGGCCAGGCTGGTCTCGAACTCCTGACCTCAGGTGATCCACCCACCTCGGCCTCTCAAAGTGCTGGGATTACAGGCATGAGCCACCGTGCCTGGCGCTTTTTAAATTAAATTTACTCTCACATATTTATCTTTTTTGTAGCTATCATAAACAAACTGTTTTCGTGATTGCTTCTTCAGATAGTTTGCTATGTATAGAAATGCTACTGATTTTCGCATCCTCCAGTTTTACTGAATTTACTTACTACTTTGAATAGGTTTTTTTTGGTAGAGATGTTGGGGTTTTCTATATAAGATCATGTCAGATGCAAGCCAGGACAATTTGACTACCTTCTTTCCAATTTGAATACCTTTTATTTCTTTCTCTGGCCTAATTGCTCTGGCTAGGACTCCCAGTAATATGTTGTATTGAAGTGGCAAGAATGAACATCCTTGTCTTTTTCTGGATCTTAGAGAAAATGCTTTCCTTTTTTTCTGATACGATCTGTGGATTTGTCCTACATGGCCCTTATTGTCTTAAAATACATCTTTTATATGCCTAATTTGTTGAGAGTTTTCAGTGTGAAATAATGTTTACTTTTGTCAAATGCTTTTCTACATCTATTGAAATAAGTATGTGGTTTTCGTCCTTCATTCTGTTGATGTGATATATCCCATTTTTGACTTACATATATTGAGCTGTCCTTCCATCCTTCGGATGAATCTCATTTGATCATGATGAATGATCTTCTTAAAGTGCTGTTAAATTTAGTTTGCTATTATTTTGTTGAGGATATTTGCACCTAGGTTCATCAGGGATCTTGGCCTGTAGATTTTGGGTTTCGTTGCATCCAGTTTTGGCCTCACAAGATGAGTTAGGATGTATTCACTCCTCTTTAGTTTTTTGGAATGGTTTGAGAAGAATTTGTGTTAGTACTTCTTTAAAAGTTTGGTAGAATTCAGCTGTAAAGCCATCTGGTTCTGGGCTTTTCTTTTTGATAGGAAAACATTTATTACTAATTCAATCTCTTTATTTGTTATTTGTTCAGATAAGATATTCTAGTCTTTGTAATTCAACTTGGTAAGTTGTATGTGTCAAGGAAGTTATCCATTTCTTCTAGCTTATTAAATTTGTTGGTTTATAATAGTCTCATAATCTTTTGGATTTATGTGGTATCTGTTGTAATGGCTTGGTTGTCATTTATGATTTTATTTATTTGAATGTTTTTCTTAGTCTAGGTAAAGGTTTTTTCATTTTGTCTTTTCGAAAAATAAGTTCTTAATTTTGTTGATATTTTCTATCATTTTTCTAGTCTCTATTTTATTTAGTTCTGCTCTAATCTTCATTATTTCCATTCTTCTACCAATTTTGGGCTTTAGTTTGTTCTTGTTTGTCTGGTTGCTTGAGATGCAACATATGGTTTTTTGTTGAATTGTTCTTCTTCTGTAGTATAGACATTTATTGCTATAAACTTCCCTCTTAGAACTGCTTTTGCTGCATTCCGTAAGTTTCGGTATGTTGTGTTTTCATTTTTATTTCTCCCAACATACTTTTTAATTTCACTTTTAACTTATTCATTGACCCATTGGGTTGTTCTAGAGCATGTTACTTAACTTCCATATATTTGTAAATTTTCCAAAGCTTCTCTTTTATTGAATTCTACGTTTATACCTTGTAGTCAGAAAAGATATTTGACATGATCTCAATCTTCTTAAATTTGATAAGACCTGTTTGTGAGCTAACATATGATCTGCCCTAGAGAATGTTCCATATCCACTTAAGAAGAATGTGTATTCTGCAGCTGTTGGATGAAATGTTCTGTAAATGTCAGTTAAGTCCATTTCGTCTACAGTATAGTTTAAGTCTGATGTTTCTTCATTGATTTTCTGTCTGCATGACCTGTCCATTCCTGAAAGTGGGGTATTGAAATCCCCTACTATTATTGTATTGCAAACAATATCTCCCTTCAGATCAATTAATATCTGCTTTACATATTTAGGTGTTCCAGTGTCAAGTGCATATATATTTAAAATTGTCATATCCTCTAGCTAGGTTGACCCTTTTATCACTATATAATAACCTTCTCTGCCCTTTTGACAGTTTTTGACTTAAAGTCTATTTTCTTTAATAAAAATATAGCTACGCCTGCTTTCTACTGGTTTCTATTTCATGAAAAATATTTTTTCATCCCTTTACTTTTAGCTTCTGTGTGTTCTTACAGGTGAAATGTGTCTCTTTAAGGCAGAATATAGTTGGGTATTGTTTATCTATTCATTCAACCATTCTATGTCTTTTGATTAGAGAATTTAATCCACTTACTGTGAAGGTAATTATTGATAAGTAAAGATTTACCATGGGAATTTTGTTGCTTGTTTTCTAGTTATTTTGTAGATCTCTTTTTCCTTTCTATCTCTCTTGCTAACTTCCTTTGTTATTAAGTGATTTTTCTCTAGTGGTATGTTTAAATTCTCTGATTTTTATTTTTAGTGTGTCTACTATAGGTTTTTGCTTTGTGGTTACCATAAAGATTGCAAAAGTTTATTTCACTCCCCCAACATTCTGAATTTTTGATGTTACAATTTACATAGTTTATATTTCATATCTCTTAATACATCATTGTAGTTATTACTATTTTAATAATTTGGCCTTTTAATCTTCAACTGAAATAAGTGATTTGTATACCACCATTACAGTATCAACGTTTTTCCCATTTGCCTGAAGAATATTCACCAGCAGCACTTGCAGCTTCAGCATCTACCCTGATATAACTTTGCCATGATATATCTAGCTTTTATTATTATTTTTGCGTTGCTCTAGTATATTGACTTTGAAAACAAAAGACATCATTTTATTTATAGCATTCTGTTTTTAGTACTGGTATTTCCATTTACAAAATATAGTAATCCTCAATTGCTAAAAATATCAAATCCTAGAAAATGTAGCATTCCTATATGTGATGTTAACATCCTTCTTGAACAGTTGTTGGCCAAAGATTCATCTGATGAATCCGATTTTTCTGAAACAGACAATTCTGATGATTCAGATGTTCTGATGTTAGTTCTGTTTAGAAATAACCCCAAGAATAGTTTTTATATTATATTTTCACACTGAAAATCAGTCAGATTTGCTTCAGCCTCAAAGAGTGTGTTTATGTAGGATTAAATGATTGCTGGCAATGAGTTGCACTTTTTTTTCTAAACAGGAAAAGGGTTAAGTATTCTGAATTTGATCGTGTACTTACTTTAACCGTGGAGTTATATACTTTCAGATGTTTTTGTGTTACTCATTAGTGTTCTCTTCTTTCAGCTTGAAGAACTCCCTATAGCATTTCTTGTGAAACTATCACAATGATAATAAAATCACTTAGCTTTGTGTATCTGAGAAAGTTTTTGTTTTTGTTTTTGTTTTATTTTATTTTATTTTAAATTATGGGGTATATGTGCAGGATGTGCAGGTTTGTTACATAGGTAAATTGTGCCATGGTGGTTTGCTGCATCTATCAACCCATCACCAAGTATTAAGTCCAGCATGCATTAGCTATTTGTCGTCCTGATGCGCTCCCTTCTCCTGCCCATCCCCCAACACATACAACCCCACCAACAGGCCCCAGTGTGTGTAGTTCCCCTCCATGTGTCCATACGTTCTCATTGTTCTGCTTCAATTTATAAGTGAAAATATGTAGTGTCTGGTTTTCTTTTTTCTTTCTTTTTTTTAAATTTTACTTTAAGTTCCGGGATACGTGTGCAGAATGTGCAGGTTTGTTACATAGGTATATATGTGCCATGGTGGTTTGCTGCACTTATCAACCTGTCATCTAGGATTTAAGCCCTGCAGGCCTGAGGTTTCTGTCCTAATGCTCTCCCTCTCCTCGGCCCCCACTCCCCAAAAGGCCCCAGTGTGTGTTTTTCCCCTCCCTGTCTGTGTCCATGAGTTCTCATTGTTCAACTCCCACTTATGAGTGAGAATCTGCGATATTTGGTTTTCTGTTCCTATGTTAGTTTGCTGAGGATGATGGCTTCCAGCTTCATCTATGTCCCTGCAAAGGACATGATCTCATTCTTTTTTTTATGGCTGCATAGCATTTCATGGTGTATATGTACCACATTTTCTTTATCCATCTGACAAGGTCTAATATCCAGAATCTACAAGGAACTTAAACAAATTTACAAGAAACAGACAACTCCATCAAAAAGTGGCAAAGGATATGAACAGACACTTCTCAAATGAAGATATTTATGCAGCCAACAAACATATGAAAAAAACTCATCATCACTGATCATTACAGAAATGCAAATCAAAACCACAATGGGATAATATCGCATGCCAGTCAGAATGGCGATTATTAAAAAGTCAAGAAACTTTAGATGCTGGCAAGGCTGTGGAGAAATAGGAACGCTTTTACATTGTTGGTGGGACTATAAATTAGTTCAACCATCATGGAAGACAATGGTGAATCCTCAAGGATCTAGAACCAGAAATACCACTTTACCCAGCAATTCCATTACTGGGTACATACCCAAGGGAAAATAAGCCATTCTACTATAAAGACACATGCAAACATAGGTTTATTGCAGCATTATTTGCAATAGTATCTGGGAAAGTTCTTATCTCTCCTTTCCTAAGGACAGCTTTTTTGGGTAACATATTCTTTGTTGGCAGTTTTTTCCCCTTCAGCACTTTGACTATAACATCCCATTCTGCCCTGACTATAAGGTTTCTGCTGAGAAATATGCCAGGTATACTGGAACTCCCTTATATTTTATTTGCTTCTTTTTTCTTTCTGCTTTTGGAGTCCTCTCTTTGTCTTTGATTTTTGACAGTTTGATTACAATATTTCTTGGGGTAGTCTTATTTGGATTGAATGTGATTTGGACTAAGTTATAGTTAACCTTCCTGTACCTGGATATTTATATATTTCTTCAGGTTTGGGAAATGTTCTGCTCTTATTTCTTTAAATAAGTTTTCTACTCTTTTATTTTGCTATTATCCTTCTCAAACTCCTTTGACTCAGATATTTCCTCTTTTGATGCTGTTCCATAAATCCTGTAAGCTTTCTTCATTCTTTGCATTCTTTTTTTTTCTCTCCTCTGACTGTATATTTTCAAGGTATTTTTCTTTGAGTTCACAGACTTTTTTCTTTTTGATTAATTCTTCTGTTGATGTTCTCTACTTAATTTTTCATTTCATTCATTGTATTTATCAGCCCTTAAATTTCTTGGTTTTTTATTATTACTTCAATCTTAAATTTCTCGTTCTACCGATTTATTATTTTTTCTTGTTTTGTCTAATTGTTTCTCTATATTTTATTGAAGTTTGATGAGCCACCTTAAAATAGTAATTTTGAATTGTTTGCCAGGCTGTTCATACATCTGCATTTAATTAGGGTCAATCACTGGCACTTTCTTTTTTCCATTTGGTGATGTCATGTTTCCCTGACTATTTTTGATTCCTATGGACATGCTTTCATGTCTGCACACTTGAAGTTGTTGGCACTTATTCCAGTCTTTGCATATTGGCTTTGTCTGGGAACACCCTTCAACAGTTAACCTGTTCAGAGATTCTGGCCATCTGGCATAATCTCTAAGCTCAGGACTGCTGCGGCTGATGCAGTGCCAGGCTAGACTCCTGTAGCAATTGAGGCTGGCGTGGAGCTGGGGTGTGCCCAAAGCCCCAGCTAATTGAAGACTGTCTGCCACTAAGGACATTCCAGAGCCAAAGGTCATTGTAGTTAGCTGGTGGCATGTGGACTGGAGATCAAGTCTACCTCATAGGGCCTATGGTTTTCCACCTGGTGCTGGGGCAGGTCTGGAGGTTCAGTCTACACGTACTAGGCAAGATTCAGGGTCCATATGTGTCTGCTCAGTGCTGGGTTTTACTGCAGTGATCCCAGTACTATGGTCCAAATTAAACTCCCATACTCACTTTTCTCCTTTCTTCTAATCCTACTGTATCTCTCCCCATGCTGTGCTGCCTAGGGTTAGGGAAAGAGTGATAGAGGTAATGTAAAATTTTCATTCATACTCTCCTCAATGTCTTTTCAAATTATTGTGCTATAACCATGTACTGTAATCTCTGACCTACTTTCTTTCGTTCTTGTGAAAATATTTTTGCATGTGGATAGTTGTTGAAATTGATGTTTCTATAGGGAACAATCACTGAAGAGTCCTACCATCTTGCTCTGCCTTCTAATATTATTGCAGTTTTAATTTATATTGTTTTAATGACACTTGATCAGAAACATCTTTCTATATCCTTATTTGTCATTTGTACAGTCTTTAATAAGGTACCTATTTAATTTTTTTGCCCAGTTTCTTTACACTATTTTCTTCATATAGGTGCTATGTCCCCAATATCATGATTAGATGAGTCCAGAAACAAGGAAAGGATGCAGGTATGACCTCATTTACTTTTATTCCCAAACTGGGAAACATTTTTTCCTATATCCACAACTTTGGACTATATGGAAAGGTCCTGGTCCCCAAAGGAGCAGGGGGCACTCTTATCAAGGGACATAGCAAGAGCCCACTGAACAACAAGCTACTGTAGCCATGCATCACTTCATTTTTATTGTGTCCTAAGGCTAGTAGGCAAGAAGAAGAGTCAACATCTTGGGAGAGCAATTGATCCTGATCAGCAGAAGGAGACAAAGCTGCTGTTATACAGTGGAGCAGGAGGAAATAAATGTGGAATAGAAGTGTTCCACCTGCTTGCCTGCAAATACTCAATTGCCCAGCTGTGGCTATGAGGACAACAGCAGCAGCACCAGCCTTGGAAACATATGGCTCCAGGGTCTTGGAATTCTCAGGTAAACCATCAAGACATGCAATGATGGTGGCTGAGGGCAAGGGGAATGTATAGTGAGGAGAGACGCAATGAGTACCACTTGGAGACTTAAGATCAACTGTAGTTGGGGAAGAGGAATTCTAGTTCATCCCACTAATTTCCTGTAAAAGGTTCTTTCCACTGGAATTCTGCAGAGCTGCTTCCATTCCATTTCTGAAAGGAAAATTGGATCTGTGCAGATAAGGTCTACACTGGCAACCATGGAGGGACATAGCTAGGATACCCCTTGAATAAACTATGACATTCCAGCATAGGAATGGAGTTAGCTGACAACCACCATTTTCAGAGCCTTCAAAGTTAACCTTGTTTCAAGTACTTCCCAAGTAGTAACCAGCCAATGACTGAGCATAGCCTATATCCTGGGACCATTTCAGTCCAATGCAGGACCCTCCAATAGAAGGTCATGTTGGGAGCAGGCCCCCCAAAATCTGGCCATAAACTGGCCCCAAAACTGGCCATAAACAAAATCTCTGCAGCATTGTAACATGTTCATAATGGCCCTAACACCCACGCTGGAAGATTGTAGGTTTGAAGGAATGAGGGCAAGGAACACCTGGCCCGCCCAGGGTGGAAAACCGCTTAAAAGCATTCTTAAACCACAAACAATAGCGTGAGCAATCTGTGCCTTAAGGACATGCTCCTGCTGCAGTTAACTAGCCCAACCTATTCCTTTAATTCAACCCATCCCTTCATTTCCCATAAGGGATACTTTTAATTAATTTAATATCTATAGAAACAATGCTAATGACTGGTTTGCTGTTAATAAATATATGGGTAAATCTATGTTCAGGGCTCTCAGCTCTGAAGGCTGTGAGACCCCTGATTTCCCACTTCACATCTCTATATGTCTGTGTGTGTGTCTTTAATTCGTCTAGCATTGCTGGGTTAGGGTCTCCCCTACCAAGCTGGTCTCAGCAAGGTCATGATTCCAGGGTTTTCTTTTGTGTGAGCTGAGACTTTGTCAGAACTACTTCACCATCCTTGAGGCTCTCCTACCCAATTCTGCTTCCTCTTTTCTCTTTTCACATATATGAGATTTGCATTGATTTCTGAAGGCTTCAGCTGTTCAGTTCTACTCCATTCTCCGTTATATTTTATAAATACTACTCTACAACAAACCCCTTGCCTTTCTAGATCTGTCTCAGCTTCTGCTTCTACAAGAGACAAACTGAAAAATCAACCCATCAATAGAACACCCAAACATATATAATAATAATTAAAATGAATCATCTTTAATGTTTTGTTAACTTTTAGTCATAAAAATATCTTTACACTAAAAATAATTTCTTGTTGAAGGGGAGTTGCAATCCAGATTTGGAGCCGGGGGGGTGATCAGAGTTCGAGACCGTGAAACCCCGTCTCTATAAAAAAAAAAAAAAAAAAAAAAGAATCAGGGTCATGATCAATTCAGTATACCACTGGAGACTATATGAGTAAACAGCAAACCGTGTCTCATAAATGCAGAATGTTGGCAAACTGACAAACTGCACCTGCCACCCAGAAGGAGTTCTAAGGGCAGTCATGACCCAGACACAAGTGTTTCTTGTGATTAGGCACATCTGAAGCCTGTTAACAATAATGTGATCATTAGGCAGCTGACCAATCATTACCTCCTTCTCCTTGCTCTTGTTACCCAATAAATAGGAAGAGCTGTAAAAGCTCAGGGGCTGCCTTTGCTCACTAAAAGCAGGGAGCCCTTTTCTTCTTCTCTTCTTCTTCTCTCTTCTTCTTCCCCTGGCCGTTTCCTTACAACAGTTGCTTTTGCTTTTTGTTATTTCTATGCTCATCCCTTTGTTCAGTCTCATAATGATGGTCTCAAGTAGTAACAGTAGTAACTATCATAGTGACAGTCTCAAGCAGTAGTAGTATAAGTCTGCCACAATTTCTTTCTGTAAATATATGTCAAAGTATAAGAATAAACCATAATATATTTAACTATGTTGTAGCTTGATTTATTATTTCTAAATATGTAGGCAACTAGTATATACGTATCCCTGTTGTACTATTGCTTTTTACCCAATAAATACGAGAAGTGGATGGGATTAGGAGAGAGAAGGGGTGGCAATATTAACATTACATTACAAACAGAAAGAAAATGTTTGCCAGAGTCCATTGTCATATTTTATAGATGGTTTACCTTTTACCAGCCATACTCAATCCATGGAAATACTCAGACAATCACATCAGAAATAACTTTCTGTGAGATTTAAGGCAAAGAAAGATCCATACAGGATTGAATCAGGGATGCCTATTCCTATTAATGAATCTGAATTTACTGGGAAATTACTTTGTGCCTTATACTACACTAGGTGTTGTAAGCATCCATAAAATGTATGAATCAGTACTTAAACACACACAAAAAAGCTTAAAATCTGTCTGGAAAAAGAAGCTAAAGAAAAGTCACCCAATTAATGAATGATGAGAGAGAGAGTTGGGACTCCAGTACTGAGTGTCATTATACAAACAAATGTGAAAATTGATCTATTGAATTAAAGTGACACCTGTGCATAAATCAGCATAATGCACCGATATGATGATGTGCACAGCGTCACATGTGGCACACACCCTCCATCTCCTTGAGGAATATGGTGGTCAGCCCTGACAAGCCTTGGTAACCATCCAACAATGCCCTTTTTATTTCCAAATCCAATATATGACCACACCCTTATCCTCAGGAGAAGTAGGATTCAGGCAGCATGCATGAAACCTTCCTTCACCCTGACATTAGTCTTCATATTCATCATCTCAGGAATGAAAATGAATTTGCCTCCAAATGATTCAAGCCCCCTATAGGAAAGGTTGCTGGTAATAGCATCTTTTTGCTGACTGCAGTAGAACTATTTCAAGATATGAGCACTTAGTTATCTCACAGTAAGTGAATTAAATTTGAAATCCCTTTTATTAAAGCAACCAAATAGCTTCAGTGTCTGGTCAGTACCAAGCCCTGTTTCTAGCAGCTCCTTTGCCAACGCCACCCACCACTACTCTGCAGGGAACATGAGCAGAAGACTCTTATCAGGAATCCCTGGCAGCCCTTTTGCCCAAGCTCCACTGGCTCCCCTGTACAGCTTATAAACATTTCCCAAATATGCATCCAAATCTGAAATTATATGACCATCTATTTTGGTTCACAAAATATCCAATGAATATTTATCTGTTAGCAAAGAGGGCATTGAATGATGCAAACTTTAAATGCTGCAAGTATACTATATATCACTGATCTTCTTTTCTTCATCTGTTGAATTCATAGGAGGGACACAGACCATTGTAGGTGTTTTTTGAAGTGTTGGTTGCATTTTCTGTGTAGAACTCTCTCTTAAGTCCTGCTGCTGTATATAGTCATTCAGAGAAAGGGTAAGGAGCAGAAAAGCTTCAGAGTTTTACTATACAAAATAGTTTACTGTTAACTATATTCCAATTAGCTGTAAGACTCTACACACTTTTGTGAAGTTCAGTCTTTTTGGCTAAAATCTAAAGCAAGCCAATGTGGAATACTAGAATGTAGCTCCTGAACTCAGACAGAGGCTAGCTGTACAAATTTCAAACTTTCTAATCCATGTTTACCATTGTAAATTGGCACTGTTAACCCTAAACCAGGAGAAATATTAAGTTTAATAATATGATTTTAAAATGCCAACACAATGTCTAATATTAAATGGTGTTGCAATTAGAAATAATAATAACTGGTACATATTAAGTGCTAGGCATCATGTTAGATGCTTTTCTCATTTCAACACATTTGACCTATTAAGAACTTTAGAATGTAGATACACCTATTATCTTAGGGTTGCCAGATTGCATACAGGATGCCTTGTTAAATTTGAATTCAGATAAACTGTGAATTTTTTAGTATAATATATCCCAAATATTGCATGGGACATACTTTTATTTCTTAAAAGACCATTGTTTATCTGAAATGCAAATTTAACTGAGTGTTCTGTTTTTTATTTGCTAAATCTGGCAACCTTTATTATTTCCATTTAAGATAACTTGGCATGGAGTGCTGAAGAGACTTGCCCAGGGTCGCAGAACTAGCAAGCTGCTAAAAAGAGATTCGACTCCATAAGAGTGTCTTCAGAACCAAGGCAATGAAAACTTATAGAATACTACTATAATCTCCATTACCATACTATATACTATACTGTAGTAAAAAAGTCAGGCTGCCCAGATTTTTCTGTACCTTTACTCAGGATGCCAAAAATACAAGTCTCTGCCTCTTCCCAGTATGGGATTCCTGATATATGGGATTCCCTTCTGGGTAACAACACCAGTGAAAAAAACAGGAGAGATCAGCAAGTCAAAATTTCTATAGCATGTATTACATGTGCCAAATTGACCAAAGCCAATAGGATAAGCAGGAGGCCATTCACATAAGGAAATTCTCCTTGATCTGCTTTTCCAATATTCTACCACAGCCCCACGTTCATGAGGCCAATCAAACACACCCAAAACTATTATTGGCTAAGTTACTAAATAGTAGTGCTGATATGGTTTGGCTGTGTTCCCACCCAAATCTTATCTTAAAGTGTAGTTCCCATCATCCCCACATGTTGTGGGAGAAACCCTACGGGAGGTAATTTAATCCTGGGGGTGATTACCCTTATGCTGTTCTCATGATAGTGAGTGAGTTCTCATGAGGTCTGATTGTTTTATAAGGGCTTTTCCCACTTCTGCTTGGCACTTATCCTTCCTGCTGCCCTATGAAGAAGGATGTGTTTGCTTCCCCTTCCACCATGATTGTAAGTTTCCTGAGGCTTACCCACCCATGCTGAACTGTGAGTCAATTAAATCTTTTTCCTTTGTGAATTACCCAGTCTCAGGTATGTCTTTATCAACAGCATGAGAATGGATTAATACAAGTGCTGAGCCCCAAACAATTCTATATATTTATCAATGAGCATTGGTCTGGAATATCGTTCTTCAGTTTGAAGAAATGCAGCAAGAGCCAAAAACACTTAGCAACTATTTTTAGTGTGGGATATTTGGTTTCATACTAATCCTTGACAATGCTAATAACTATATGATAGATGTATCTGGAATTCTTTCTCAGTAGCAAAATTGGGTCAACTGAGAGATGCAGTTTGTATTCTCTTGGTTCAATATTTCTGTTATATCTCAAACAAGCAATCATTGAGGAGGAGGAAAAATTTAAGAATAGTGTGTTTGTAAGTGTGATACTTCCTACTACTGCTGAGGCTGTAGTAAATTGCTCTTTAGCCCTTCTTTTTGCATTTAACTTTGTTTGGTACAGCAGCCTATCAGAGTAGCTCTTCCCACATTGCTACAAGCATCTTGTAGTTATAGACTCTCTCTATAATGAAGAAGTTGAGTCATTAACGTGGGTTGTTTCTTTGACCTTGGAAAAAATATGAAATCACTGGCATAAGGAAACAACACAAAAATTTCACCCACAGGAGGTCTGCTGGTTCTGCCAATTGTGATTAACCACAAACTGGCAGAAAGGGAGTAGAATATGCCAAGAAAGCTTCAAATCCCATTCTGTGACTTGTTCAGTCACAAAAGGGAAATGACCATTTATTCTAGCCTCCTATATTATATTTTCTTTTGCTAGAGGCAAAAACCACAAACTAAAGCCAACACAGATATTTCTGTCTCTCTTCTTTGCTCTTATAGATAATGTTAATTATAGCAACTTTATCTAAAGAATTGGCTGACATTGAGATAGTCCTTTAACCTCATGAAGAGCTTCATAGGCATTGAGTAGATGTTACTATGTTTGAGAAGCATATTATGTGCTAAAACACACTGATTATTCATTTCCAGCCATTAGCAAGAAGTCGTTCGCTGGGAGTCCTAGGGTCTGCGCTCTTTTTCTACTCCTACCTGAGCCTTTTTGCTTAATTTTGGACAAATCATTTACAAGAGTTTTTCTGGAGTGTATCTATGCAGACATAACAGACATATCTTTTCTAATCATATGCATTGTAGGTGGAATCCTGTCCCACAAAAAGATATCGTGAAGTCTTAACCCCTGATACATGTGCATGAGACCTTATTTGGAAATAAGATCTATGCAGATGTAATCAAGTCAAAATGAGTTCACTTAGGATTAAAGTGGGCCCTAAATCCAACAACTGGTGTCCTTATTAGGAGAAAGATGCAGAGACACATGAGAAGAAAGAGAGCCACGTGAAGGCAGAGCCAGGAATTAGAATTAGTCTACCAGAAGGCCTGAAATGCCAAGAATTGCCAGCAACCACCAGAAGCTAAAAGAGGTAAAGAAGCATTTTTCTTCCAAGGTCTTATGAGAGAGCTTAGCCCCACTGACACCTTGATTTCAAATTTTAGGCATCCAGAACCCTCAGAGAATACACTTAAGTCACCCACTTATGATAATTTCTTACATGAGCCCTAGGAAACTAAAACAATATACATACACATATATTAAATGTACGTGAAATATAAATTTTTTAAATGTGGAGACATCATTAAAAAGAGATAAACTGTCTCCTAGTTTTACAATCTAATTGAGAGGCTAGGTTAACATTAGCAAAACTGCCAGCAAGTGACCGCAAGGCAAAGCAGTGTGTGCCAGGTTTTATGAGACAAATTAGAGCCATAAACCATGAAATTAAATGTTTAAATGGAATAACTAGGTTAGTATATTGTAAACCCTAAAGCTTTCAGTGATTCTTTGGCATCTTTGAACCTCACCGGGCCCCAAGGGCCTAACTGAGGGTTCCCCTGCTCTCGCCAGATATGTTCCTCACCTGCAGGACAGACTCCAGACAGCTAGTCCCCCTGTCCCCCAGACAAGCTCCACTCTACCTGGGCCTCAACCTAAAAGGTCTCACTTCCCTGCCAGCCTACAAGCCAATCACATCCCTTCATGGGAATGGGACAGGCAATGGGGGTACCCAGTCTTCTTGGCCTTACAAAGTTTCCTCCCATGGCTTCTGCTATCGTTCTCCCTGTGGCTTTAGGTGTATGTCACTAATAACCTGCTGCCAATCTCATCTGTCCAGTGCTGGGTATCCTCTGGCCAGCAATGAATGCCCAGAACCCCCAGGAGGGAAGCTGCCTTTACCAATGGAGTGAAGAGGAGAAGAAGAAAACAGTCAGTGAAGATCATTCATTAGGAAAACAAAAACCTCTAGGTTAGCTACACCTACAAGGTAAAATATAGTAAATGGCAAGTCGTGATGAAAATATGGGAAACAAAAGCATAAACGTATGAGCAAAATAAAGCATTAACAAGTTGAAAACAGAGGCGCTCAACCCATCATTGACATGAGTTCAAGGACCACCTCTACAACTAGAAGTGATAAGGGTGAAATAGCATTGCTGAGCCCATTAATACCAACCGGAGACAGAAGGTGAAACAAGCCCCAAGACCAACAGGATTATTTTCAAGTAAGATTTGCAAAATAAAGATTTAGCACCCAACCTAGCTCTGTCATCCAGAATTTGTGACTATCTTATATAGCTGTAAAAGATTATATAGTGTACATTTCCATTATGTATATCATATGTAATATAAATTATATTATATATATATCCCATGTGTTGATTTTACAAGTTGGAAAACACATTATTTTTAAAATATTAATACAGTTACTTATGTATAAGATATATATTATATACTAATATAATGCTATATACATGAATATGTACATGTATGTTCATGTGTGTGTGCATGTATGTGTGTATAAGATGTATAGATAAAGATAGATACATAGACAGACATATATACCTAATGCACCTAAGCATAGAATCCAATCTGCTTGTGGGGATATTACTGATTGATGACAAACGAATTTCAACAAAGATTTTGATGTGACAATACTAAACTCTGTGAAGAGTAAATGCAGTCTCCATTTAAGCACATTATCTCTTCAAATTTCCATCTGTGACTCTAAATGTCTAACATCACAGAGGTTACTCCATTTATTTTCACATCATCAAGTGAAGCAAACTTTTTAACACATTGGAAAAGTTATATCACTAGGTTTAAAGGAAGGAGACAATCCATAGATATTCAATCTATTTTTATTTCTATCTATTCAATAAGGCAGTGTGTTTTTTTAAGTGCAATGGACACTCACCGCTAATTTGCACCATCAGCCTTATCAGTTGTAACCATATCTTCATAGAGATTATGGTCTAAACCTCATGGTATGTCCTAATCTTTTTTTATTCCTTATAATATCTCATACATTTTCCAATTGTCCCTACATTTTGGAGGCTACAATATTAATGGCATGCAAGGAGAGGCTTGATATTAATTTTTAATTGGTTTTAAAACCCAAGAAACTTTATATCTCCTTCATTTGCTGACATTTGCATAATGGCTTTCTTTTGTTCCTTTTATTCCCAGATAATTGAGTTAGGACATTGTTAAACAGTCTTACAGAAAGACCCTTGGACCTAATTATAACCTTTAGTAAAATAAGACTATGCATAACAAAGTAATGGAAAGTTTCTTTTCCCTTATCTGGAACATACATTTTAGAATTTTAGGTTTTGAAGCTTGGCATCAGAATAAATAAGCTTCATTGCACCCTATTTGGGAATTAAACAGATAAGAGATGAAGGGACAGTTGTCAGGTTGTGTCTGCTAACAAAGTTCATATAGTTCTCCTACCTCACAGTGGACATGAGTAGGAGAATGTTGGGGTGCGATGTGGGTGGATTTCACTGGAAAAACTTGTTCTACCTTTCTAAAATTCAAGTGGATCATACACACACATCCTGAAGTGACTAGCTACCTAAAAACACTCTAGTCCCTAAACCAGCAATGACTCTAATACTATTTTTATTACTTGATTAACCTCATTCTTAAAATTCTAAAGAGTACTTATAGTCAGGTAGCATGATGCCTCCAGCTTTGCACTTTTTGCTTAGGATTGTCTTGGCTATATGGGGTCTTCTTTGATTCCATATGAAATTTAAAGTAGTTTTTTTTCTTTTTTCTAATTCTGTGAAGAATGTCAATGGTAGTTTGGTGGGAATAGCATTGAATCTACAAATTACTTTGGGCAGTATGGCCATTTTCACAATATTAATTATTCCTATCCATGAGGATGGAATGTTTTTCCATTTGTTTGTGTCCTCTCTTATTTCCTTGAGTAGTAGTTACTAGTTCTCCTTGAAGAGGTCCTTCACATCTCTTGTTAGCTGTATTCCTAGGTATTTTATTCTCTTCGTAGCAATTGTAAATGGGAGTTGATTCATGATTTGGCTCCCTGCTTATCTACTGTTGGTGTTAAGGAATGCTTGTGATTTTTGCACATTGATTTTGTATCCTAAGACTTTGTTGAAGTTGCTTATCAGTTTAAGGAGTATTTGGGCTGAGATGATGGGGTTTTCTAAACATAAAATCATGTTGTCTGCAAACAGAGAAAATTTGACTTCCTCTCTTCCTATTTGAATACGCTTTATTTCTTTCTTTTGCCTGATTGCCCCGGCCAGAACTTCCAATACTGTGTTGAATAGGAACGGTGAGAGAGAGCATCCTTGTCTTGTACCGGTTTCCAAGGGGAATGCTTCCAGCTTTTGCCCATTCACTATGATATTGGCTGTGGGTTTGTCATAAACAGCTCTTATTATTTTGAGATATATTCCATCAATACCTAGTTTATTGAGTTTTTAACATGAAGCGATGTTGAATTTTATCAAAGGCCTTTTCTGCATCTATTGAGATAATCATGTGGTTTTTGTCTTTGGTTCTGTTTATGTGATGGATTATGTTTATTAATTTACATATGTTGAACCAGTCTTGCATCCCAGGGATAAAACCGATTTGATCATGGTGGATAAGTTTTGGGATGTGCTGCTAGATTCCATTTGCCAGTATTTTATTGAGGATTTTCTAATCAATATTCATCAGGGATATTGGCCTGAAGTTTTCTTTTTTTGTTGTGTCTCTTCCTGGTTTTGGTATCAGGATGATGCTGGCTTCATAAAATGAGTTAGGGAGGAGTCCCTTCTTTTCAATTGTTTGGAATAGTTTCACAAGGAATGGTACCAGCTCCTCTTTGTACCTCTGGTAGAATTCGGCTGTGAATCCATCTGGTCCTGAGCTTTTTTTGGTTGGTAGGCTATTAATTACTGCCTCAATTTCAGAACTTGTTATTGGTCTATTCAAGGATTTGACTTCTTCCTGGTTTAGTCTTGGGAGGGTGTATGTGTCCAGGACTTATCCAATTCTTCTAGATTTTCTAGTTTATTTGCCTAAAAGTATTTATCATATTCTCTGATGGTAGTTTGTATTTCTGTGGGGTTAGTGGTAATATCCCCTTCATCACTTTTATTGTGTCTATTTGATTTTTTTCTCTTTTTTTCTTTATTAGTCTAGCTAGTGGTCTGTCTATTTTGTTAATTTTTTCAAAGAAACAATTCTTGGATTCATTGATTTTCTGGAGGGTTTTTTTGTGTCTCCATCTCCTTCAGATCTGCTCTGATCTTAGTTATTTCTTGTCTTCTGCTAGCTTTTGGATTAGTTTGCTCTTGCCTCTCTAGCTCTTTTAATTGTGACGTTCAGGTGGTAATTTGATATCTTTCTAGCTTTCTGATGTAGGGATTTAGTGCTATATATTTTCCTCAACACTGTTTTAGCTGTGTCCCAGAGATTCTGGTACGCTGTCTCTTTGTTCTCATTAGTTTCAAAAAAAAACTTCTTGATTTCTGCCTTAATTTCATTATTTACCCAGGAGTCATTCAGGAGCAGGTTGTTCAATTTTCATATAATTGTGTGGTTTTGAGTGAGTTTCTTAATCCTGAATTCTAATTTGATTGCACTGTGGTCCAAGAGAGTGTGTTTGTTATGATTTCAGTTCTTTTACATTTGCTGAGAAGTGTTTTACTGAGGGAGGCATCATGCTACCTGACTTCAAACTATACTACAACACTACAGTAATCAAAACACCATGGTACTGGTACCAAAACAAATATATAAACCAATGGAACAGAACAAAGACCTCAGAAATAACACCACATATCTACAGCCATCTGATCTTTGACAAACCCGACAAAAACAAGCAATAGGGAAAGGATCTCCTATTCAGTAAATGGTGCTGGGAAAACTGGCTAGACATATGCAGAAAATTGAAACTGGACCACTGGACCCCTTCCTTACACCTTATACAAAAATTAACTCAAGATGGATTAAAGACTTAAATGTAAAACACAAAACCATAAAAACCCTAGAAGAAAACCTAGGCAATATCATTCAGGACATAGGCATGGGCAAAGACTTCATGATAAAAATGCCAAAAGCAATTGCAACAAAAGCCAAAATTGACAAATGGGATCTAATTAAACTAAAGAGCATTGGCACAGCAAAAGAAACTATCACCGGAGTGAACAGGCAACTTAACAACCTATAGTATGGGAGAAAATTTTTGCAATCTACTACCCATCTGACAAAGGTCTAATATCCAGAATCTATAAAGAACTTAAACAAATTCACAAGAAGAAACAAACAACCCCATTAAAAAGTTGGCAAAGAATATGAACAGACACTTCTCAAAAGAAGACATTTACATGACCAACAAACATACGAAAAAAAGCTCAATATCACTGATCATTAGAGAAATGTAAATCAAAACCACAATGAGATACCATCTCATGCCAGTCAGAGTAGCGATTATTAAAAGGTCAAGAAACAATAGATGCTGGTGAGGCTGTGGAGAAATAGGAACGCTTTTATATTGTTGATGGGAATATAAATTAGTTCAACCACATTGTGGAAAAGAGTATGGCAATTCCTCAATGATCTAGAACCTGAAATACCATTTGACCCACCAACCCCATTACTGGGTATATACACAAAGGAGTATAAATCATTCTACTAAAATGACACATGCACACGTATGTTTATTGCAGCCCTATTTATAATAGCAAAGTCATGGAGCCAACCCAAATGCCCATCAATGATACATTGGATAAAGAAAATATGGTATATATACACCATGAAATGCAGCCATTAAAAGTAATGAGATCATGTCCTTTGCAGAGATGTGCATGAAACTAGAAGCCATCATCCTCAGCAAACTAACACAGGAACAGAAAACCAAACACCACATGTTCTCACTCATAAGTAGGAGTTGAACAATGAGAACACATAGACATGGGTGGGGGTACATCACACACCAGGGCTTGTTGTGGGGTGGGGGACAAGAGGAGGTAATTTAGAGGACGGGTCAATAGGTGCAGCAAACCACCATGGCACACGTATACCTATGTACAAACCTGCACGTTCTGCACACGTATGCTGGAACTTGAATCAAAAAAAAAAGAGGCTGAGTGTGGTGGCTCACCACTATAATCCCAGAACTTTGGAAGGCTGAGGCGGGCAGATCACCTGAGGTCAGGAGTTCAAGACTAGCCTGGCCAATATGGCAAAACCCCGTCTCTACTAAAAGTACAAGAAATTTAGCCGGGCATGGTGGTGTGTGCCTGTAATCCCAGCTACTTGGGAGGCTGAGGCAGGAGAATCGCTTAAGCCCAGGAGCCAGAGGTTGCAGGGAGCTGAAATCACACCACTGCAATCCAGCCTGGGCAACAGAGCAGGACTCCATTAAAAAAAAAAAAAAAAAGTGTTTATATACTTTTGGAATAAATCTAAGTCATCAGTAATCTAAGTGACAATGGTTGACATTGTCAGTTAGGCTTTTCCTCATTTTAGATTATCTTTTCTTTGTATTTTTTTTGTTGATTTTCTCATAGAACATACCATATCCTTTGCCTTCAGCATTTGTACTTTTGATGCAGTTTTGATTATTTTGTTCTGAAACTTTGTTCTTTTCTAGTATAAATGATTTTTACACATTTCTATATAGATCTATTATTCTTATCTTATTCCTCTACTTCTCAAAATATCATTTTCAAAATACTGCCAAATAAAGATGATCTCTTGCTGTTCTCCTTTAATATGAGTAAATTTTTGTTTTAATTTTATTTTCGTTTGTTTCTCTGCTTCCAGTATTTATTTTAGGACTGTGCTCAGTTAATTTTTATAATTTATCATTTCCTACAGATTTGTTTTATGTTTACAATACCTCAACTCACTGTCTGCTAATTTCATGCTATTTCTTCTCCTTTTTTTATTAACAAAGATATTAAAACTACCTATTGCTAAGCATTCTCCTAATTATCATTACTTTATCAGCATTTAGTCAGCTTCCATTCAAGTTAGTGTATTAATTCACTGTACTTATGAATTAAGAGTATGTAATTAAGAGTATTAAAAAAGCACCACAGAATCTCTACTTAAAACTGATATCAGCTATAGGTTTTGACACCCTTAAAAAAAGAAAATTATAAAATTTTATTTATAAAGGTGGAGGGAAAAGATATGCAAGATGGACTCTTTGAAAGTATACCTTTTTTTTATCAAAATGTGATTTGTGATTTTTGTGTGCTTTTACAAACCATACGGTCCAACAAGAGACAAAGTCCTAACCTATAAGTTAACAGCCACAATATTTAAGATATGGAGCCTTTGCTCACGTGAACAGTAGTAACCACACTTTTTTGGGCTTGCCATAATTAAAGACAAACGTGTTTCATACAATTCAAAATATGACTCTTTAAATGAAGCTGCTGCATCTCATAACGCTCACCACAATGATCATCCCATACAGTAAATTAATGTGCTACATGACATAAGATTTTGCTTCATGCTCAGTTATAGTTTATCCTATTTAATTACAAATTAAAGATAATAATCAAACCTCAATCTAAACCACTGCCTGAGACTAATGAATTTCCCTATCCATCACAGAGGAAAGCGACTCTAATTTATTTCCCCACCCCCAGGCCAGGTCAAGTGTTTTTCTTGTGCTTTTTCATAATACAGTGTCCTTTGCTTTCATAGCACTTAACATAATTGTAATTATTTTAAAGATCAATATAATTATCAGCTGAAGTCTTTCTTCCCTCCTGCCCATGCTAAGCTCCACAGTGAGCAAGGCCTAGTCTGTTTAATGCATGCCAAGAACATTGATAGTAGTTCAGTAAATATTTGTCAAAGGAATGTGGAATGCACGGCAATGTTATATATCCAAACTATTACTAAGAAATTTTTATTACTGAACACTGCCAAAACTGACATTTTTATGAATTAAACGATAAGCCTAAAACACTTCCCAGTTAACAATGAACACTCAACCTCAAATGCTGGAGCAAAAAGCACCCACCGTGTCTCATATATGAGCAATGTCCTTTGGGAGGCTTCGGGTAAGTGCTTAGAAGGAGATGAAGTGAATGAGAACATTGAAAGGGAGACAAATTTTGGCTTAGGAATCTGTTTTATCTCATCCCAGTGGCTGATACTGATGTTGTATAATTAAAGATATCAATGTCTCAAAGGGAAAGTAGTGCCATACCTTGAAGTAATCACTTTTTGAATGGTGATTTCATTATAGAATACAAATCTATCTTACAGCTGGTCACTCTACAAAACTGTTCTGAGGGAGAGTCATTATTTCTTTTGCATGGTTTTGCAATGGGCCAAGCAGTATTCTTGATGCTTTTCTCTTGCTTTTATGTTATGTGTGTATGAAATCTCAATATAGATGCTTATATAGTTCACTCTACAAAGCACAGCTGTGAGATTATTGCTTACTATTACATTAAAGACAGAAGCACAATTGAGCGGCCTGGATACAGTGAATAACTAATGAGAGCTATGATTGAAATGCCTTTTTCCCTCTTCCACATTTCCAAATGTAGTAGCAAAAACGAGGTCATTTGCATATGCTATGTGAGTGGAGTGTGATCCTAAGAGTTTGCATACATCACACCAAATCTGGGCTTTGCTATTGTTATCTTTGTTAGTCAAGTTATAAGTTTATCAACTCTTATTTTTATTGATACTCTATTCTTCTATACAAGGTCTCCATCTTTAACTACAGTACTATTTTTTAAAAATCCTAAAAGGTGGACATCATTTTAAATATACACATATATTAACACTTTACTATTGAGTCAGCTCCTCCATTTACAGAATGTAATTGAGTATCATGTTCATATTGTAAGAAAAAAAAATGAGAAAGGAAGGAAAAAAGAAGGAAGGAAAGAAGGGAGGAAGGAAAGGATAGAGGCAAGAAAGAGAGAGAAAAAGACTGAGGAAAAGAAAGAAGGAAAAGAAAGGGAGGACGGGAGGAAACAAAGAAAGAGAAAGGAGGAAAGATGGGAGGAAGGGAGGGATGAGAAAAGAAAGAATAAAGGAAGAAAGGAAACAAGGAAGAGAGGGAGGAAGAAAGAAGGAAGATACAAAGGACAGAAGGAAGGAAAGAAGAAGGATGGAAGAGGAGGTAAAAGAAGGGAGGGAGGGAGGAAGAAGGAAGGAAGGAAGGAAGGAAGGAAGGAAGGAAGGAAGGAAGGAAGGAAAGGAGGAAGGAAGGGGAGAGAGGGAGGGAGAAATATTTTAATGCTCTTTAACATGCTAATTTAAAACTAAAGCCAGCCCTCTGCTGCAACCTGCTGACAGACTGAGGAACTACAAATAAGAAAATATTTAGTATTGGCAATAACAAATTTATCATAAATACTTCGTTTCTGAATCCTGCAGTCTTTATAATTTTATTTAAAATAATCTAATTAGGATATGCCTGAGGCAAAGCATCCATGTTGGTTTACAATGAGAAAATTTAGTAAATAACTGCAATAAAATATATAAACATTAATACACTTCATTATATAGGATATAGACGAATATTCCAAGTAAGAAGGTTATAACCTGGCTCCTAGCCAATTCCTCCATCCCCGCTTAGTTAACGGCACTTCAAAGAAGCTCATTTTCACACAGATGAAACCACGATGGGGATGGAGCACAGATGAAAATCGCTCTCTAAGGGAAGGCTGTCTGCCTCTTCCGCTTGACGATCCATATTTGACCGGAAGCTCTGAGACTATACCTATATGTTTAAAATAGCTAAAAGTAATGTAAAAAGGACAAAATGCTTTTAAAAAAAATATGTTTTGTTGAGCTGTAGATAGAAGCATGGATGAGGCTCTGGGGCAGACTTTTTCTGTGTTCTGGCAACTCTCCCTGGTGAATCCTTTCAGTCAAAACTCAAGAACCTACACACTGACCAGACATTGGTGAAGAAACCGTGGAATGTTAAATGTATGTTTAATAATATACAACGCTTTTTTAATTGAGGGAGAATGGGTTCTTTCAGAGAAATATATATAATATTGGTACGGTTTGGATCTGTGTCCCCACAAAATCTCAGGTCAAATCATAATCCCCACTGCTGGAGGTGGGGCCTGGTGGGAGGTGACTGGATCCTGAGGGCGGAGTTCTCATGAATGATTTAGCACCATCCCCTCTTGGTACTGTAGAGTGAGTGAGTCCTCGCGAGATCTGGTTGTTTCAAAGTGTGTATCACCTCTCCCTCTCTCTGGGTCCTTTTCCTGCCGTGTAAGACACCTGCTCCACCATGAGTAGAAGCTCCCTGAGGCCTTCCCAGAAGCAGATGTTGCCATGCTTCCTATACAACCTGTGGAACAGTGTGCCAGTTAAATCTCTTTTTTTATAAATTACCCAGTCTCAGGCATTTCTTTATAGTAGTGGCAGAACAGACTAATACAAATATATTGTGTAATATTTTTTAGGACAGTGTTATATGTATTCTTTTAAGAGACTTTATGTTTTTCCTAGTAGGCTGAAGGGTGAGACTTTAGATCTTCTGGAACAGGATAAAAATAAGCACTGAAGAAGAAAAGCAAATCTCAGTTGGAAGGAGCCCCACAAAGATGAGGCGTTAGGCTCCTAGAGAAGAAAGGCTTCCAGGTAGTCCTATCTAGGGCTGTGGGAGCAGGTGTTTAACACTGAGTTAAGTTTATTCTCTAGTTGCAAGTCCCATCTGATATCTTTAATTTTCAGTTCAGCTTTAATTTCTACATGTATTTTAAGTCTTAGTTTCCAGAACTTAGAAAACAAATGACTTAAAATAAAAATTTAGAAGAAAAGATTTGACATAATAGTTTGAGCAGTCTCCAAAATTACCCTTTTATTCTCTTAAAATGTAAAGCGTGCAAGAACCCTATACATGAAAGAGGGAGTTGTGAGCTAGAAGTTAGGTGCAGCATGGCTCCGTGACAAGTGGGGAAAAAGGAAGAGAATCATCTTTGAGGTATGATAAAACAGACTCCTTTAGTGACAAAGGAGGAGTTCTTGGAGAGTTTGGAGACTGAAAATTCAAGTGAGACTTTAAAATCGCCCTCTTAAGGAGAATTGTAATAATAGTAATATAAATAATAATATCATTCAATGACTAAGTAATATGTCCATTTTTATGCAAAGCCTTAAAAACCCTCACCAAAATCCTATGAGATACCGATATTATACCTATTTTACGGATGAAAAAATTAAGCCTTGGAAAGACAATTCTTATCCCATTACTCCAGCAACATTCCCTGTAGTAATACTTGGGCCATACTAGTTGATTTCTTCCTACACACAGTGGAGTCATTCAGGACATTATCATCTCAGGACCTTTAAAAAAAAAAGGGGGGGGGGGAATGGGGAGTGTGTCCATGTGTGTGCATGTGTGTGTGTGAGAGAGAGACAGAGAGAGAAAAATTTCTTCCAGTACTATTTGAAATAAGAAGGCGATCCATAAATGATCATAAAAATATAAACAACTTATGGCATATCAGTTGCAATGTTATACTGACTATAAATAAACTAAAGGAAATTATATAATCAATGGTAAAATAAATTAGAATAAAATGGTAAAGTTAACACTATTTTTAGACAACAATTAACAATTAGTGAAATATTGTCATTATATAAACATGGAAAATAAGAGGAGAGGAATGGACTGATGGCTTTTTCTCTTTCTCAAACTGATGTAATAGATCATTATGCCTGTATAATAAATAAGTATATGCATAGGCATCCGTTCAGAACCTCTGAGAAGCAGATGCCAAGATAGGATGAAATGCACAGAAATTTATTGAAAGAACGCACAGAAAGGATGAAATTGAAGACCAGGGTAGGCAGGCAGAGGAAGGGGAAAGGCAGGAGGGTTGGTGGGAAGAGTCTCAGACTGCTGTGTTATTCTCCAAAAGTTTGAGTCATGCTAATGGGGAGTCTTGGAACCAAAGTCACCCATTAGAGTGCCTTGTGTTTGGCAGGAACAGGGCTGTATTATTGCTGGCATTATGCTTAGTCATTAGCAGGCAAACAGCCCCAGGGAGTGTGGCTTCAGCATGAATATTGCAGATCTCACAGCACACCTGGAGCTCTCCCTCAACTGTGCCCCCCAGAAGATGGTCTGGGTCATGCACTTTCCTGGCTACTATGCTGCTGCTTCTAGTGTCATTTATTTTCCTTACATTTTAGATCTATTTCCACCATGATTATGCTCTGCCCCAACTCTTCTGGATTTATGTTTCTTTCTCCCACACTTAAATTATACAGAGTAAAAAACAGGCAATTTGTGTACTGTGTTGGTGATTTTCTATTCTCTCTCTTTTTTATCCTGTGAACTGGACTTATTAAAAATAAAAATATTGTATCTATAGAGGTTTGGGAAAAGAACTGCTGAGTCTACTTGAAAAAATAAAAAAGCAAAAGCAAAACCAGGCAATCAAATGGAAATAACCCCTGTCCAGAGCTTTGGCACCCCATAGGGTAGGCAGGAAACCATCAGTTTCTTATTATTCCCTAGCTCGCATAATGCCAGTTTACAGTAATTCTTTCTTTCACTCTTTTTTAGGTAAAGGGGAAATTTTGAGTTTTGTGTTCCTTGGATTCTGTAATAATCTCCTACCAGTAATAATGATTTCTGGAAAGTGACCTAGAAAGTACATTTCATATCACAAATTATTATTTCCTTGAATCTGATCAGGCTGCTCCTTCACACACACACCATTCCTCTTCTCCTCTCTGAATAGGGAATCATCTTCCACAAAGAGGGGGATCTGGCAAGCTTTTTAATATTAAAAAAACTTAAATACTTTCCATGTGTCTTAAAATACTCACTGGGGGAAGCAAAAATAATCATTCTCTCCTCTTTCTACTATTATTCACTCAGGAGAAATATTTCCTGCTGAGAATAATTTTAACAGGTGATCAAAAACATAAGTTGTTTCTCTAAGTTGGATTGTACTGAATAGAGAATAGGAGATAGAGGTTCTGCAGTTCCAGACATTAGAAAACCAATCAAGAGAAACTATCCAGGTTCTACGATCAAGGGAAGGGGCATGGGCCAAATTAGCCATATACCTGCCTGATCTGCAGACTTCTAAGTGTTTATAAACATATCTCAAAATATATAGCATGAGTCATAAGTCAATTTGTTATTTCTCTCTTTTTTTACACTTTATTTCTTCTATCCCATTAGAAAACCTTCCCTCTTAATTAGGTAATCAGAACACGCAAACAGAAGTTTAGTGGTTCGTCCAGGCATAGTGGTTCACTATACATTTTGGGAAGCCGAGGCAGTTGCAGATCACATGAGGCCAGGAGCTTGAGACCAGGCTGGCCAATATGGTGAAACCCCATCTCTACTAAAAAATGCAAAAATTAGCTCAGCATGGTGGTGTGCACCCATAATCCTGGCTAATCAGGAGGCTGAGACATGAGAACCACTTGAACTCAGAAGGCAGAGGTTGCAGTGAGCTGAGATTGTGCCACTGCACTCCAGCCTGGGTGACAGGGCAAGGCTCTGTCTCAGAAAAAAAAAAAAAAAAAAAAAACAACCTACAAAACACAAAAGTTTGGTGGCTCTAAAATAGCTTTGAGTATTTGAATTGAATGAAGCCTCTACAACGAAGAAGGAATTTTTCACTGAAAACTATGTTCTCTTCCCTGTCTGAATAGGTACAGTAACTATATATATATATATATATATATAGTTTTATATACATATATATAGTTTTATATACATATATAGTTTTATATATATATAGTTTTATATATACACATATACACACACATATATATATATGTGTGTGTATATATAATGTCGCCCAGGCTGTAGTGCAGTGGCGCGATCTTGGCTCACTGCAAGCTCTGCCTTCCGGGTTCATGCCATTCTCCTGCCTCAGCCTCCTGAGTAGCTGGGACTATAGGCACCCGCTACCAAGCCCGGCTAATTTTTTGTATTTTTTAGTAGAGACGGGGTCTCACCATGTTAGCCAGGATGGTCTCGATCTCCTGACCTTGTGATCCACCCACCTCGGCCTCCCAAAGTGCTGGGATTACAGGCGTGAGCCACCGCGCCGGCCTAGGTAGAGTAACGATATTAAAAACAGCTAACATCATTGATCTGGGGAAATTTCTAAGCACTTCACATGTATAAGCTTATTTAATCTTCACAGAAACACTTTGTCATAGGTACTATGATGGACTAAGACCTTACTCTGAACAGCTCCTTACCATACAGTCTGTCCTGTGAGCAGAACATGGCCCCAAAGTGGGAGGATGAATGTTTCAATTTGTGAATAGCAGTGACTGGATTATGAATCCATTTTTGGGTTTAATTTGATTCTGTAAAATATTGTTATTTTCTGTAGATCTGTTTGCAGGCAGTTTACTTATACCTATGTGCCATTGAGTCTTTCTCTAACAAGTGAAAACAAAATCACCCAGCATTAGAAAAGAGTCAAAGCCATTTGTGTTATAATTTCAGCTACTTAGACTTGCTATTTAAAAAAGTGATATGTATTCTCTGCATGCCTCCTACACACTATTCATGCTATTCAAGATTACAAGTTCAGCTTGGAGATTTGCCACTTGAAATCATAGAAATGGATTTTACTTGTAATATTAGTGCCATAAAAAATAATTATGCTTCATCCAATGCTATAAATTCCTATCATGCTCCTTCTCCTTAATATGTAGTGAATTTCATTGGGACAAAATACGCTTTTATCACACAGCTGTGACTACAGGTCGATCCTGTCCGCAGTTGTCCACTTTCCTCAACACTAACTCAAGATGAAGTCATATATTACTGACTGCCAAGGGTGCTCTCCAAATAAAGTGTGTGGCTTGGCACTCACAGCTAGTTGAAACTGATACCAGTGCACTTCTAACAGAATATCAGGACTCACAAAACAATTGTTTTGGGGAAAAAAATTTCACAGAGCCCTTCTTGCTCGTATATGTAGTCTGCATTCGCCAAGGGTAAAAGCATTCTCTTCCAACTGATGATTTGGTGCACCACAAAAGGGAAATACCTACTAGTATGTACAGGTAACTGTAGTCACCATTCCACTGCACACTGCCCAACAGGGCCATTTTCTCTCTAAGCATATTTGTTGTTAACTTTGAAGGCAATTGTATCAGCTTCCAGGCAATCATGTGACTTATGCTTGGTTTTGCAAGGAGAAATGAAACCTTAAATGGTGTCACCTGACTTTTTGGCTTCTCTTTCTTAACAAAAATAAGTTAATTAGGTAATTATCATTTGTGGGCTTGATCTGGACAATTTTAATAGATTTGCCAGAGAGGTCACTATGCAGTTTTATGGAACTCATGCCACTGCTTGACCAAGTTCATACTACAGAGAACAATGGTAATTAGGAGAAATGGAAGGAGTGTGCAAATCCTCCACATTTCAGTAGTTTGCTTTTTCTTTCTCAACTGCTTGTGCAAGGTCTTCACACTTGCATGTTCACTCGTCACAGCAGGTACACATTCACTGGGGTGCTGGTCACTCTGTATATCAGGAGTCCCTAAACCCCTGGCGGTGGACTGGTATGGTACAGAAGGGGGTAAGCTGCAGGCCAGTGAACATTATGCCTGAGCTCTGCCTCCTGTCAGATCAGCAGCGGCATTAGATTCTCGTAGGAGCAAGCAACAAAAGGCGGGTTTCAGAGCTAAATGTTGAAAGAGTAGAAGCATTTTTGTTCAGGTACTCCTGGAGAATATTTGGAATTAATTTAAGACTGGCCTCTGCAATTAGAAAATAAAATAATCCTATACATATTGGAAAGGAGGGGGCAAATTTCATTATCTGTAGCTGATTGACTAACTAGAGCATTGACTAACTAGAGCATTCAGATTAATACTCCAAGGATAAACTTGGCCAAAGCCATGCTTGACCTGAACAAAAGAATCCTCTTCTTTGCTCTTTGAGCACTCTCTTTTCATCAACTTTTTAGGCACTCATAGGTAGGCACTTTGAAAAACGTGAAGAAATGGAATGGGTGAACGTTGTTATAGTAAGACCTGCACAACCAGTTCGAAGACAATGACTTTTGGGAAAACTTCAGAGAGGCAAGGACGTTTAAGCAGATATTAATATGTTGGAGATTCTTGTTCCTGGCACAGCAATGACCAAAGGGATAGCAAAAAAGATCGAATACGAAAACGAACTAGGGATCTTTCTTGAATGTGAGGTTTTTCTAGTTTGTGTTGTCCCAAAAGTATACTCTAAGACAAAGATCCAAGTGTAAGTATTTCATTTGGGAGGCACAGACACACTGTTAGATGAGTGGGGAAGTAAGACAAGGAAAGGAAGTCAGTCAGTAATGGTGTGTTATCAAGCCAACTACTATAGTAGGTAGCCAGAGGTTACTCTTATGGGAAACTCTGGAAAACACATATTTCAGAATTATGCTACTGGAGGTATCAGGGATTGGAAGCATTTATACACAAGTCCCGAGTCTCCTTGGTTGAGGATATTGGTTGGGGGTCAGGGGGAATTCATTTCTCAGGATTTGTAGCTACTTCAAGTCCGGGCAGAGTGGCTTGCTATGGAATGAAGACTTTAGGCTTAGAGAGGCAGACACCAGCTGCTGGGAATTGACTAAAGCATGCTGAAATGGTTGAAATAAAAGAGATAGGAGTACAGAAGTCAATAAGGATTAGTGATGGGTTGAACCGGGAGTGAGGGGACAAGACAATTCAAGGGTTACTCCCTGGCTACGCTTTCAACCACTGGGTTGATTATGCTGAGGTTGGGAGGAATTGTGGATGACCTCCACTGTAACAAGGAAATATGACGGAGTAACAGGGACGGAGCTACACACATGTGAGACAGCCCCTAAGAAACTCATAGAAATATCTTGTTGGTATTGTAAAGGGTGAAAATTTCTTGAGGTCATGTGTGGCCTCCAGTTTTCATGATTTGAATATTATCGAAAATATGACCTTATTTGTAGCCACTGAAGAGTGATGCCTAAAAATATAATTTATGTACTACAAGAGTGTTTGCAGCTTATAATCTCCAGGATTCTTTAAACAGAATAGAATACAGATGCTAAACATAAACATCTATAAAATCAATGGCACCATTCAAGGTATTTGCAAAACTGTAATCAAGCTATATCACGATGGCCCTCGTATTTTCTTAGCTCCTCAGCAATGAAATATTAAATTTGGCTAACCAGATGGCCTAATATAGAATTAAATTAAATGATTAAATTTAACCATTTCAATTGACATTCCATTGGGTTCACCACTCTAGAAGAGAGAATCTTGAGGGAAGTGAGGCTGCTGTTTTATAACTTTTCAAATGAGGCAATAAAGCCCATGGGGTTGTCAACCACATCTGAAATATGAACTGCTCATAGGCAGCAGAACTCAAAACAAATCTTCCTTATAATAAAAAGAAAAATCACACCCTTGGCTTCCCAGTCATTATTATTAAAGCAATTCAATTTACATAGAAAATAAATTTTAAAAGAAATTAACAGGAATTTCTAGCCATATATTTATCATAACATTGAACCACTGTTTCTACTTACTTTCTCTTTTCCTTCTTTTCAGTATATCAGCTGACAGCTAAAATTGGCCTACAAACGCCCTCCCATTTGACTCCTCTCTGACCCAATTCAAGCTCCCCAGTGAGAAAAGCACAGAAGCAAAGCCAGCATTTGGCATTTGTTTACTTCTTTGTGTCTCAGCACAAATGATGATACCACTAGAAAGAGTCCAGGGAATAATGTTTCTTTGTTATGGTGCAGCCCGCACACCTGCAGGGTCAGTGCATGCATTGTTTCGTGGTTTTCTCATATGCCAGACCAGATGAGAAGGCAATTCTTGTTATTGCTTTGTGATTCAGTATACCAACCCATTCTAATCCACACACATACACACACACACAAATGCCAGTAGGAATGTGTGTGCAACTAAGTGCATACTTCAGAACTCTAGGCAATTATTAATTTTTGTGTTTTACGTTTTCTAGCAGATGTTAATTAGGAAAATTTTTAACTGAATCAAAAAATGTTAATTGAGTTATCATGGGATTACAGCGGTAAGTGCTGATTTCACCATTATGCTATGTAAAGTTGCGTCTATGAGTAAATTATTCAGAGAATTTTAATGAATTTTCCACTATTCCACAGGACTTTTTCCCCCTAGTTTCCCTTGTGTAGTTGACCAAATAGAAAAATTTAAGCTGTAACAAGATTGTCTGGAAATCTATCAAAAATTAGATTGAAAAGTTATTAATTTACTCTTCTCATGGTGCCTTATATATTTTGGGCATATACTATCTTATGTGAGTACAAAATTTATTATCCAAAAAACTGCAATTTATATTCAAGCTCAGTAGACATGAAGCAATTATAGTTAATATTCTGAACACATTATAGTAAACAATTTAAGATCCGGCATTTGTATATTTCTGCAGATGATGACATAGTGTTCCATGAGGCCATCGTGATTGTAACACAGGGTATAGTGTAGGATTCCAGAAGGATTACACATGCAGAATTCTCCCAATCTTAGCAGGAGTCAAAAATTAAATTTGGCTCACCTAACAGACTTGAGTCTTATCCACTCCTAGATTCTGAACATTTCCTTTATGGGTTTGACTTCTATACTGTAAATTGCTTGCTTCTCAGGGGTACTGAGAATTAACAGTTGTCATATTTTTGGCAGTTTGGGAGAGGCACCACGGTATACAGTCTCCTCAAATCTGGCATTCACTGCCAGCACTTATACTGAGCATTTCGTAAACAATGAAACATCTATTTCATTTGTACCACTGTTGGATAATCTCGGGCCTTAGGGACTTCTGGATCACAGATGTGACAGATACCAGATTTCAACAGCCTTTGAAACAAAAATGTTCCTGTACATGGGTAGAAATTCCGACCATGTATTTCTATAATTTCATACAAACATTTTGAAAACGAAGTCACAATTATTTTATTTTGTTAAGAACATTCAATGCCTGTGACATTGTATTTTATTGGGTGTTACTCTATCTTTTCACCATTCTACAGAAAAAAAATCATGAGATACATTTAGTATAGCAGCAGGGCACAGGCTTGGCATCAGACCGAGCAAAATTAGTTCTGGGCTCTCACATGTAAGAGGTTTATTAGGGGGAAAGATGCTCAGACTTTCCAAACTGTTAACAATTTTTCTTTATTAATCTGTTTTCAATGCATAACACTTATTAAGAGGATGGTTAAATAATATGAAAGCATGTAGCATACTGAAAGCCTATAGTTCACAAAATGTAACGAGTGACATGAATCCAAAAGGAGAATGTGCATGTGTGCATGCGTGCATGTGCACATGCTGACAGCTACCATTTCTGCATTCAGAGGAGAAAGAGGGTTTCCCAGGGAACAGGCACTGCGGCTATCGAAAGCAGCGCCTGCAGCCGAACCTGGAATGCAGAAGTGAGAACAGAGATGGTTAAACTGCTCTGTAGGATGAAGTTTAAAGAAAAAGAGAAGAGTATCCTTTTGTACTCAAGGTGTTTATTTAAAATCACTTGTAAAAATGATTTGACGTCTTCCTATGAGTGGGCTGGAGGGTCGGGAGTCCCAGGCACTGAAAGAGGCAAGTAGATGAAACAGAAAAGGAAGGCAGCTCTGAATGAGGGCCTGCCCCAGAGACCAGAAGGAGGCCCTTGGCCAAGGGGATGGAGACAGATTAAATTAATGGTCTTTCTGTGATGAAGTTCTGCAGTTGGATTTCAGAAATGATGGTGTCTGATATCTAATTTTACTGATTTTCCCATTCAATAGTATAATACCTTGCCCCTTATCACCCTCTGGTAGTCAGTAAAGGCTAATCATCCACTAATTTCATGGTGGTCTTACATTAACGTAACCTTAGGGTTTAAAGAGAAGTAGTTATGACCATACGGGGACAGGGAGAGGAGTCCAGAGAAGACTAGATCACCAGGAAAATAAAGCAATGAGATGGCCAGATGCTACCAGGGAGAACAAGAGCACCTGGGAATACAACTTTCAGCATGATAGGCCACAAACATGATGTGAAAGCAACCTCTGAAATTTTCCAACAATAGTTGAAAGGAAACTGAATTTCTTATATTTATATCAGAGTGAGACATCATTTTTACATTAAAAAGAACGATAATCCCCAATTTCAGGAAAACTTTAGGATATTCTAGTTAAAGAAAGCGTTAGTAAATTTAAATTTCAAAAAAATTGCTTGAGTTAGTTCAAAAGTAAGAAACTAAAATTAAATTGATTTATAAGCCTCACCGGTGTTTATTCAAATATTGTTTTTCAAAGGTTAATGATCTACAGTAGCCTAATTGTCCATCAACAGATGAATGGATAAAGAAAATGTGGTACATATGCACAATAGAATATTCAACCATACAAAAGAATAAAACTCTCATTTGCAACGACATGGATGGAACTCAAGGACATTAAGTTGAGTAAAATAAGCCAGGCACACAGACAAGTTTTGAATGTTCTCACTGATATGTAGGAGCTAAAAATTAAAACAACTAAACTTATGTACATACAGATTAGAATGATGGTTACCAGAGGCTGGGAAGGGTACCCAGGAACAGGGGAGAAGTGGGGATGGTTAATGGGTGTAGAAATATAGTTAGATAGAATGAATAAGATTTGCTATTTGATAGCACATGCGGTGACTGTAGTCAATCATAATTTATTGACTATTTAAAAATAACTAAGGGGGTGGAACTGGAGTGTTCCTAACACAAAGAAATGATAAATGCTTGAGGTGATGGATGGTATTATTCTAAATTCCCTATAGTGCTACACATTCACTTCTTTTTTTTCTTTTTTCTTTTAATTTTTTAAATTTTTTTTTAATTTGTTTTTTTTTTTTTTTTGTGACAGAGTCTTGCTTTATCGTCCAGGCTGGAGTGCAGTGGCATGATCTCGGCTCACTGCAAACTCTGCCTCCCAGGTTCATGCTATTCTCCTGCCTCAGCCTCCCGAGTAGCTGGGACTACAGGCGCCAGCCGCCATGCCCAGCTAATTTTTTGTATTTTTAGTAGAGATAGGGTTTCACCGTGTTAGCCAGGATGGTCTCGATCTCCTGACCTCGTGATCCACCCGCCTCCACCTCCCAAAGTGCTGGGATTACAGGCATGTGGCCCGGCCACACATTCACTTCTAACTGGGACACCACTTCAATAAAGATTTGCTGTAAAAGTCTTTTCTCAATATTTAACAAGTTGGCACTGAATTTTTGCTGCAAACACACTTTTCACATTTAAAACTTGAGTCCCGGAATATGTCTTTGGGGGTCTATGGGTCATGGAGTCTGACTCTTTTCATTGAGAGTTCATCAGGGAGTTGTTGAAGCTGATTCAGTTTGCAGAGGTTCCGCACATGCAATATAACACTACCAGTAGAATGACCATGAATGTGCACGAGAAATGCTAGATAATAACTAATCAAACTTCCAAACTGAACAAGTTTTACATTATTTTTTTTGCATCTTCTACATTTCTTACCATGTAACAATCCACACAGTGGGTAAAATATCCAGCAAGTAAAAGAATAACAGGTACTCTTCAATTTACTAGACATTTTTGTACCTTTTTAGAAAGAAAACAAGGTGAAAAAAAAGTGCCCCAAGGCCACTCTAATACTAGCATAGTAGAGCCTACCAATTATTCTTTGAAATTCACTCTCTTCTTTATCCAGAAGTCAATGGTGCCATTAAGACATCTTTCAAAAGATCCTCCACACTAACACTTTTCTCTGAACTAATCTTATTCCATATTAATATGGCAAGGAGAAATTTTCTTAGGAAAAAAACAAACAGTAGTCAGCAATGAAATTAGTTTTTGCACTGAAGTCAAATCATTATTTTGACCAAAAAAAGTGATATTGTTCTTAATCTTTAATGCTTGTGTTTAAAACATGTTTTAAATTAGCTATTTTATTGAATTAAAATTATTTGAACATCAATTATTCAGATTGAATCATGCAAAGATCTAAAAATAATACATGTAAATCAATAAATACACCTAGAAAGAGACTTGGGAAGGACAAAGAAATTTGTGCTATAACTTTCCAGTGCTGGCCTTATTAGCAGTAAAAGTTGCTACTTTCTTGTCTATTCACTTAGGAGATTTTTTTTTTTGTAATTTTATACATTTAAAGAAAACAGATGGGCGTCATGGAAGTAACTAAGCCTAAACAATTTCAATATTGATATCATTCAAGGATAAATATTTCTCCAAGAAAGTAAAAACGTCTTGGTAACATGATACCATTGAGGAGGGTACTTCAGTGTTAAAGGTGATTTCTGCATGAAAACTTCAAACAAATAATAAGGCATGCTACACTCACAAACTGTATTGTCAACAGAGTACTAAGTTTTCCTCCAAAGTTTGCAGCAGAAAGCAAAAGAAAAATAACAGTGTTGCAGTCACCCCTAAAGGTGAAATGCTGGGGTGTGGGGGTGTCACTGACCACAGGGAATGTTTCTAGAATGTTCTAGAATAGAGGATGCTTCACATCTGACCCAGAGTTCCAGAGGACTACACTATGGAGATAAAAGAGGACCACTATTCAGGGCAGAAGTAAATGTTATTGTGGTTTCATTAGCAGTAAAGTAAGTGCACCAGCCTCCCCCCAATTCTAGCTACAAACTGAGAAGCAGATAAAAATCACACTGTCAGGAGAAAAGGAGCCAACTATATGTAACCTCCTTGATCTCTCAGACACAAATCTGTATGGACTTTTCCTTGTTTCATGATAGTAAGATTAAAATAGGGTGTGTTATGAAAACAGGGATCTAGAGGAAAAATGCTGTAAAAAAAAAAAAAAAAAGGAACAATGGCACTGAACAATCCATTAAAAATTTATCTCCTCCAGAGAATACCACAAGAAATTGTCCTTACAAGAAAAAATATCCAAGGGATAGGAAAGAAAACAAGGGATAGGAAAGCACAATTAGATAGATGGAAAGGATAAAGAAATATTTCAAGAATACTAAAAACTATAGGAATGGCAAACTAAATTGAAGCAGAATTGATGCTGTTTTAAATGTAATCAATATTGTAGAGACCAGACAAGCAATTTTCCCAGAACCAAGATGAAAGAGCAGAGGAAAACAATGATATGAGAAAATAGAAGAGAAAATGTAGAGAAAGACTCAAGAGTCAATAAAAGATGACAGGCAGTAAGTTGAAATAAAAAAGAGAAAACTTTGAAAGGAAAAAAGAAACATTTGTAGATGAAAGAGATCTCTGTATCTCATACAAAATTAATGGGAAAAAATGAAGAAAAGACAGAGAAAAATATGCTTAGTCATTTTACAACATGGAAATATTCCTGAGCTAGTTAATATCCTTTAAGGGTAAATTCATATTCTAAAATCATTCTAGCAAAAGTGTTAGATTGGACTTACCACCACTACCTCCTTCAAAAACAATTCTTATTTATTGTCAAATAATAACATTGTTTATTGTAAAAAACAACAATAATGTTGTCTTATTCACTGCCAAAGACAATGAAATGACATTGGTTTAGCCCAGTGGTTCTCAAAAACTTTGGTCTCAGGATCCCTGCTGTAGTCTGAACATTTATATCCCCCTAAAATTCATATGTTGAAACCTAATCTCCAATGTGTATTTGGAGATGAGGCCTCTGAGAATTGATTAGGTCACGAGGGCAAAGCCCTAATGAATGGGATTAATGACCTTTTAAAAGAGAACCCGAAGAACTATCCTGCCCCTTCCACCATGTGAGGACACAGCAGGAAGGTGCCATCTATGAACCAGAAAGTGGTTCCAAATCTGACAAAGCCTTGACCTTGGACTTCTCAGACTCCAGAACTGTGAGATGAATTCTGTTGTTCATAGCAACCTAGCTTACGGTATTTTGTTATGTCAGCCTAAACAAACCAAGACAATCCCACAACGAATTCTATTTTTTTTTTTTTTAAGACGGAGTCTGGCTCTGTCACCCAGGCTGGAGTGCACTGGCACAATCTCGGCTCACTGCAAGCTCTGCCTCCCAGATTCACACCATTCTCGAGCCTCAGCCTCCCGAGTAGCTGGGACTACAGGCGCCCGCCACCATGCCCGGCTAATTTTTTGTATTTTTAGTAGAGACGGGGTTTCACCATGTTAGCCAGGATGGTCTCGATCTCCTGACCTCATGATCCGCCCGCCTCTGCCTCCTGAAGTGCTGGGATTACAGGCGTGTGCCACCACGCCAGGCCCCCACAAATTCTTAAAAATGTTTGAGGTTTCTAAAAGCTTTTGTTTATTTGGATTTTTTCTATTAGTATTTACTATACCATAAATAAAAATGATATATTTTTAAGAATATACCGACTAATTCATTTAAAAATAACAAGCCCATCACATGTTAACATAAATAATCCATTCTTCGAAAATTTTTCCAAAACTTTAATGAGAATCATTTTACATTTTTACTAATCTTTTAATGTCTGGTTTACAGAAGACAGCCGAATTCTCGTATCTGCTTCTGTATTCAATCTGTTGCCAAATTATACACCACCTAGCCTGTGAAAAACTCCACCATGTGAGCTGAAGAATGAGAGAGAAAAGGGCAAATATTTTCATAGAATAATTTGAAAATAGTTTTGAATTCATTGACTTTCTAAAAGGGTCTCAAGAACCCCTCATATTCTCACTTTGAGAATTCTGCTTTATGCTAAAGGGTTTTCATTAAATAAATAACAAAACTATGGAGGCAGGGTGAGTCGAGGACTGGTGGATTCACTGGCTTATTACCATCATCAGGATCTTGCCATCTTTATCACTGTGCCATTCTTGGAGAGTACGTCTCTTCTTACTGGCTGGCTTCCTCATGAACCTAAATCTATCATAGTTTCAGACATCAACACTGGAGACCAGAGGCCAAAGAAAAGTTCCAGTTCATAAATAGTTTTTGTAGCAAAAAAACAATTCTAAGATGGCCCAGCCAACTTCCCTTATGTTCATTGGCCAAAAATACATGATATGTCATTCTTTGACTTGACCAATCAGCTGGATGAAATCACCATACTTCAGCTACATGCACAAACACACACGCACACACACACACACACCACACATAGATATAGATCCTTAAATATGTGTATGTCCTTTGAATGTGCATTTCTACTTTCAGGTATTTATCCTAATAAAATTATCAAATGTGTAGAAAAATAAATGCATTTTGATATTTTACATGGCATTTTTATATTAGTGGTATAATCTTTAAAACTTTATGGTCCAATCATAAGAAATTGGTTGAATTGTTTTTTATGCTTTCACCAATTGAATGCTTTGGAGCCATTAAAAGTGAGGATGTGGAATTACCCTTATTAGCATGGAAAGCTGCTCATAGCATATTGTTTTAAAGAAAATGAAATTTACAAAATAGTATGAATCCACTTTTATAAAACATATTCAAAAATGTGTGTGGACTATATATAGAAACAGTAATAGTGATCATTTATGGGTAGTCATATTCACTTTTCTGAATTATCCAATTCATTTATGAATGCATATGATTTTTTATAAACACATTATTTTATAATATAATTTAGTTTTCATCTTGAAAAACAATGTAATGCAGAAAATTTTCTAGTTCACTAGCATCAGTTGAATAAATTTTAAATACATCTTAAGAATTCCCTTTCTCAACATAGGAAACCTGTTTCAATCTTTAAAACATTATTATGCATATGCAAATGTTAGGTAATTTAAATGTGACCAATTTAATTCCATGTGATTTCATAGCAATACCAGTGGAAATCAAAATCATCAATCACATTTGAAAGTATCTCTAAACCACATTTTCATAAATTAATCTTAGTCCTGTAAAAAATAAAACAATGCCCTAAATCTCTCTGTAATTGATTTGAAGGCATAGAAATCTCATTTACTTGAGACCAGAGGGTACCTGGGGACAGATAGTTGTTTGTGGAATTATGATTTCAATATCAAATACAATTTGTTCATTTAAGTACCTGCAACACTCTAAGAGCTACTTTAATATATCTGATTAGAAGTCAGAATAAATTTTAATCTTCATTTTACTATTGATTGTTCATGTCTAGTATTCCCTAACACTGCCTAGTGTTCACTCATTCATTCCATTAAATTGACTACCTAACATGCCCTGAGTGTAAGGACAGGCCCTAAGAGTGCAGAAATAAACCACAAAGTCCTGCTCAGAGAGATTCAAGAGATGAGACTGGTGAGGTGGCATTTTTAAAATCGGAAATGATAAGGAAGAAACAATGTAAATAGGAATCAATTTGTGGATGTTCAAGGCAATGTATGCCTGAAAGGGTCTGCTTTCTCTGTAATGCAGGAAGCAGTGTCCTTGGCTGGGACTAGGCAACGATGTGCCGGAGATGAGGCAGACAAGTGCCTGGAGATGAACAGAGGGATGAGGGTATGGAATATGCTTATGAGGAAAGTCAAGGAAGCGAGCCAGAAACTAGAAATCTGATTAGTAAGCTCGCTTGAATTATCCATAATTTCAAAGCAACTCTGGGAATTGGTGATTATGACAGAACAGAAAGCATGCAAAATCAAAATAATACTTCTCTATAACAGCAGTCACTGTTTCCTATGTACTAACAAGAAAATGAATATGCATTTCAACAGGGACACAGATTCACACTACCTACTAATAAAAAATAGAAATAAAAGCAGGAAGGGAAAAGGAGACTAAGAAGTACAGGAATTTGCAGAAACTGTGGTACGGATCCTGTTCCTGAGAGTTCAATGCCATGAATAGCATCAACAATCATTAACGTGCCATTGTAAGACTTTCTATCCTTCTACTTTGTATTTGTGCTCAGATCTTTATACATGTGTCAATAAGTTATGCTAGCACTTAAAAGAAAATCTTAATTTGACAACAAACTATAATTATGTGATATATCATTAAATAAATTAGAAAGTAGTGGTTAAACTAAAATAAGCAGTGAAGACAGTAGACACAAACACTTGTAATTTTTTTTTAAGACAAAGTCTCACTGTCACCCAGGATAGAGTGCAGTAGCATGATCATGACTCACAGGAGCCTGACTTCCCCAGGCTCAGCCTCCCAAATAGCTGAAATTACAGGCGTGAGCCACCACACCCAGGTACTTTTTGTATTTTTTATAGAGACAGGGTTTCACAATGTTGCCCAGGCTAGTCTCAAACTCTGAGCTCAAGCAATCCACCCCCCTCAGCCTCCCAAAATGCTAGGATTATAGGAGTGAGCCCCCACGCCCAGCCAACACCTATAATTTAATCATACAATAGTCTGATATTTTACCAAGAATATAAATTTTACTTTAATGTATCCTGGTAATTATGAGTAAGAATTTAAAATAGTACTGTGGTTCTACAGAAAAAGCTGATAACATTAAAGTTTTATTAAATTGTTTAAAAAGTAAGACATTTTAATCAAAATGAGAAATTTCAATCTTCTAAGCAGTTGTTTGCTTGAATGCAACTAATTCATGAATTAGAAATAGAGATAAATTTGGATTTCAGTGCTATATTTTCATAGAACCCAATATTTCCTACCAATTATTCCTAAGGAAAAACCTAGACATCATTCATTCTGGTGAATAAAGATAAGCAGGCTGAAGTGAAATGTTTTGAAATGTTTATATATCAGCAAGGAATGAGCCATTGTGTAACAAAGGAAGTATCCATAATCTTTGGCCAGTGGGTAGGGGAATGGTGATATTTTGGGGAAAGATCCATTCATTCACATAGTTGCTAAGTACAGTTAATCCATGTTCCAATACCATGGAGGCTAAGAGTGCCAACCTCTGACACAGTCAAAAAGCATCCTATAACTTTTGACTCCCTAAAAGCTTAACTATCAATAGCCTACTGTTGACCAGAAGCCATACTGATAACACAAACAGTAGACTAACATATATTTTATATGTTGTATGTATTATATACTGTTTTCTTACAATAAAGTAAGCTACAGAAAATATTATGAGGAAAATCATAAGGAAGAGAAAATATATCACATTTACTATTCATTAAGTGAAAGATCATCACAAACGTCTTCATCCTCATCATCTTCATGTTGAGGAGGCTGAATAGGAAGAGGAGGGGTTGGTCTTGCTGTCTCAAGGGTGATAAAGGCAGAAGAAAATTCACATATAATTGAACCCACGCAATATTATTCCAGGGTCAACTGTATATTTGTAAAGTGAGTCATCAGAAACACAGCCTTAACAAAATTCTATTCTAATTTTACTAAGCATGCTAGACATTCCATATAAAAATGAGCTCCTGCCACCTTTGGTAGGGTGACCAAACATCTCAGTTCACCCGGGACTTAGTGGGTTTCCATGATGCAAGACTTTCAGGTTTAAAATCAAGACACTCTTGAGCAAACTGGGACCAGTTAGTCACCCTACCTAGAACTGACCGTCTACATCTGAAATGACTAAATCTCCAAACCTCCCAAAAGAAAGTATCAACATACTTGTGCTGAATCACCCAATAAGGCATCTGCAAATGAAAAGAATCCAGAGATCATAAAAATTTATAAGAAACTATTTGGAGTGAAAAAAGAGCATTGAGATCCAGTATGGAAAAAACCTAGATCTTCTTTGAACTTTCCCACACTAGTTACAATTTAGAATGGATTTTCCTTTGACTTGCAGATGGCTGGATGTTACCATCATAATCAGGCCCTGTTCTTTAAACTCCTAATCAAGATGTAAAATGTGGAGCGAGAGTAAGAACACTTCCAATTATAGATGATGTTATAATTTTGTTTGAAATAATGGAAGATGGTTTCAACAGACCAAAATCATCAAGATGCACAATAAAACTATCTGAGGGCATTTCTTCCTCAGAATATCTTAACACAGCATTGCAATTGTTCTTTCCTCAACTTTTAAATGAATGATAGCATACAAGAAGAACACTTTGAGATAATAATGAACAATAAATGAATAATCAACACTTTTGCCCATATCGATTTCTAATACAGTTAAGCCTTTCAAATTGAAGGTGAAGTGGAAGTTCTATTACTATCTGTCAACATATTGCTATGAAAATTTAAGAAGAAAAATTAAAAAGAGGAAAGCCTTTTTCAATTCTATTCTCTTGGGAAATACATATATTAATTATAACTTAGATGATTAGAACTATTCATGGTCAGAATGCTTAAAGAAGCCCTTCTACAGACTTTTTAAAAATATTTAAGATTTTAAAGTTTCTTTGAAATGCTTTCCCCCAGTTGATATCCACTAATTGGTAAATGTATAGACACTTTTACTTATCAAAGTCACTGTAAAAATGTTTGAATAAATGTGAATTTGAATCTAGCTTGTTTGGGATCACTGTTCGCTGCATTACTTAAAAAATCTATTTATGCACAGATTCTGGATTCACAACAATAGTCTGACCTTTAAAGACCCTTCTTTTTTGGATCCTTGTCTGCAGTAAGAACATTTTTCTCTTAAAATTATCAAATATAGTTAAAGGTTAATTAGGCGGCAAAGCCAGATATGACTCAAGAAAATAAATCTTGCAAAACTAGTGAAAATTCATTAGAATAGCTTGCAAAAAGCCAGTAATGTAAAAAACTCAAATAATAAACAACCTACTGAGTTGCAAAAAACACAGACCTTACTGTCAAAAAATCTGAATACTAGTCCTGACTCTGTCATAAATTAGTTGTGATGTTTAAGGGAAAAATTCGAACCCCTCTGTGTTGCATTTTTAATTTCTGTATAATAATAAACTACGGGCAGGGCGCGGTGGCTCACATCCGTAATCCCAGCACTTTGGGAGGCCGAGGTGGGCAGATCACCTAAGGTCAGGAGTTCGAGACCAGCCTGACCAACATGGAGAAACTCAGTCTCTACTAAAAATACAAAATTAACTGGGCATGGTGGTGCATGCCTGTACTCCCAGCTACTCGGGAAGCTGAGGCAGGAGAATCGCTTGAACCCGGGAGGCGGAGGTTGCAGTGAGCCGAGATTGTGCCATTACACACCAGCTTGGGCAACAAAAGCGAAACTCCATCTCAAAAATAAAATAAATAAAATAATAATAAACTATGGATTAATAAGTAAATTAGTGTATTCGGTTTTTAATACATACCTTTTTTATTATACTTTAAATTCTAGGGTACATGTGCACAACGTGAAGTTTTGTTACATATGTATACATGTGCCATGTCGGTGTGCTCATCATTTACATTAGGTATTTCTCCTAATGCTATCCCTCCCCCCTTCCCCCACCCCAAGTCAGGCCCCGGTGTGTGATGTTCCCTGCCCTGTGTCCAAGTGTTCTCATTGTTCAATTCCCACCTATGAGTGAGAACATGCGGTGTTTGCTTTTGTTCAATTCCCACCTATGAGTGAGAACATGCGGTGTTTGCTTTTCTGTCCTTGCAATAGTTTGCTCAGAATGATGGTTTCCAGCTTCATCCATGTCCCTACAAAGGACATGAACTCATACTTTTTTATGGTTGCATAGTAAACCAACCCAAATGTCCATCAATGATAGACTGGATTAAGAAAACACATACCATTTTTAATGGAAAACTGTAATATAATATATATAATTTCTCAATCTATTCATCTAATTGTAATTGTGTGGAGAATTTCTAGAAAGATTATTACAAGATGTTGACCATAATTGATTCTAAGTAATGGATATATTTGTGGGTTTTTTTTTTCTTTTTTGTGTTTTTTTCCTTTCTTTTTGAATGTTTCTGTATTACATGGATGTTCTACATTTGACTATGATTTTTTTCTTTTTCTCTAAAGTGACAAAATTCCTCCCAGTTTAAAAAGAAAAAAGATGTTTCCTCAACTGTAAAAAAAAAATTTAATAAATTTAAAAAAAATAATTCTGGTCAAAATAACACCTACAAGTCATGTAAAAAGTAACACCAGAAGCTTGAAACATAAAAGAAGTTACTTGCTTCTCTTCCATACTGGTTTACTCCTCAGTAGTTTACAACCACCACTTTCCTTCTCAGAGGCAGCCACTTACAAATCTTTTAACATTATTATATTATTTACCTTCATTGCAGTCTGGTGAGTCATCAATTGTAAGCATCATCCTTAGTCATTTACTTAGCAGAGGAGTAGTTTAGCTGATTCATCCCCTTCCTCCTCTTCCATCACCAAATATGTACCAATTTTTGGTTAAAATCCTGCCTGGGTTCACAGAATACAGAAAATTCCAAGAAACGGTCCCTCCCACAGTAGCAGCAAGAAAAAGCTGCATAATCCACAGATCCTAAACCATTCTGGAAGCCCATCTGAGAGCTGACGTTCTCAAGGCAACTGGATGAACTGAATGCTGAAATATCCAAGCCCTTCTGGGGAAAGACAGACAGGACACAGGAACTGAGGAACTGTCCTTCCTTAGACAGAGCGAGGCAGAAAAAGGGAGAAACCAAGGGAGAAAGGAGAAAATATGCTCATACCAAGACTCTACTGTTACAAATAAAGTTTTGTTCCCATGGTAGGAAAAGTCAGAAATGCAAAAATATCTATTTCCTGTGGCTCAAATAACATGGAGTCTAATTCAGCAGGAGAAGTAAGACAATCGCTCTGTCCTAACATGAGTCTTGTACCAAGTAGTAAACAAGAACAGTCTACTGATGGGAGAAGGCAGGAGTACAGAGAGAGACCCTCTCTATAGTATAGCTGTGTATGATCTGCTAAAAGGACATGGAAACAAACGCTGATACTCCAGTGTTCATACTAAGCACAAGGTAGCTGCAGTCCATTACAAGAGGAATTTGAAATATGTGCATACTCAAAGTAGTTATAGTGACAAGAAAACCCAGGCACAGATAAACAATAGACAAAATTGACAAACATGCTCATTCCCAGGAGTAACTATTATTTACTTCTGTCTATAGGGTTCTTTTACACACAATGTTTGGCATTCTCCAAAAATATGACACACACACACACAGCCACTGTCAAACAATAAAGATATAAAGACAACCAGAGAGCAAGATTTCGTATGTATCATACCAATAATTTTTAAAACTACAGTAAAAAATGCTAAGGAGTTTAGTGAAAAAAAAAGATGGAGGACATGTATGAACAAATGGAGGAACTTACAAGAGAAACTGTAAGAAAATGACAAATGAAAATGCTAAAATGAAAGATAAGACATTAGAGATAAAAATCACTTAGATGGGCTTATCAGTAGACTGGATACAGCACAGGAAAGAATCAGTGAACTTGAAGACAAGAAACACACATACAGAAAGTGAAAAATATAACAGTATCAAAGAGCTATGGACCAATGGTGCACAGTCTAATGTATGCATTATTGGAGTTCCAAAAGTCAAAGCGATAGAGAATTGAGTAAAAAAGTGTTTTAATGTATAATGACTAATAATGTTCCAAAATTAATGAAAGACAGTAGTCGCAGTTTTAAGAATCTTGGGAAAACCTAAGCAAGACAAATACAAAGTTAACATAACTAGATCCAGCACACTCACTTAAGTAAGAAATAATACTTCTTTTACATGGAATCTTCCAGATTACAGAGGAAGAGGGAACATTTCCTAACTAATTTTGTTAATCCAGGATTATCCCAATTCCAAAACCAGATTAAGAAATTACAAGAAAAGAAAACCACAGACTACTATCCTTCATCAAAATAAATACAAGTGTCCTCAACATTCTAAAAGCATTTAATATAATATGTATTGTCAATACACATTAATAAAATTCAACATCCATTCATGTTCAAAACTCTCAGCTAAGTAGGTATAGAAGTGAACGGCCTTAATCTGATAAACATATCTGCAAAACATTTACAGATAACATCATTTGGAATGGTAAAAGACTGACAGGTTTCCTCTAAGATTAGAAATGAAGTATGGAAGTTCATTTTCACCACTCCTACTAAACATCGTGTTGAAAATTATGGCACCAAAAATGAGGCAAGAAAGGAAGGAAAGAAAGAGGGAGGAAGGTAAGGAGAGAGAAAAAGAGAGTGCCTACAGAAATAGTTGCTTAAACTAATAATTGACTCTAGAGAGGTTTGAGTAAAAAAGGTAGACATATAGGCCAGGCGCGGTGGCTCACGCTTGTAATCCCAGCACTTTGGGAGGCCGAGGCGGGCGGATCACGAGGTCAGGAGATCGAGACCACGGTGAAACCCCGTCTCTACTAAAAATACAAAAAAATTAGCCGGGCGTGGTGGCGGGCGCCTGTAGTCCCAGCTACTCGGAGAGGCTGAGGCAGGAGAATGGCGTGAACCCGGGAGGCGGAGCCTGCAGTGAGCCGAGATTGCGCCACTGCACTCCAGCCTGGGCGACAGAGCGAGACTCCGTCTCAAAAAAAAAAAAAAAAAAAAAAAGGTAGACATATAGACATCTATTGTATTTCTATATAGTAACAGTGAAGAACTGAGAATTGAAAGTTTTTTAAAGTTACATTTGCAATGACACCAAAAACACAAAGTAAACTTAAAAATTATGCAGGATCTCTATGCTGACAACTACAAATGACGGAAGAAAGAAAAAAAGTCAAGTAATAGAGACTCAGTATCATTGTCAGTTTTCCCCAAATTAATTATAGATTCAATGTAAACCCACAAAATTGTTAATCTTTTTTTGTAAATTCAGAAGCCTGATTCTAATTTTTTTTTTTTTTTTAAAGGAGTAAGGTGGCACAGTCTCGGCTCACTGCGACCTCTGCCTCCCAGGTTCGAGTGATTCTCCTGCCTCAGCCTCCCAAGTAGCTGGGATTACAGGCACGTGCCACCATGCCTGGCTAATTTTTGTTATTTTCAGTAGAGATGGGGTTTCACCATGTTGGCCAGGATGGTCTTGGTCTCTTGACCTCCTGATCTGCCCACCTCAGCCTCCCAAGGTGCTGGGATTACAGGCATGAGCCACCGCATCCAGCCTGATTCTAAATTTTTTACAAAATGGCAAAAGAAAAAAAAAACTAGAAGGGCTAAAACATTTTTTTAGAGAACATCAGAAGACTCATCCTGTCAGACATTGTGATAATAAAAGGCTAGGCACAGAGATCCTCGGAGCAGAAGAAGGAATCCAGAAATAGAGTCTAGGCATATAGAGCCAATTTATTTTGACAAAGAGGAAATTTAATGGAAGAATTCAATGACAGAAGCATAGTCTTTCCAACAAGTAGTGTGGGTACAATTGTATGTCCATATGCAAAAAAATGAACAGGGACTTATATCTCATGCATTATAGAAAAGTAACTCAAAACGGATCATAGATCAAAATGTAAAACTTAAAACATACAAACGTGGAAAATATTTTTAATCATGGATTAGGCAAAGATTCCTTCAATATGATACCAAAAAACATGACTCATAAAGAAAACATTGATAAATTGGACTTTAGCATACTTAAAAAAACCTCTGCTCTGAAAAAGACAGTTTTGAGAATAAAAAGACAAGCCATAAAACAAGAAAAGACAAATATGTAGTCTTATATGTAGACTACGTGAAGTAGTCCCAAAATGTAATAAAAACAACCCAATTTTTAAAATGGACAAAAATTCAAATTACTTCACTAAAGAAAACACACAGATGGTAAATAAATGTGACCATGAAAACAGAGTCAACATCATCGATCATCAGGGAAATGCAAATTATAACCACAACAAAATATCACTACCTGCTTACTGGAATGGCAAAAAAGAAAAAAGAAAAACCATCAATAACAAGTCCTAGTGAGGAAAGAGAGCCCCAGCTCTCCTACACAACTGCTGCAAATGCAGACGGTACAGCCACTTTCAAAAATGGTTTGTCAATTTCTTATAAAGTTAAACATATAGCTACCATAAAATTCAATGCTCCTAAAAATTTACCTAAGGAAAGTAAAAACTCTTATTCACAGAAAAGCCTCTATGAAGATGTTTACAGTGGGTTTATTTATAATATTTTTCTTTTTACTGTTGCAACAAAAATGACTGCTTGCATCAAACCAAATACTTATATTTCATGCACTCTCTCCACTGGTTTCTATGCTTTCTCTTCATATAACAATTTCCTATACATCTGTAGTTCCCTTTAGGGCTCTTTTCTGTTGCTCTATGCATTAAATCTATTTCTACAGAAAAAATTATCTTAATAGGACTTAAAAATAAATCTAGACTTCTAATTAAAAGTCCTTTTACTTTCTCTCCAGAATTCCTTTCCTTTTTGGGATCTTGAAACCTCAACGAGGATTTTTCAATCAATGTAGATCTGTAGAACTGCATACGTAAATATTTATAGCAGTTTTATTCATGATAGCCCAAAATTGGAAACAGCTGGTGAATGGATTAACTGTGATACATCTAAACAATTGAATATTATTCTGCAGTAAAATAGAACAAGCTATTTATACATAGAGAATGGAGATAGCAATACTGTATACCTCATAAGATTACATGAGGATTAATTGAGTTAAATCAAGTAAATTCTTAAAATGGTCCTTGTCACATAATAAGTTCTTAGTATTATCAATTTTTTCAGTTTAGAAATTGTCTTCTTTGTTTTTATTTATTTATTTAAATATCCAACTAAGTCTTGTCACACACTCCATCCATTCTGTAAAACATTTTCTTACTTTACTCTCACCTTCTACGATACACAATGATCACAATTACAGAGGTTTTTGGTTTGGGGAGACAAATAAACTTAATTATCTTTAGTTCTCCAACCCTTCATTACATAATTTTTTTTCATTTTCTGTTGATAATTAGTCTGATTTTTATCATGCTTCTATTTTACTTTTTTACTCACATACTGTGAGCATGTTTATCAATATCCTAGTTTCGTTGACAAGTGAAGTATGTACTTACGTTTCTTATTCTCTTTTCAGTTTGGGTGACTTTCAAGGGAGCAAGAGATTGGACATCTGCATTTATTTTAAAATGTTCTTGTTCAACTGTTGCATTAACTGAAAAAAAGAAAGGGCATTAAAAATCATCTACTGCCGGGTGCGGTGACCCACGCCTGTAATCCCAGCACTTTGGGAGGCTGATGCAGCTGAATCACAAGGTCAGGAGTTCGAGACCAGCCTGGCCAACATGGTGAAACCCCATCTCTACTAAAAATACTAAAAATACTAAAAAAAAAAAAAAAAAAAAAAAAGCTGGGCATGGTGACAGGCACCTGTAATTCCAGCCACTCAGGAGGCTAAGGCAGGAGAATTGCTTGAACCCAGGAGGCAGAGGTTGCAGTGAGCCGCGACCACGCCACTGCACTCCAGCACCGGCCAGAGTGTGAGACTCCACCTCAAAAAAAAAAAAAAATCATTCACAATTCTACCACTCCTACCACAACTCTTCTACACTTCAGAGTTCTCTTTTGCTCTTTATCTGAGTACAGGAGACATTAATACATAGCAATAACGGTAGAGGTACAATTTTACTGTTTTTTTGTAAGTAAATATTGCATCATAAATATACCCCGATTTTGAAAAGGCACTTAACAGATCAACAGGTTCCTCAATTGCATTTTTTAGACATGAATACACCCTACTCAAATCATTCTGATGATTAGAAAATGGGGTTTCTGACTGTGGCCCCAGGCTCTTTATTATATTATTTTATTACACAAAAAGATACATATATATTTTCAATTCCTTTTCAATCATTATTCTCTATTCTAGTCCCTTTGTTCCTGTCCTGAGATGCCACTCTGTTGTGACATCTCTAGATAGATAGACAGGATAAATAGATAGATAGACAGATAGATAGATAGATAGATAGATAGATAGATAGATAGATAGATAGATAGATAGATAGAGACTTATCCAACTTGCTTTTTTCACTCAAGAATGTTTTTGCAAGGAATTTTATGTGCAAATTTGTCCTCAGTAAACTGTAGCATGTAACTGAGTGGATGAGTAAAAAATTCAGGTAGCTTCTCACTGTATGTTTATCTCCGTCGTTATGTTTTGCCAAGAAATCAGTGTATATAAAAACTTAGATTGTGTCCATAGAAGTACTATTTCTGATAGCAAAAGACTGGAAAAATATGAAAGAATAAGCCAAAACAAAACAAAGAAAAAGCCATTACTACAGGGAAGGAAAGCCGGGTGCAGTGGCTCACGCCTGTAATCCCAACACTTTGGGAGGCTGAAGTGGGTGGATCACTTGAGACCAGGGGTTAGAGACCAGCCTGGCCAACCTGGTGAAACCCCATCTCTACCAAAAATACAAAAATTAGCTGGGTGTGGTGGCACATGCCTGTAATCTCAGCTACTGCCAAGGCTGAGGCACAAGAATCACTTGAACTCAGGGGGCAGAAGTTGCAGTGAGCCGAGATCATGCATGGCACCACTGCACTTTAGCCTGGGCTACACAGAATGAGACTCTGTCTAAACAAAAAAAAAAAAAAGGAGGGGCAAGAAAGGGGTGGAAACATGCATGCCTCCTCTGAATACATCTCCTTTCATAATATGACAGGGTAACAATGTAAACATGTTTCATAATTTTTTAAAAAATTTAAATGTAAGACAAATCAAATCAAACTAACTTAATATCAAAATGGTGGCATGACTACATAAAGAAGAATTGTTTCAATTCTCTTCCTATCCTTCCTTTTCCTCCTACCATTCCCAGCTTCCAGTATCCTCTGTTCTACTTTTCACTTCTATGAGATCAACTATTTTAGCTTCCATATATGAATGAGAACATGTGATATTTAACTTTCTGTACTTGGCTTATTTAACTTAACATAACGTCCTCCAGTTCCATTCATGTTGTCTCGAATGACAAGATTTCATTCTTTTTTGTGGCTAAATAGTATTCCATGGTGTATATATACCACAGTTTTTATATTCATTCATCTGTTGGACACCTAGTTTGATTCCGTATCTTGGCTATTGTTAACAGTGTGGCAGTTACCATGGAGGTGCAGATATATCTCTGATATAATGATTTTCTTCCTTTGGAAAAGTAGAACAGAAGTTACTAGAGGCTGGGAAGTACAGGGGGAAGGGAGGGATAGGTAGAGATTTGCTAAAGGATACAGAATTCTGGTAAGATAGGCTCAATAAGTTCTAGTGCTCTATACCACTGTAGGATGACTGTAGTTAACAATAATATATAGTTTCAAATAGCTAAAAGGAGGATATTGAATGTTCCCAACACAAAGAAATGACAAACGTTTGAGATGATGGGTATGCTAATTACTCTGATCTGATCACCACACATTATATGTCTCAAAACATCACTATGTGTCCCATGAATATGTACAATTAGTACTTGTAAATTTTTAAAAATAAAACAACATTTTTAAAAAATAAAAAGATGAATTGTTTCAAATTAAGCTGATGAATGTATTTTGACTATTCCTCCTTGTGGGATATATTCTGGGACAGAAGGAATTGCAAACAGATATTTCAATAATTTTTGTTAGGAGTAATTTGGGTATTGTTATTTTGAAATTATTGTACATATTTTGCAGGATTAAGTAATTGATAAATTGTTTTAGACTGGGTTCCCTAGGAAACAAATCCTAAGGCAAAAAAGTTTCTGTAAACCTTTTGTTGGGGAGTGCAATTCTAGGGACTCAAGAGTGAGGGAGGAAGGACGTAAGGATAGACAGGAGGGAGAGCCAACACTATATGAAAATGTATTGCAAAGCTGGTCCAAGCTTTAGGATACATTGAATTTTTGGTTTTACAGAGCATCTTTAAGAAAGTATCATGAAACTACTGAATCTTTGGATAGTGTGAGAGGAAGGGATAAGCATTTGTTCTTTATGTCTCAGTGGCCAAAGTAATTCAGAGGAAGCTAATACTCCCTCACTTACATGGGGATTTGCAAATCCTGCAGGGTGCCTCAGCTGCAACAGGGAAGCCTTGGGACAAGAGGATGGAGAAACAAACCCAGCAAGAGAGAAAACGTGGCCAGGATATAAACTACAAGTGAAATGAGAGTCAAGCAACCATCCTGTCCAATGATACCCTTGGTCTTGGGGCAGTGAAGGCAACATGAACCTGACTCATGCTGGACCATGGGAAAAGTTAAAGCAATTCCTGAGGCTGCTCCACACAAAAATAAAGTCAAATGTGCACAGGTATGGTGGTTTATATACTGAATCTAATATAATTACACTGTTGTTAGTAGGCACTGGGATATTAGCAAAGGATAAAAAAGATACTGGTGTAAAATTAAAGGTATTGAGTGAACTCTTCTGGTTCGCAAGTGGAATTGGAAATATCAGTGTGCACTTAAGGCTTATTTTTGTTCTTCTAAAATATATGTGTTTCCTCTCTCTATTGGCTAATAAAAATCTGGAAGCAATGACAACCCAGTGACAATGAGCACTCCTTTTGCCCCAGATTTATTCTCCAGTTACCATTTCTGGAAAAGGAATCATGGTTCCTTGAACTAGCAGTTGATTGCACATATGGAATAGGAAATATATAAGGTGAGCTTGGTACAATTAATTGGAACAGAAAGCATATGCACACCTTTGAAAACTACTGGTATTATTTCAAAAGGAGATAAAAGCCAACTAGAAGGGGCTTCCTCTGGCTAAAGATGGGACAGTTTGTGGACGCAGGAGAAAAATTATTGCAATAAATTGGAATACATCAAATAACTAAAAATCCATGAATTAATAGTAATACACAGAAAATAAAGGGGAAATAAAATCTTCATTGGTCATCTTTGGAGGCTGCCAGCATGAGATTATCATTCTGATGATTGGTGAGAAAGGAGAAAGGGGCAAGTGTTTATTCTGACCTCATTATTGAATTCCATTTCAACAACCAAGTAGTTAACAAAGAAAAGTCTTCCAGTATATAAGAATATCACCTGATAGGCTGGGCGCGGTGGCTCACGCCTGTAATCTCAGCACTTTGGAAGGCCGAGGCTGGTGGATCACGAGGTCAGGAGATCGAGACCATCCTGGCTAACACAGTGAAACCCCGTCTCTACTAAAAATACAAAAAATTAGCCAGGCGTGGTGGCAGGCACCTGTAGTCCCAGCTACTCAGGAGGCTGAGGTAGGAGAATGGCGTGAACCTGGGAGGCGGAGCTTGCAGTGAGTCAAGATTGTGCCACTGCACTCCAGCCTGGGCGACAGAGCAAGACTCCATCTCAAAAAAAAAAAAAAGAGAGAGAATATCACCTGATAAATGCTGAAAAAAATGATAGATTTAGAAAATCCACCATTTTGTAACCCTTAGTTAAATAATAGATCTAGACAATTACTGATAGAATTTTTAGGGAGAAGTTCGAAGGAAATCTTCATAAGTGGAGCCATTTGCCAACACTAATCCTATTAAGAGTATTAACATACTCTCCACATGTGCCTATTGCTTCCCTTGACATGATGCAACAGAAAGCACATAGAACAAACCAGAAAGCATTTTTCCTCCCCAAAATTTCTCCTGAATCTAATCAAGCTTCTAGATATAACTAACAGTTAAAAGAGGAAAAATAGCACCAGGAAAATGCAATCAGTCAAATTCATAATCTAGGACAAATAATATGGTTTCTTCAACAAATAAATGTCCTCAATAAATAAGAGAGAAGGGACAATTCTTCTTATAAACTAAAAGACACTTAAGAGACCTCTCAGGTAAATGTAGTATGAAGACCTTGATTAGACCTTAATTCAAATATACAACTATTAAATAATATTTTTGAGACATTTGGAGAAATTTGAGATGCATCATGTACTAGCAGATATTAAAATACTACTTTGTTAGGTATGATAGTGATAGAAAACTTAGGTACTTTTTTAGGAGATCTCTGTAAATGAAACATAGTGATTTACTCACTATATGATATGACACTTGAAACTTGCCTTACATAACACCAAAACTGAAAAAAAGCAAAGTTAGGAAAGATGAAATAAGATTGGCAAAATGCTCTTAATTATTGCCATGGTGGCTACTCATTATTCCATCCTCTCTACTTTTGTGAAGGTTTGAACATTCCTGTAACAAAAGTTCAATGACACAATTTAAAATCAAGCATATGTATTGAGTTTATTTTTATAATACAGAGTCTTCAGGGACTTTGAACATCTCCATAATCTACGCAGTCATTATCTCAACATAGGAGGATGATTCACAATGAGTCCTAACCCTCCCAACCAAGAATGACTCCACAAGAATCTTGCATGAGTCTCCTCAAGAAACCACAAGACAATCCTGATGTCCATTGTCATCCTCATTGAGGTGTACGCACAGATTCTGGTGTGTATGGTCCAGTCTTTTTCCAGGTTAGCTAATGCAAACCATCCTCACTGTCTCTTCAACAAAAAAAATGAGGCTGACACGGGCAGAACAAAAATCTGTGACCCACAACTGCACTTTTTAGGTTTTACTGTTAGTGGTCTTTTACACAAAGTTGTCAGGTAACAGTTGAAAGGAAGAGAAGCTTGTATGGCTATTTCCTCTACATGCAACTGTAGTGTTAAATTTCACTGCCTGAGAAATGCCACTATGAATAGCAATACTGGACAAAGAATGCTTTTTTAATTACTTGTTGATTCTATGAAAACATGTATAAGTGCAAAGTGATACTTGCATTTATGAACAGAGGTGAGCAAATAGAAATATTCTTAAAAATATGTTTACCAAAGGAGTTGTAGTAGACTTCTAGCTTTGAGTCATGGTTTCATCAATCGTCCAGTCTGATGACAATGATGGTTCAGCCATGTAAGGGTTTTACCATGTAATACCACATGCATCTATCCATTTGGTGGTAATCATCTGTCATCTGGTAATCAGCCGTAAGTAATCCCAGAGGAGAGGGAGATGAAGGTGGAAGAATTGCTTCCACTGAGTTTAAAATGAAATTCAGATAAATTGTTCATTTTTGTTCTCTTCACAGCATAAATATACTATTCTAGCAATAGTTAAAAATGCATGTATATTGTATATTTCACTATATTTGAAAGATAAGGGTAAATTTCCGTATCTTAAAACCTAGTTTCCAAACATACTCTTGGACAATTAAATCCTCATGTCTTTTATTTTGTTTCTCTTTAGTAGAAACAGTTATAACCAAATCTTGACTACTTTTTCTAATGGTACATCAGTATCAGTTCCAAACATGTAATGCATAGCTTACAAAATAACTTTATACCAAAGCCTCCTTTTGTTGAAGGAGGTTTCATAATTGAGTAATCAGACCTCAAGCATTCAAAGATTACATTTATGTAAGATCTACGTATTTTATTATTGTTCTAACAGAATAGACTGTTTTATCATTGTCCTAATAGTAAGAGACAAAAATATGAAGAAGTCACTGTTTTGAGATGACATAACCCTATTGAGCATTGGCAATCTCATAATTGCTCTCTTCGAGGCATTACAAATGAGAAGTCAGGTTCGGAGTTACTGGATTTGGAAACTGGAAGAAGTCTTAGCAGGAAGGAGCCAGGCTCCAGTAGGGAAAGTAGCATATTTATATTAGCAGTTCAGTAGAAAAAATTTCATATGTGAAACCATTTCTGTAGCTGTATAAAGGGCTGAACAGGCAAACAGAAGAGGGTAAGAAAACCCAGACTATGGCAGCTGCAGATAGCTGCTTTGCCCTTAAGGCCACAGGGACAGAGAAAGGGGATAATGTTGAATTCAGCAGCTGGCTGGGGGGGTTAGAACAACCAAGGTATATCAACGACAGCCACAGAAGCCATGCTGAGTAGAAATAAAGGGGAGATATATGCTGATTGCTCTCTCCTGATCTCCAGTTTTCTACCAGAATTCCCCATCTGCCAAATCTAACCAGAAGTTAGTTGACAAAGTAGCTTGGAAAATGTAATTTTACAAGTCAGCCTCCTGCAATACAGAACAAAGTAAGAGAAGCACAGCAGAATATCAGGACAAAGAAGCAAGTAACCAGGAACAGGATGTCTAATACAACTTCCTCATGTATAAATTATTGAATAGAGAGCCGGCACTGTGACCAGCAAAGGGATCCCAATAATCATCGGTTAAATTGTGAACATTCTCTCAGCAAATATTTATTGTGCAGCTCTAATGTGCCACACAGTGTTCTAGGTACTGGGAACAGAGTAGTTACCAATAGAGACGAAGCTCCTGCCTCATAGAACTTATAATCAAATTAATTTTCCAAATTATTTGCATCAGCAAATCATTGCACTGATACAAACCAGAAACTATCTACCACAACTATCCATGAGCTTGTTCCACCAACTCATGCTGGCCCTTTTCTTGGTATAAGAGTGAACATCGTGGCCGGGCACGGTGGCTCACGCCTGTAATCCCAGCACTTTGGGAGGCCGAGGCGGGCGGATCATGAGGTCAGGAGATCGAGACCATCCGGGCTAACACGGTGAAACCCCGTCTCTACTAAAAACACAAAAAATTAGCCGGGCAAGGTGGCAGGCACCTGTAGTCCCAGCTACGTGGGAGGCTGAGGCAGGAGAATGGTGTGAACCCCGGGGGGGTGGAGCCTGCAGTGAGCCGAGATCACGCCACTGCACTCCAGCCTGGGTGAAAGAGCGAGACTCCTTCTCAAAAAAAAAAAAAAAAAAAAAAAAAAGAGTGAACACCCCAACCACAGTATCTACCTGGGTAAACCTTCTTTCTTCCAAATGTCCCTTCACATTCAGAAAAATATCTCTTGGCTATCACAGCCTTCTATGTGTATCCACTATAGCACTTATCTGAATGTGCTCATATAAATAATTAGGCATTTATTTGTGTAATGCAATCTCCCCCCCCAAATATATAAGCTACATCAGGATAGAAACATACTGATATGGTTTGGCTGTGTCCCCACCCAAATCTCATCTTAAATTGTAGCTCCCATAAATCCCAGATATGGGAGGAATGTGGTGGGAGATACTTGAATCATGGGGGTGGGTCTTTCCAGTGCTGTTCTCATGATGGTGAATAAGTCTTATGAAATCTGATGGTTTTATAAAGGGGTGTTCCCCTGCACATGCTCTCTTGTCTGCCTCCATGTAAGACGTGCCTTGCTCTTCTTCCTTTGCCTTCTGCCATGATTTTGAAGCTTTCCCAGACATGTAGAACTGTGAGTCCATTAAATCTTTTTCCCTTATAAATTATCCAGTCTCGGATATGTCTTTATTAGCAGCATGAGAATGAACCAACACACATACCTTGTTTCTTTCACTATTGTATATACAGCTTCCACCAAAATATTTGGTACAAGTTAGGTATTCAAAAATAATCACTGACTGGTTGAATTGATATAAGCTGATCTTCTTCTAAACATATATTACCATTGTTACTATCCTTTCTGAAAATGGAGACTAGTATAGACAGCCTATATTAGTTCTCTCTAAAATGATTGAATAGTAGCTTCCTCGTTAATATAATAATGGAGAATGAGAAAAATAGACTTTTCAGAGAAATGTGCGACATAGTCTCAGCCTCATTATCAGCAATAATTATGGACCAAGTATAGAAGCATTGGTGGGCTATATTAAAAATTAAACAAAGATCTCAAATAACTTGGATTCAAATCCAGGCTATGGTGTTGGCTACGGGATGTAGAATGAGTTATTATATCTCACTGAGTCTCATCTGTCTGAACTGCAAGTTGGAAACAATAATATCTGTACATACCTGTCAGAGTTACAGTGAGTATTAACTAAAGTGTGTAAAACACCTAGTCAACATATAAGATCAATGACTATGGACTTGGACCATATCTTGCTGGTTTACCAATCCTCAACTATTCCTGACATGATGTTAGTTCTGTGAATAAAGGAAGGAACAAATTAAATTGTAGAGTAATGAATAGGTAGTTTTTTTGGATAACTAAATCTGAACTTACATCCTTGGCATCAACCTCCAGAGGCACTGAAAATCCAGCTTAAAGAAACCTTAAAAATCTACAGTTTTCACTGATAACAGAGAGCTGTAGCAGAGGGATTAAGCAAAGCAATCTCAGCCATTGAAAGAGGAATGCTTCATAGGAAGCTCAGGTTTTCAAAGGGACTAAAAATTCAGTGTTGTTTTTCTGACACCTGAAGGGAAAAACACAGTTAACACTTCTTCAGTGAAGCTGACCTGCAGTTGAAAGTTTTTATTTATTTTTATTTTATTTTATTTATTTATTTATTTATTTATTTATTTATTTATTTATTTATTTATTTTTGAGACGGAGTCTTGCTCTGTTGCCCAGGGTGGACTGCAGTGGCACAATCTCGGCTCACTGCAAGCTCCGCCTCCCGGGTTCACGCCATTCTCCTGCCTCAGCCTCCTGAGTAGCTGGAACTACAGGTGCCCACCACCACACCCAGCTAATTTTTTGTATTTTTAGTAGAGACGGGGTTTCACCGTGTTAGCCAGAATGGCCTTGATCTCCTGACATCATGATCCGCCCGCCTCGGCCTTCCAAAGTGCTTGGATTACAGTCGTGAGCCACCGCGCGCAGCCGAAAGTTTTTAATAATTATCAGGGATTTTTTTTTCCAAGAGAAAGGAGATAACCAAGGAAGTATCCTAATACATAACTACCTGCTTCCTGTTTAGCAGGCCTTTATGAATGAGAAAACATATAAAATGAAATTTCAATTGTATTTAAGAGAAAAATTTCTCTTTGCAAAATGTAAGAGAAATTCCATGTAGGATTTCTAGGTAGCAGACTGAAAATTATGTTTGTATCCCCTCTTACCTGTGACACCACTAAAATAACAGTAACATTCAAGTTCTAAAGTGAAAGAGCTAAGAAACCAATCACACAATGCATCTCCTGCCAGCAAGAGAAAGGGAGAGAGAGAGAGACAGAGAGGATGAAAATCAGAAATGCAAGCTCATTTTCACTGACACTGGAAACATGTGTGACTCCAAACCACAATATACAAAGAAGCACTGACAAAGTCAGCTAAGGGAAAACCAGGATGTGGGAAGATGTCAAAAAAAGACAACTGTGCTGCCGATCTCAGACAAAGCTGACAGCAAAATTACCCAAACTGTCACCAACTATCCTTGGGTGGTACATACTACAGCTTGGCTCACTTAGCAATCATGCCAACCCCGTCTCCTTTGTCATCCGCTAATGTCGGGGACAGAAAGCAAAGTACTTGAAGAATAAATATAAAACAATAAACAAAAGAGGATAGGAATACCTGTCAACAAAGTCTGCAAGTCTGAAAGTACATTGAAGTGGTTGGTGGTTGAAGAGAGAAGACTTGCTAGAAGGGCCTGCAGCAGAGGTGTTTGCCGCTCTGTTCTGGGCATGAAGATAAAACTTAACAGAAAGCAGACGGCATGAGGAAGGGGCCTAAAACCTGGCTACTCACTGAAGTCTGTCTGCTGAACAGCTTTGCCTGTTCACCCAACTTCACTTCCCCTACACAACAAGGTCAGCCGGGCAGGGAACCGGGCTGGCACTGTTGGGCACCCCAGAGTAGCGTCCTCAGCAACTGTGTCCCTCTCCAACTCTGTCTCCTACAAAGCAAGGTCTGGTTGTCAGGAAGTCCCACCTGTACTCACAAAGTTCAAAATCAGCCCACCGAGCACAGATCTAGATACATATGCTAAAGCAAGGCAGCCCAAACTGGCCACTGAGAAAATCAACCAATTCTTCATTTGTAAATAGAGAAGGACAAGCTATGATGAGCAGCACATACAGGAGGAGAACCAGAAACATGAAAGCAAAAATCCAAGGGAAGTAAATAAACAATTGAGCCTAAGGGAAATAAATAAACCAGGGAATGCAAGTAGCTATTGAGGTAGCTGAAGTTTGTTTCTTTCAATGCAAAATTATAAATATCTATATGCAACCAACACCCTACAGTAAAAAATTCATGTATAACTTTTGACTTTCCAAAAACATAAAAACTAATAGCCTACAGTTGACCAGAAGCTTCACCAATAACATAAACTGTCAATTAACACATATGTTGTATGTCATATGTGTTGTATACCATATTCTTACAATAAAACAAGATAAAAAACATGTTATTGAGAAAATCACAAGGAGGAGAAAATATACTTAGTGTTTATTAAGTGGAAGTGGATTATCATAAAGGTATCCTTCATCCTCAACATCTTCAAAGTTGAGAAGGCTGAGAAGGAAGAGGAAGAAGAGGGGTTGGCCTTGCTGTCTGAGGGCTGGTGAAGACAGAAGTAAATCTGTGTATAAGTGGACCCATGCAGTTCAAACCTATGTTGTTCAAGGGTCGAATATATGTGTGTGTGTGTGTATATATATATATATATACACACACACACACACACACACACATACATACACATATGTATGTGGAAAATATATATAGCAAAATAGATATGACACATATTTACATATATATTACTATACTTGATTTATGTACTTAATATATTTCAATATATTTGTGTATTATATAATTATACATGTACATATACTTAACATACAAATATATAAGTATATACTTATAAGTGTATATGTATCTTTATATACACTTTATATATTTTACACATATATACACATATACTTAATTTTTTCATAAAAATTGCGGAACATAGACTCAGTAACCAGGCTGCCTAAGTTTAAATATCAGCTCCACCACTTACTAGGCATATTTTAAATAATACGGTGATTTAAAATACTAAGCTCATATGTTGTTTCAAGGATTCCTGAGTTCCTCTGTCTATGCTTGTATGCCTCCACATCTTGAGCTCTACACAAGCCTGTCCTATGTTTATAACACCTATGACACCTTCCAGGACAGAAATAAAAAGGCAATGGGCATGGAGTAAAAACAAGAGAACAACTAAACAGCATAAAGGACTGTAATTAAGGGTGCAGCCTCCAATGAATAAGATTACTCTGCTACTTGTGAAATGTTTTTAATATCATCCACATGTTCCCTGGTAGAGATGACAGAATTTGGAGACAGAAATGGGAGCAAAGTTGAGAGGAAGGGGAAGATATCTTAATTTTATCTGGTGAGGTGCCAAATGCCAGTAGAACAAGATATCTAGGCTAACTATTTTATTTTAAAGTTAACACATAACCAATAGAAAGCCTGCAAATAATAAGAATGATTGGAAGTTGAGAGGGAGAAGGAAAGATGGCGTAGTGAATGGTGAACCTCATCTTTCATACAGAGGAGTCAAGAGACCAAGAACTTATAGGGCAAATAAATTTAGTGTAATGTAAATAACCCACTAAGTGCACTAAAATAGGAGTGGTTAAAAGAGCCTGCCTCTGGCTAGTGGGGTGATGTGGGGAAGGATGGTGTATTAGTCCATTCTCTCACTGCTATAAAGGACTGCATGAGACCGGGTAATTTACTAAAGAAAGAGATTTAATTGACTTCCAGTTCCACATGGCTGGGGAGGCCTCAGGAAACTTACAATCATGGGGGAAGGGGAAGCAAACATGTCCTTCTTCACATAATGGCATGAAGAATTGCCAAACAAAAGGGGGAAAAGCCCCTTATAGCACCATCAAATCTCATGAGAACTCACGTTCTATCACCAGAACGGCAACATGGGGGTAACCACCCCCATGATTGAACTACCTCCCACCAGGTCCCCCCAACAACACATGGTGATTATGGGAAATATAGTTCAAGATGACATTTGGGTGGGGACATAGCCAAACCATATCAGGTGGGCTGGGAAATTATGGCTGTCACTGTTAGCTCTTTTTTATTATTTCGTTGTTTCTCCCTGTGTGTGTATTATTTTATGCAAAGTATTAAAACAAAGAAGCTGACACTTTAAACTTCTGATGACAGAGTACAGATCTTATTTTTCTTTTTCACCGTAATTATTTTCTTTCTAATCTTGAGAACATGTTTTTAAATGGCTGTTTTCCACTTTGCCTCCAAATGCTATTATTAAAATAATAAGCATTTCTATAGGTAAAGAATAAATCATTCAGGTGTTGAGACACTAGAATGAAGTGACTAAATCATCAGGGGAAAACTGGGGCTCTAATTTAGCTGCTGTGTATGCAAGAATACACAAACTTTAAAACTGTATTAATTTTTAGAAATATTTACATTACAAAGTATTTTTATTGATTAGAGAAGTGGCTTTATGTTATTTTTAGTTGGTTTATTCATCTATATTTAAGTGTAAATGAGAGTTTATAACTGATCAGATACAAATAAGAATATTCATAATCTACAAAATAACATGTTTATGTTGAAATAACAGTTAGATGCCCCCTTCTACTTACCCATCAACTTTCTGAAAACTGATCTGTCTACTCTGCCTCCATTTCTTCCCCAGAAAGTCCCTCCTTAAGGGCTCTTTGATCTGAGTTTGGTGCACAAACATCACCCCCAAGGTTTTCAGTAAGCGTTTTCCTCCTTGGTTCCTTGCGCCCCTCAGTCTACCTTCCAGCACAGGACACAAGTGCCCAGCCCCTACCTCTGCATCCTTCTCCTCTTAATGCATCCAGCCCAATTCAGCTCTTTGGACAGAATGGCTCACAGGGCACATCCACAGCTCTGTCCTATCCTGTGCTTCTAGAGCACTGCTGGCACACTCTACACATTCCCCACACCCTTCCCTGTACTCCCAACTAGACTATACATTCCTCAAAATCACTGATCAAACATTCTGCCTTCTTCCCAGGGGTGACTAGCACAGTGCTGGGTCAATCAGAGGCCCATAAGATGTTACCTTTTGTTCTAAACTTTATGTTAGGCTCTCCAGGGACCTTCCAGCCAACCATGTTCTAGACCAGTCAGTATCATAGTCCTGAACAATCCACCAGACAAATGAAATAGCCTCTATTTGTATAAAATTGTTTTCTTCTACTACTTATTTTATTTCACTTCACTTTGTGTTTTTGTAACCTATTTTCAAAAATGTATTTGTGTGTATATATAATGTATGTTAATTTTCTTTTTCAAAACATCAGATAAACCAATATGCAAATTCAAATCCAAAACAAAACAGAAAGTGTTTATAGTATTTCAAACTCTTTTATTTGTAATCAACGTCCTTGTTGGTATTTCAAAAGTATCTGAAACGGTTTGCAAGAAAAGACATGTATAATAAGGTTATTTAAAATAAAATAGGTTTTGAAAAGCCTTATATTTCAGATGAAATGCCTAATCTGCATTTTTTTGCAAAGGAAAGCTTTGAGTTCTTCCTTCTTTTACTTGGAAATAGTATGTTAAATTACCATGTTAGGAAAACCAGTCTTTTGTTGTTAAAATTATCTATCTCTAACTGGAGTATTGAAAAGTTTCAACTTGGGATCTGTCCATGATATGATTTCATTTTTTTTCCAGTAATTGCTCTCTAATTGTGCTGGATCCATCCTGCGTTTCCCACTGCGTACTTTAGTGATACCTTGGTAAGATGCAGTAACTTTCCACTCAGTTTTGCTTATTTTGAAAGTCTCATTTGGGGCAACAAAGAGTCAATACTCTAACAGCTTATGGGTGGGCCTGGTCGGGGAGTTTCTTGGGGACAGGGAGTGCTGCAAGTTGGAAGGGATTTATTTGACCACTTCTCTCCCTTCCTTCTTCTAGGCTCTTGCTAGTCCTCAGTGTTGGGACAATGAGGAAGAAGTGGGGTAAAGGCAGGCCTTCCTCTGCTGCCTGCAGGGAACAATCCTCTTGTTAGTAAATTGATACTCTCCTCTGCCGAGGTCCTTCATGTTGATGTCGGCATTGTTACATGTACGGTATTTCCAAGGAGTCCTGCATGGGCCTCTACTCTGCAAAATACTTCTAGTCCTGGATAGGTCTTCCAACATTACCTCTTAGCCCCACATATCTACCAATGTTCCCTGGGTGGTGGGCTTTCCTTGCCCAGCAAGTGACCTCTTGCATGGGGTCCCAGAGTAAAGACAAGTTGGCTATCAGTTCAGCATCCACTTAACTTATAGTGAACTGAGGTATTCCCTTATGGCCTGCCAAACAGGGAAGTACGAGGTTGTTCTATCGCACTTCCCCCTAAATTCTACCTTGCCACCTCACTTATCTCTTTCTCTGCTCAGAAAACCCGAAAGAAAATCAAGTCTTCTAGTTAAGTAACTAATCAAGTCTTCTATTTAAGCAACTAGTACCTCCCATAGACCCGGCAGCTGGGCCCATATGCTAGATCCCATGCTTTCAAGAACCCTGCTCTTGCCCTCTTTTGAACCTACCCCTTCCCATCAGAGTAACAGTCTGTGAGATATGCCTACCCGGAGTCACACACACACACACACACACACACACACATTTTAAACCATGCTCCAGGTCCCTGGGACAACCTCTTTCTTGAGCCCATACTCCTGAGAGAAGACAGCATCCAGTGTGCCTACACCCAGACCTCAAGGATAGTCAACGAAGGCTGGGGGTGGACTGGGAGAGAAGGATGTGGGGACTAGGGAAGGGGCCTGAATTTTGTCAGTTCCAGATGGGGCTTCCACTTCAACTCTCAGCCTGGGTCTCCAAATGTTAATGACCAGCCCAAAACAGATTCTCAATTGAAGGATGATGTGTGCTATTACCCATCTTGCAGACATCCAAATCTCTTGGAGTACTATTCCCTTGCCTTAGAGGAGGAGAACCACTCCTTCCCTTTCCCCATGGGAAGTCACCACCACAAACCTCACTCTTCCTAACAGGATTGAAAGACCTATTCATTCTCATTCCATTTTTTATATTGGAATTTGGAAAAGTGTTATGTGTGTAAGAAGGAAGTCAATGGTGGGGTCAGTTTTAAATTGGTCCCTTTTAGTAAACCCTACAAATAAATAGATGACCCGAACCAATTGCTGGTGGCTTGCTGTGTCACTCTGAACTTGGAGTGTGGGAGTTCTTTGTGTCTTTTGTACTCAACGTTCAGCCTTTATGCAGCCTTGAGACAGTAGGAAGAAATCAACCTGTTAATACATATGTATTTGTCATTTACCTATCTATATGATAAGCTAAGAGAAAGAAATAATGTAGACATGAAGACCAGGTACCAAGAAATATAATTATGTTAGTTGGAGGTATTGGGGACAGAGAAAGAGCAAAGGGCAGATTGAAGAGACATGTTTAAAGAAGACTCCGTAGGGCTTGGTGGACTGTGGACTGTATGCATTAAGGAAAGGAGATTATCAGAGACATTTCTTAGGCAAAAGTCAAAACATGGCAGCTTCTGCCCTGCATCTGGTTCTTGGTCTAATTTACAAGCTTGTTTGGTCTACCTAATATTATAAAATACTTTTTAAATGAATTTTACTGACATGTAAAAAAATGATATTTCATATAGCAATCACTTTTCAAATTTTTGGCTTCTCTTTTATAACTGGAAGATCTGACAACCCTGCACTGACATTCCTACACTCCATCTGTCAACTGGAGCTGAAGAGTGTCTGTCCCTCCATGGAGCAAATGTGTCTCCAGTTTGCTACAGTCCTCTCCCAGTTTATGTGACTCCTTTGCTCCTATCAACACCTGAACTTGCAATCCCTATTCTAATGTTCCTGTCCTAAGGAACACAAAATTGGTGGCACCATCAGTGGAAATAGAAAAGATGCTGCGCTTTGGAGAATTCAATTTTGTTCATGTTCAGTCTGAGGTAACAGGAGGACATCACTGACAAAATGCCCTGTGGCAGGAAGTGCAAGGTCAAACTTTAGGAAAGTGTCTGCAAGAAGAGTTGCCCAAGCCAAAGACTGTTCATAGGTATTGCTGGCTCTGGTGGAAGCAAAAACTTCATTCACGTATCCATTCACTTCAGTCATCTATTTGTTTGTTAACAAATATTTCAACAAATATACACTGGGAGTCTATTATGTGTCAACACTGGGCTAGATGCTGGGAATTCTGGGGTAAGTAAAGTAGAAATGGCCTGTGCCCCAAAGGATACTATGGTATAGTTGGAGACATACACATTAGTCAAATGATCACATTATAAAATATAAAATGCATTTTGCAGCTGTTATGGAGAGGTCAATGGTGCTCTGAGAAATTAGAGAAGTGAGGGTGTGAGGAGAGCTGGCCAGCCAGAGAGATCAAGGAAGTCTTCCTGAGGAAACAGTACTGGAAACAGGATATGCAAACTGAGTAGGATGCATCCTGGTAAAGAGAAGAAGGAAGTGAGTTCCAGGCAGGGCAAACAGTTTTCGCAAGGCAAGTCCAGGACATTAAATGATACCCTGTGGTGGTGAGATGGGGGAAGGGGGGTAAAAGAAATCTAGCCAGGGCTGAGACTGAAGTGGTCCATGGGATCCAGGCTTGCAGGGTGCCGTAGGCTTTGTTAAAGTGTCTGTCTTTATTCCAAGTGCAATGGAAGTTCATTGGTGGTTTTTTAGTGGGCTGAGGGGAAGAAGACACATTATAAACATTATTGGATTTATGTTTTCAAAATTTTACCTAGTTTGCACAGAAAATTTTACTCAGAGTATACAGAAAAACTAATGAATGGGGGCAAACGAGAGAAAGTTAGGGCTGAAATCCAGGCAGCATGATCCAAAGTGATGAGGCTCTATAGAAAGACTTCAATCAGGCCAGGAGCCGTGGCTCACGCCTGTAACCCCAGCATTTGGTGAGGCTGAGGCAGGTGGATCATTTGAGGTCGGGAGTTCGAGACCAGCGTGGCCAACATGGTGAAACCCTGTTTCTACTAAAAATACAAAAATTAACTGGGCCAGGTGGCAGGCGCCTGTAATCCCAGCTACTCAGGAAGCTGAGGCAGGAGAATCCCTTGAACTAGGGAGGCAGAATTTGCAGTGAACTGAGATTGTGCCACTGCACTCCAGCCTGGGCAACAGAGCAGGACCCTGTATGGGGGAAAAAAAAAAAAAAGGATGAGGGGAGGAAGAAAGAAAGAAAAAGTTCAATCAAAGTACTAAGAAGTAGCCATGTTAGTGGGGTATGGTGAGCAAATAATTAAGTAGATAAGTCATGGAGAGGAGAGCAAAGCTTATGGAATAACATGGAAGAACAGACTATAGATATGAACGCAAACCAGGGGAGGTGGGTGATTTAAAGTTCAGGACATAATAAATTCCTCCAGAAACAGAACTGAGGTGTGCATCTAAGCCAGTGGAAAACCCAAAGTAGGAGACCAACAGAAGGAATGCCTTTGGGAAATCGGAACTTGTCTGTAATACACAGATCATAATACTGGGCAATAGGTCCCACTTCAGCTAGGAATCTTCTTCCATGATTCTTACTGGGAAAAGAATCACATCCAAGATGTGACTAACCCAAAAAGCACAGAGCAACAACCTGTCATACCCGAGAGGTCCTGACAGCATCCACAACATCACCAAAGGTTCTAGGGCCATAAACAAAAAGGAGGTGCAAATACAGAGGCTTTGCAGAGAAGCACGATTATCATTCATAATTATACACTTTACATGCTTCAAACCATCAATGTATTACAGCAAGGAAATTACGCGGCTGAATTAAGAATTCCTCCAGAGGAGAATGAAGGTAATGAAGTCTATGTTGAATATAAACCCAAACCAATTAATTCTCCCAACACTGCTGCACAGATTACAAATTCTACCAATGCAGTCTGAACCCTCAAAATAAAATAACACTATAAACTTCTTTATTGGCACTAAAACAAGTCAGTCATAGGACAAACAGGCTAGCTTAACATTTTGTAGCATGTCAGATAATAAATTTTATTTACATTTGCGTTGTTAATGAATGAAGCAAACCACTAATAACCAGCTCTCCAATGACCACTCTAAAATTGCATGATTCCTGTTCCCCCAATATAAGTCAATCATAAAAGAGAAAAAAGAATCTCTAAATTTTCATAAAGGAGAATTGTTGCTTCTCTGCTGAGCTTGAGAGACCTCTCCTGCTTTGGTAGAACTATTTCCTCCCAACTTTTAGTTCACAAGGTTTTTGTGGACTCCACTACTGGGTACCAGAAAAAAAGCCTATGCCCCAAGGGCCACACCACTCAGTACAATCGCTCCCAGTGATTGGCTCGGGGATGGCAATGTGATCCAGAATAGCCAGAGACGGAGTGAATACTTGGACTTCCATAGGAACTATAAGAAGAAGACAGTTCAACCGGACTTCTGGTTGAAAGAGTGAGGTTAAGGAAGCTGTGGTCTTCTTGTGACTTCAAGGTCAGAACCCAGCTGCAAAAGGAGCAAGATGGAGAAAGGAGAGTCGAAAGACAGAGAGAAACATGATCTGAAACCAAACATGCTCCTGGATGTTTCAGTTACACAAGGCAATACATTTTCCTTTTTGCTCAATTCAATTTGAATTGACTTTTCTGTCACTTGTATGAGAAAATATCTTAATTGAAACAGTATCCAATACAGGTAAAGATGCCCAGAAGACATGATGCCTATTTATCTCATTTACATGGTATCTATTATATGCTAGATATGGTCCTTGATCTTGGGGTCTTACAGCCCAATGAGGGAAAAGGCTCGTGCCTTGCAGAATAGACACCAACACAAGCCAATGTGGGGTAAATGCCAAATGAAACATGCCAGCAGGGTGGTGAGCACCAGGGGTACAGGAAAGTATAACCTGAGGAGCTAGTGGCTGTGATACACCGGCAACCTCCCCATCAGCGCTGTGAAGGCTGCAAGCCCAACTGACGCCCTTACAATCCACATGATCTTGTGTTTGTTCTATTTGGGCATAAGTAAAACAACTATTAACTGCATGTGCATTGGTGTATGCAACTGTGTATGCATACAAATCCCACAATATGACAAGTTAGGCTAGATACATCTCAAACTTCTAAAATTAATCCAAAGCAAAATAATAATAATAATAATAATAATAAAAGAAAGGAAAGAAAAAACAACGTATAGTAAGGCTTCATTTCCCTATTTCCTTCACTTACACTGAACTTTTGACTATTAAACTTGTGGAAGTGATTTTTATAACTTTCTCTTCTGAAATAATCATAGATTCAGAGGAAATTGCCAAAAAAAAAAAATACACAGAGGTCCTAAGTCCTTCTCTCAGCCTCGCAAAATTACAATATCCTGTACAGCTACAGTAGGATGTACAGTAGGATGTCAAAACCAGGAAATGGATGTCGGCACAATCCACAGAGCTAATTCCAAGTTCACCAGTATTACTTGTACTAGCATATAGCATGTGGTCTGATGTGTTTGTGCATGTGTGTGTGCGTGTGTGCATGCATGTGTAGCTCTATGAAATTTTATCATCTATGTAGATACAAGACACAGAATTGTTTCATCACCACAAAATTCCCTAGTGCTCTATAGCAACACCCATTCTCATCCTTAATTCCTGGCAGCCACTAATCTCTTCTCAATCTCTATAGCTGTTTTCAATCTCCAAATTTTGTCATTTCAAGAGTGTCACACAAATGGAATCATACAGCATGTGCCCTTTGAGACTGAGTTTTTGTACCCAGCATAACTCCATGAGATCCATCCAAGCTCCCACATGCAACGCTGGCTTATCCCCCGCAATGACTGAGCAGTGTGCCATGGCACAGGTGCACCCCAGCCTATTCAAGCATTCGCCCAGGGAAGGACACTTGTGTTGCATCCAGTTTTGAATTACTATGAATAAAGCTGTTGTGAGAATTCATGTACATGTTCTTTGTGAAAATGAATTTTTATTTCTTCAAGATAAATGCCCAAGAGGGCAATTGGCAAATGATTTTTAAAAGATTTAATCTTCAGTCACCTCACACATCCCAAAGAAACCTCACTATTCCCTGCCTCTGCGTTCTTGGGCTTCCAAAGGCAATGCTATTGCTGGTATCTTTAATTCCTACCAGATGCAACATCTAAATGTTGGCTGAGCTGAGTGGGACAGCATGTTTTTCTGATTTTGAACTCAGTAGATTGAACATTTTCTGAACCTGCTGCCTAGAAACAAGCGGCCGAGAGTAAAATGATCAGATCTCTTTCTCACACCCAGGAGCTTTAGGTGTCAAGTAGGCCCACTTTAGTGGCTGGAACCAGCCACCAAGCTGTAATTTCTGCCTCACAGGCTAGTAAATAGTTCATAAAATTGCAGGCAGTAAGGTAGTTATGAAATGTCTCTTATCCAAACCACGTTCCAATATTTGAATTCCCAAAATAAAATATGGCAGGTACCTAGAAAACCTCAGTTCTTTCTTTGTCAGAGTGTAACGTCTTCTCAAAATCATATTTGTGAGGAAAGGAGGCAAGTCACTGAAATGTTATTCAATTGTTGAACCATCAATGAATTTCCTCTAATGTATGATGGTATCAAGTCTGTTCCTTGTTCCACTGAGAGACAAAAAGAATGTCACTTGCATCCTAGGAAAAACACATTCAATAGGCCAAAAGAAGAAGAAAAAATGCATTTCTTGAAGTGCACACAGAGTTTCCAGTTACTTTATTAAATTAGGCAAAGATTTTCTCTCTCAATCCATGTTTTCCGTGCTTGTGTCTAAACTTAAACACATACACAGTGGGGCCCTGGATGAGAGCCTGGCAGTGAACCTTGTAGATTCAGACACATCTGCCCAAAGCCCCAAATCGAGCCACGTACTACATGGAAAAGGAGAAAATGCTAATTCAGCCATTCATTCCACGAGTAATGACGGAACACTTATGATACACTTATGAACACATGATACACTTATGATCCAAATGCACGTGATTCACAGTGGTGCACAGGACACATAAAACCTGTCCCCTTGCAGATTAGACAGGGTTCCATGCAGCACGTTCAGGTATATGGTAGCAGAAGTACAAAATGCTTTGAGAGCATGAAGAAGGGGCACAAACCTGAGTTGGGCAGTTGAGATGTCTTCCTGGAGGCCATGGAATATAAACTGGCCCCTGAGTAGGAAACAGCCAGGTGAAGTGAGGAAAATAGGGCAGGGAGCAGAAACATTTCAGGCAGAGCATGTAGAAAACAAGAGAATGGTTTCCTTGACAACTGAGAGTCATCTGAAGTAGCTGTTGCACTGGGGGTGAGGAGGATTCTGAGCTGAAGGTGGAAAGACATCAGAAAGCAGAGCATAGCTGGTCTGTCAAGTTGAGGAGAGAGTTCCTTCTCCAACCTGAGCACAACTGACAGGCAAGAAAGATCAGTCTTCCTTCCTTCCTTCCTTCCTTTCCTTTCTCTTTTTTTTTTCTTTCTTCCTTTCTTTTTCTTTCTTCCTTCTTCCCTTTTTTCTTGTCCCTCTTTTTCTTTCTTCATTTTTTCTCTCTTTTCTTTCTTCCTTTTTCTCTTTCTCTCTTTCCTCATTTTCCTTAAATCTAAATATCTTTAAATGTCAAGTATCTTTTGTGTCTTTATAAAAATAAGACATTTTTACTGAAAAAATCCAAATGGGATAAAATCTTGTTAGGTTATTTAAGTTAAAAAACAAAGTGTTAAAAGATGGAAAAATAATGATCCATTGGGCAAATACGTTCAAGGGGAAGCCCCTTGGGACTCTGTACTAGTGCTGAACTCTGCATGAACTTCTGTGCCCCCATATCTACTTCCCTTCCCTCGCCCCTACATCACATCTTCCCATCTAACCCACCCCAGCTCCCACAGCACAGATCCCTCCACCACTCAGAATCAATAGCTCCTTTCAGTGCATTCCCAAAGCACTTCACACATTGCTGTGTTTTTGTCTTGCTGTGTCTGTCTTTACAGGTAGGCTGAGCTCCTTAAAGGGAGATTATGTATGTATCAGTTCTGGACCTTTATTTAAGCATTCATTCATTCATTCACTTAATAAATATTTATTGAGAGCCTACTATGTGCCCAGCAATGGTCTAGGTCGAGGGAATGTATCAACGAACAAAGCAGTCAATATTAACTTTCCTCTTGGGGTCTACATTATACCAAGCACACAGTTGGTTGCTGGAAACCTCAACTTGGTATCCTGGCTTCCAAGAAGAAAGCCAAGAGGGAATTGCAGTTGTCTGCCACTACTAAGAGCAAATTTTTTGAAGAAGTTTGTGTCTACAGACCAGTAGTGTGCTCTGTCTAGACAAAGACATTCTAAAAGCTGACTTGGGCTCTCTTGTAAGCAAACAATTCTAATACCTCCCCTTTCCTCTCAGCTCCTCCCTTGGTGGTCATCCATCTTGAAAAAGTGGTCATCCACTCTCCAAGGTGCACATCCACTTTGCTGGATCTGGGGCTAAGTTAGAAAGTGGTGCTATTGGCACTCATTTCCCTCAGCTGTATTGGCACTCGTTTCCCTCAGCTGAAAACCCTCCTCTCCAAAGAACCAAGGGCCTATGCTGCCACATAGGTTTAGACAGCTGTATGACAGCTCCATCAAAGGTTTTTGGATTCCTTTGAGCAGCTGTTTTGCTAATGAGCAAATCTACCCCTCTGGAGGCCTGGAACAAATGGAATTTCACTGCCCGTGAATTTCAGGACCCCATTCTGGTCCTCTGTTCAGTGCATGGGGCCAGCTACTGATGTCTCTTTTTATCCATATCATAACAATTTCAGAGGCTTCATTGTTGTTCTCTGTCACTTGACCTTGTGAAGGGTGCATGGATTCATCTCGATAAGTTTGTCTAACTTTAAGGTTCTCCTGTGAGAGTTTGAGGGCTCATCTCTTCACTCTAGGCTCCTGGATCCTTATTCACTTTCATCCGACCCCTCCTCAGACCTCCATATGGAACTAGGAGGGCTGGCTTTGCTCAGACCTAAAGCAGTGATGCCCACGTTTCTCATCCTTACATAACAACGGATGGCATCTGAAACATTCCTCTTCCAAATGACTCTCCTTTAAGGTGAATTGCCTTCTGGATCTCCAGACACTGAAGTAGTAAAATATTCATTTTTTTTCCTTTAAAGCCCACATCACCAGGCATCCTACTACAATCCCCAAATTGCCTTAAGCCAATTGGCTAAATAGATTTGATGATAAGAACCACCTGGGGAACTTTCAAGCCAATCCTGGAGGAGACCCTTCCCCTTTAGAATCTAATTTACTAAGTCTGGATGGGACCAAAGAACCCAGACATTCTAACAGCTCCCCAGGTGATTCTTATCACCATGCCAGTTTGGGGAACCCTGTCTTAACCAGAAGTTTCTGATGAGGATATTTATAAGAAGCACATGCAAGTTTAAAACTTAGAAGAGAAATTTTAGAGTATGTTTCCTACTTTTTAAATTTTTGAAGTGACAGCACAGTAGAAAGTGCAGAAGATTTATATTTACAAAAATATAAACCATTATCGCTCCAGTTTCTGCCACTTGCACGTTGTATGCACCTTGACCAAATGTGAGCATTTCACATGTATTTACTGGATTATACTCTATGCCAATCGCCAGCCTCCATGAATTTATGGTTCAGAAGGAGAGACAGAAAGTAAGCAACTGTTTCTGCAAAATGTTATAAATGCTGGAATGCAAGTATGTGATGGGTTTTAGCGTGCTCACAGGGCAATTTACTCAGATTGTAACTGAGGATGGCTTCCAGGGGAAAAAAACAATAGCTCAGCTGGATCTCTTGAGCCTTCCATTGCGTAAAAGGAGAATAAAAGCGTTTACTGCATGGGCTCATTGTGCAGGTTAAATACATTAACCTAACAGATTATTAACACCCAAGAAGTGTTAAATGTCCTCCCCCTTCTTTGTTGTTAAGGAATCCTAAAAAGCATTAATGACAAGAAATACAGAGAGTATGACACAACTTCTCCAAGCATAATGAAGTATAAAACAATTATAACTAATGTACCTTAATCCTTTGTTCTAAATATAAAATGACATCTCCCCAGGTACTGTCTCCACCATTTGGTCTTTATTTAATCTACGTCAGTCTCCATCTCTATGTTCTGGGTAATGCCTTACCCTATATCTAATACACAGTTGGATGGGATCAAGTACATTTTATTTAAATTAAATCGATGCACACACACACACACACACACACACACACACACGGTCTCTATTTTGCAAGTCATTGATAATTATTAATCTAATCAAGAACCCAGTGAGAAGTTCATATTCCTTCCATGTAATTATCCCAAGTTTATAATCCATGGTCAAGGAAATCTGGAGATTTCTCTTGCTGGTATAATCAGTAGCTAATGAAGATATAATGTGAAAGCTTCCTGGTATCCTTTCTTTTAACAGAGATGCCAGGCCATTTTTCTAGTTAATGACTATTAAGAAAAATCACTTAAAGGAATTAAAAATTCTTATTCACCTCTGATAGGCATACTATATTTCATAGTTAGAGCACTTAATATAATAACAATAGATCACCTTAGAAATTTGCATCATGAAAATAACAGATTTTAAAGTTGGAAAAAATCTCGTCAAAAGAAGAAAAGTCAGTTTCTATCTATAATTAGGTGGTTGACTTTTCATTTTTAAGTATTTGAAGTAGCTGAAGATTTTAGGAAGTTGAGGATTCGGGGGTTTGCCTGGAGCTTTGTGTGTTGTTTTTAGCTTCTATGTTATGGCCATATTTGTAAGCTATTCCACTGGGGGCAAAAGAAACATGTTTTGTGATATTTTAAAGTGAAAATATTGCTGAGTTCATTCTAAAGTAAATTCACCTGAGATAAGTTTGAGCACAGTAGACGTGCAACAAACGCATTGAGTGTTAACGAGTATTGAATATTAGAGCAGATGGGGACCTACAGACTCTAATCTAGAGACTGTTAAGTATGACCACTGAGGATATATATTTATCCAGGACATACACAAATTTACAGGACATATACATTTGTGTGTGTGTGTGTGTGTGTGTGTGTGTGTGTGTGTGTGTGTATCCCATAAATTTTTTGTGTCTAACTTTAAATTTTGAATATTCTACATTCAAAAATCCAGATTTATAGCTTTTCTTGAAAAAAATGAGTACATTTGGCAACACAGGGCTTACATTCCTGCACCATCACATTTGACTAGGGCCAAGTGGCAGCAACACCCTTTAAAAGGGCATGTGATTCCATTGAACACTTTCTTCCTTCCCACACCTACTTTTCCTTTCTGCCCTGAAGGCAATCTGGGTTTGCAAAAACAGTCCTATTCTCACACCCTCATGTTACAGCTAAAGAAATTTCTCCAGGGAAAACAGAACAAATTAGTTCTAGTCCTGATAATACTGCATAATAAACAACCTCAAAAGCTCAACAGCATAAAACAATGAGCATTTGTTTTTCTCACATGTCTGGGGCTCAGCTGGGTTCAACTACTCTAGGCTGGGTTCCTCTGGGGTGGTTTGGCTCCTTGTCACTCATTCTCCTCCCAGCACCAGCAGATTGGCTGAGCGGCTTCTTCTCATGGCAATGACAGAAATGGAAAAGGGCAAGGGGAACACGTAAGCCCTCCTAATGTCTAGGCTTATAACTAGCACATCATCACAACTACCTTTTCAAATGAGCAAAGCAAGTCACATGGCTGAACTAAAGTCAAGGGATGGGGAAATATATGCTGCCCCTTTGCTGGGAGGGACTTCAAAATCATGGTCTGGAAGGCTATATGTGTACAGTTAAATAATTAAAGCCAGTAATCCAATCTACCACTAAGGAGGTATGCCATCACACATCGCACAGCTTCCATCAAGTCCAGCTTCACTCATTCACCTTTCATTTCTGCCCCCAAAGTTATCTAATTTGGAGACAGCTTGTCTAAGCTCACCACACAGACAAGGAAATGTGCTGAGCTAAACAGCATCAAAGCCCTAAAGAGAACCTGCTTCCTAGCCCCGTGTTCTTTCCTTCCCAGTTTGATGAAGTAGTGTTGTCTTACCTGTGTGAAATAAGATAATCCCTCATAGCTTTTGCCAGTGGAATTTCAGGTTTTGAAAGAGATATATTAAAGCTTGAATAGCAATACAGAAATGGACTGCAAATCACTTATTAGGATGCATTTTAAGTTCTCAAAGCAATCTGTTCCTTAATAATTCTCAGAATTTAATTGCATCATATATAATACTATGGGAATATAGCACTAGAGACCTCGATTAGGGAAGTAAGAATGCTCCACAAATTAGGCAACATTATTTAGTCTAGGTTGGAAAATCTCAGCAGCCTTCCTGCTACTTTTAGAATTGTTATTTTCTTTGGTCTCTGCTTCTAAGACTTGATAGTTTTATAAAACACTATAGTCAAAAAGCTAATAAACCATTCAATTACTAATTAATGGAGAAAGGATAAAAGAAGCTTAGCAAATGAATTTTAACATACTAATTTGGAATATCATGCATACATAACCATTGGGATTCCCTAATTCCTTACAAGGGAAGCTCCAGTCAAATGAATGGAAGCTCTTTTTTTTTTTTTTCTCTAGACCAAGAGTCCACCCAAAACCCTGTCTCCTGTCTTTGACTGCAGAGCTGGTTAAGCAGCACACTAAAGGCAATCTGAAGGATCTTCCAGCTCTGTTTCCTAAGCCTACAGCCAGTCCCAAATACCCAGTTCCTGATGTCTTTTCAGGGCCCCACTTTTGTGGTTTTAGCTTTCCAGAGATACTGTTGTCACACAGGCAAAGTCTACCTCCCACAACACAAAATGAAGAAAGACAAATGTGGAAATTAGAAACTTCAAACACGCCAGCAGTTCAAAAGATCCAAAGTTCCTAAAGTCACCCCAGTCTAAAAATTCACAATATAAACCTTCCCCAACTACACACACACACACACACACACACACACACCTACACACACATAGAGGATTGAAATCCATTCTTTCCTTTGAACTATGATCCCTCCCCAGGCTTATTTTGTTTCTTGCAGAGAAGGAGGCTGTGGAGAAGAGAAGACAAATGGGAGTTTCTATGCCTCTCCTTTGCTTCTTCCAAGTTCAGAGTAAACTGTTTTTCTTTCTCCAAAATTTTTCTATCTATAATATAAATATTTGCTGACATCTTCGCTGGTTCAAGTCTTTCCACTTTAGCCAACCAGTTGGGCCATGTTATGATGCCCCCTTGGACCTTGCATCTTCATCTACTGTGAGCACTTTATGTTTATCATGACCCTTCCCCCAGGAGAGTGAAGTGAATGGGGGATACAGAGTTCATCTGAAAACTGGATATTAAATAATTCCGTAAATAGTGTGTACCTCCATGAATCTCAACATATCCAGCAGGGATAGAAAATAGTCTTTATAGATAAAGTACTTTGTTATGTAGTTTATGGATTTAATATCACTCAAAACACATGACTATGCTAAAAGTTTAGATTTTCCTTTTGTAGCTAGAAGTGGGAGAGGACTTGAAGTTGAGACAGAAGAAGTCACTTTTTCAAAGTCACACACTTAATAAGTAGCAGGCCTGCTGTCGTGATTTGGGGTTGGGTGAGTGTATTAATCCGTTTTCATGCTGCAGATAAAGAAATACCTGAGACTGGGCAATTTACAAAAGAAAGAGGTTTAATTGGACTTTCAGTTCCACATGGCTGGGGAAGCCTCACAATAATGGTGGAAAGCAAGGAGGAGCAAGTCACTTCTTACATGGATGGCAGCAGGCAGAGAGAAAGCTTGTGCAGGCAAACTTGTTTTTAAAGCCATCAGATCTCGTGAGACTCATTCACTATTCACTATCACAAGAACAATACAGGAAAGACCCGCCCCATGACTCAATCAGCACCTCCCATCAAGTTCCTCCCACAGCATGTGAGAATTGTGGAAGTTACAATTCAAGATGAGGGGTGGGGACACAGCAAAACCATATCAGTGAGAAAGGTACCTTGGACCATTACAAGTCCTCTTTGTCTTTGATTAAGTACTGCAATCATAAATCTTTTTAAGTCCCCCTTTCAAGGTGTGGAAATATACAGTTGTCTCTTAGTAACCACAGGGGATTTATTCCAGAACTCCCATGAATACCAAAATCCACAGATGCTCAAGTCCCTTATATAAAAAAGTATAATATTTGCACATAACCTATGCATATCCTCCCATATATTTTAAATCATCTCTAGATTACTTATACAGTCCCCCAAAGTCTTAACTCATTTCAGCATTAACTTCAAAGTCCAAATCCAAAGTCTCATCTGACACAAGACAGGTATCTTCCACCTATAAGCCTGAAAAATCCGTACAATGGGGGTACAGGCATTGGGTAAGTATTCCCATTCCAAATGGGAGAAATTGGACAAAACAAAGGGGCCACAGGCCCTATGCAAGTCCAAAACCTGACTGGGCAGTTATTAAATCTTAAAGCTCCAAAATCTCCTTTGACTCTATGTCTCACATCCAGGGAATGCTGATGCAAGGGATGGGATCCCATGGCTTTGTGCAGCTTCACCCCTGTGGCTCTGCAGGGTTCAGCTCTTTCAGCTGCTTTCATGGGCTGGCGCTGAGTGCCTGTGAATTTTCAAGATGTACAGTGCAAGCTGTTGTTGGATCTACCATTCTGGGGTCTAGAGGACAGTGAACCTCTTCTCACAGCTCCACTAGGCAGTGACCAAGTTGGAACTCTGCATGGGGGCTGAATCCCACATTTCCCTTCCTCACTGCACTAGCAGAGGTTCTCCATGAGGGCTCTGCCCCTGCAGCAGACTTCTGCCTGGACATCCAGGCATTTCCATACATCCTCTGAAATCTAGGCAGGGGCTTCCAAAGCTCAACTCTTGTCTTCTGCACAGCTGCAGAGCCAGCATCATGTGGAAGCCACTAGGGCTTGGGGCTTGCATACTCTGAAGCAATGGCATAAGCTGTACCTTGACCCATTTTAACTACAACTAGAGCTGCTGGGATACAGAGCACCAAATCCAAAAGCTGCACAGAGCAGCAAGGCCCTGGACCTGGCCAATGAAGCTATCTTTTCTTCTTAGGCCTCTGGGCCAGTGATGGAAGGGCTTGTCGTGAAGGTCTCTGACATGCCCTGGAGTCATTTTCCCCATTGTCTTGGCTATTAACATTTGGCTCCTTGTTACTTATGCAAATTTCTGCAGCAAGCTGAAATTCCTCCCCAGAAAATGGGTTTCTCTTTTCTACCACATGGTCAGGCTGCAAATTCTCCAAACATTTATGAACTCATTTAAACATAAGTTCCAATTTCAAACCATCTCTTTGTGAAAGCATATAATTGAATGCTTTCACAATAAGCCAGGTCACCCCTTGAATGCTTTGCTGCTTAGAAATTTCTTCTGCCAGATATCCAAAATCATCTCTCTCAAGTTGATAGTTCCACAGATCTCCAGGGCAGGGGCAAAATGCCACCAGTCTCCTTGCTAAAGCATAACAAGAGTGACCTTTGCTCCAGTTCCCAATAAGTTCCTCATCTCCATCTGAGACCACCTCAACCTGGACTTCATTGTCCATATCACTATCAACATTCTGATCAAAGCCATTCGACAAGTCTCTAGGAAGTTCCGAAGTTTCCCACATCTTCCTGTCTTCTTCTAAGCCCTCCTAACTGTTTCAACTTCTACCTGTTATCCGGTTCCAAAGTCACTTCCACATTTTCAGGTTATCTTTATAGCAGTGCCCCATGCCCCATACCAATTCTCTGTATTAGTCCGTTTTCGCACTGCTATAAAGATACTACCTGAGACTGGGTAATTTATAAACAAAAGAGGTTTATTGACTCACAATTCCCCATGGCTGGGGAGACCTCAGTAAACTTATAATCACTGTGGAAGGTGAAGGGGAAGCAAGGCATATGTTACATAGCTGCAGGATTTGGGGGGAGAGTGTCAGACATTTATTAAAGAGCCAGATCTCATGATAACCCACTATCAGAAGAAAAGCAAGGGAGAAATCTTACCCCATGATACAATCACCTCCCACCAGGTCCCTCCTTCAACATGTGGGGATTACAATTTGAGATGAGATTTGGGTGGGGACACCAAGCCAAGCCATGTCAGCATGCTAGAGCTAACTTCATACTAGTTTGTCAGAGATGACTGTATGCATCTATTGTCAAATTTGTTTTCACTGTCCTCTCGGTACCTTAAATTTGAACATAAGAGGAAAATGATACATGGAAGATGATATATGGAAGGCAAAGGACAGAATCAGAAAGAGACTAGACTATTAATATATTTGAGTCATTAAGTTAAATCAAACCTGAAACCTGCTCTATATCTGGACCTTCATCTAGTTACTGAAACAATGACAAAAAATTCCACTTCATTATTTGAGTTGGAGTTCCTGTCTTAAATTAAATACATCTCAACTGATAAATATCTTTTTGGTGAAAACATTGAAGATCTACTCAGCTTTTTTGATAAGTTCCAGACCATTATCTACCGTGGGCAACTTGTCCTACTAATTGGCTATTCCAGGATAATAATTTTATTCTAGTTCACAGCATTTACTGGAAACATTAGTTATACTTATAAAAGTATGGAATGAAAGCTGTCCCCCAAAAAGACATAGTTATTTAGTATTGGAAAGTGGTATAGCATTGGTGTGCCATGGACACTTTAACATTTTTTTTTCATTCTTGATGCAACTATTTTAATACTCTCAAACAAAAGGATAAATAAGGTACACCACTTCACAAAAGTACTGAATCTTCCCTGGTGAGGAGAAATACAGAGCTTGGCCTTGTCACAGCTTTATGGTAGGAGCCTATGAAAACTATACATGTCAATTCCATTTTATAAATGACAACATGATTAGTGATTTACCCTGTGATTCATCTGCCAAGAAAAAGTGAACAGGCTTTTAAGTTTCTTCCAAGTCAAGTCAAGTGGAAGAATTTCTTCCTAGGAAGTTCAATAAAACAAAATCAAATTCTGGAAAAAATTTAAAATACATTAATGAAAAATAAATAAAACCTAAGCATTTGGGCTACTCTCAAAGCTACATGCATAATGCATGAAAGTAAAAGGATATATTGTGGCAGGCTGAAAAATGCCCCCCTTCTCTGATATGGTTTGACTCTGTGTCCCCACCTAAATTTCATGTCGAATTGTAATCCCTAATGTTGGGGAAGAGATCTGGTAGGAGGTAACTGAATCATAGGGGAGGACTTGTGATATTCTTATGATAGAGAGTGGGTTCTCATGGGATCTGGTTGTTTGAAAGTGCGTAGCACCTCCCACTTCACTCTCTCTCTCCTGCTCCACCATGTGAGAGGATGGTGCTTGCTTTCCCTCTGCCTTCCACCATGATTGTAAGTTCCCCGAGGCCTCCCCAGCCATGCCTCCTGTACAGCCTGTGGATCTATGAGTCAATTAAACCTCTCTTCTTTATAAACTACCCAATCTCAGGTAGTTCTTTATAGCAATGTGAGAATGAACTAATCACTCTCTCAAAAGACATCTGTGTCCTCGTCCCTGGAACTTGTGGATGCTGCCTTATTATCATGGGCTATTGGGGTGGCCCCTAAGTGACATCACAGGTGTTCTTTTAAGTATAGGCAGAGGGAGATTTCAGACAGGGAGGAGGAGAACGCGATGTGAAGATGGAGCAGAAAAAGATTTGAAGATGCTACACTGCCAATCATGAAAATGGATGAAGAGGCATGAACAAAGACAAGCAAAACATGCAGCTCTAGACACTGGTAAGGCCCCTGCCAACACCTCAATTTCAGCCCAGTGAAACTGACTGTGGACATCTGACTTTCCGAACTGAAAGAGAATAAATGGGTGTTGTCTTTAGCTAGAACTAGAAACCACACTAAGTCTGTGGTATGACATCCACAGGAAATTAACACACATATAAAAACAAAAGTTTCAAATAATCTTTTTATGAAAGTATTCTTTCACCACAACTTACAGCATGTTACTCTTCAGGACCCCATCAAACGACTTGTACCTTACCAAAAAAAGGTCACTAACCCCGTGATTGGACAAAGACACAAATCACTCATTCACAACCAATTTGGACTTGGTAATTTTTCTTGTTTCAAAATTACAATATCAGTGAGTAATCTATTATAGAGGAGAATGTTTGGAATCTGTTGCTCTAAATGCCTGAAAATATTTCTTCATATAATTGCAATATCTGCTGCAACTGAATTTTGGGCACCAATGGGTCAGAAGCAGTGGTTTCTCCAAAGCTATCATTCTGTGTATTCATCCCTGACCTGTGGTAGTTGACACAGTTAAATATAAAAACTATCAATTTTAGAGTGTTTTTAATTTTTACTTTTATAGCACATTGTTAAATGTCTAAATCATCCCATAAGTTACTCGTTTAATTTTCAAAGTCTGTGGTATAGTTATAATTCTTAAATGACTGAATCCTGAACATTAGGAGTGGAGTTTTTCCATGTCTATTTTTGCAATTGAATGACAACTGTTTATATTCTGCAAAGGTAGTGGAAAACTCTGATTTCTGACTCCCAAGAAACAAAATAAAAGATACAGGCCACTCCCAATTCCATAGCAGACCAGTTTAGGTCCCACTCTGATACACTCTCCTAACACTTCATAATTCTCTTTGACAACATTTGCCAAAACTGTAACTAATAATCAATTGTGTAACTCCTTCTACAATGTCTTCCTCCCTCAACTAGAATGAGTCCCAGAAGAAGAGTATATGGTATGTGGTTATCTTACTTACCTTCTATTTCCAGTGCCTAACATTGCCTGCCTCATAATAAATATCTGTTATGTGAATGGATTAAATAAATATTTCATATTGTTTCTGTTTATTGAGTTCACTACATTATGTACCTATTAATATTATGTCTGATATTAATTATTATATAAATAATACTGAGAAATCTGTATTGTATGTTATATGCCCCATTTGAGAATATGCAAATCTTAATAATGCATTATTTAAAACACTTTATTTTTATTCCTTGAGTATTACAGGAGGAATAAAGTCAGAAATATTGAGACCAGGTATTAAAGACATTATCAGCAAAGCATTATATGACAGAGATTACAGCATCAGCATGTAGCACTGTGAATATTAAGTTAACAATAAAAGTACCAGATGCTGGGTTTTTGTTCAAAGAACTTACAACCTTATTTAATAATAATAAATGAGAATGGTGTGGCATTTTCTTCATAGATATTAATAGAAGAATTTATTGTATCTGCCTTTAAGATACATAAAGTAAGCTCCCAAAGTAATATATTTTCAAATTGTTATAGTCAAACTCTGAAAATAACAATACATATTCTATCAATACTCCATAGAGTAGATGATACATAAGGATACTGTGGGAGAAACAAAGAGAAATTACATTCCTGCCACAAAGACTAAAATTACTCAAGCTCATACGAGACTTAATATAAGGTTAAAACAATGAGGGAGTTGTTCAGCCAATCGGCCATAGCGGCACTGCCCACCCCAGGTCAATAAGCAGTGTTTGTTGGAATGGTCAGTGAAGGCATCAAAGGAAAAGATGGCTTCAGCTGCAATTTGAATGATGGCTGGAAATGAGATAAGCATAGAGGAAATTCCAAGCCAGAGAGATGACATGAACCAAACTGCAGAAATAAGAAAAGATATCAAGCATATTGAAGATAATGAATGGACCTATCGGATCATATATCTTAGGCTGTGCAGCAGGACCTATTGAGATAATAACTTCTACCCTGTTCTAGATGCTAACAGCATTTTTCTTTTTTTGCCTTTCCTTCATTGCCGGCCTTGAAGAAGAGACCCACTCATGCTACTGAGGGATGAGGCTGGAATTGCTCCACAACAAGGAAAAAAAGATACAATTGCACAAGCGCCTTTAAAAAGCCAAATTCTACAAGAGAAGTAAAGCTTATGAGTTTTTAATTGGTTTTCAATTGGTAATCAATTTGGTGACAACTGACATCATTATAATGTTGACATTTCTAATCAATAAGTGTTGTATATTTCTCTATGCATTTAGATCTCATTAAAAGTTTTGTATTTTTCCCCTTAGCTGACTCACTAAAATTTTCTTCAATTTACTCATGACTTTTTATGCTATTTAAAATGGCATCTTTTAAACTTTTTCTTTTTGTTTCTATTTCTGCATATTATTATTGATTGACTTTTGTTATTTTATTATTGATTTTTATAAACTTGCTAATCTCTCATTAACTTTAGTATTTAGTAATTTAGTAATTAGTACATTCTTTTGACTCTTTTTACCAACTACTCAACCATATTCTCTGTAAATCACAATTTCTAGTCTTCTCTTGTAAGACCTATAGACACGTTTGGTTTGGTTTGTTTTTTGCCATATTGTGCCACTTAGAATGCCAAGAAAAATACTGAATGAAACTAGTAGTGACTGTGGTAAAATTTTTTTTCTCCCAATATAATCCTGATTCACCATTAGGTTATATTTTTAATAGTTGTTTTGTTGGTAACTAGTTAATTTGTTCAAATATAGACTCCCCTTTTTAGATACAGGAACTTCCATTTTTTCTGTTTGCAAGAGATTTTATATCATGAGATCTATAATTTTATCAAATGTCTTTTTCAGCATCATTGAGTTGGTCATATGATTTTTTTTCTCCTTTATCCTGTCACAAAAATCTATTCATTTTAACCCATCTATGCCTGAGTTTGCAATTTTTTGAATTTTTGCAATCAGACCTTGGCAATGACCTCGAGCAGTAGGGGGTAAATAACTCCCACATGCTTAACGTTCCAATAATGGAACACTAGGCATAAATGGGTTTAAACTGCTATATCAACTATGTGTTCCTAACATAAAGACACCTTTGACTCAGGCTCTGTTTGCTAATATTTTGTAAATATTTTTAACCTATGTTCATAAGTTAGATTGAACTGTAATTTGTATTCGCTCATATTATCATTTTGGTGTATGCTCTCAAGGTTGTGCTAGCCTGATAAAATGAGCTGGAGTTTGTAGCTCCTTTTTCAATTCTTTAGAAGATCTTATATAATTTTGCAATTACTTCTTCGTTGAGTGTTAAATAGAACTGCCCAGAAAAGTCACTGGGCCTGAAATATTTTTTCAATAATGGATTTAGTCAATTTACCTTAGTGATTAGAGAACCCTTGTGATATTCCATTGCATATTAAGTCAGTTTTAAATCTAAATTTTTCCAGGAATTTTTCCCATGTCATGTAAATTTTCTAGCTTTTGCCACAAGTTTGCTTCCTAATTTTTAAATTTATGCTGGTCATTAATGATTTTCTATTTATTATATCCTCTAATAATCTACTATAGGATTTTATTATAACACTGCTGTTGGTTATGTGTGCCTTCTCTTCTATTGTCTTGATCAGTCTCCCTAGGGGTTTACCATTTTTTCCTTGAAAAAGCCATTTTGCCTTTGTTGAGTCTCTCCATTGTATGTTTGTATCCTATTTCATTAATTTGTGCTGTCATTTTTAGTATTGTCTACTTTCTACTTTCTTTGGGTTTATTTTGCTACTGTCTTCTAATTTCTTATAAAGGGTATATAGCTTGCTAATTGTTAGGGTTTTTAATTAATATAAGAATATAAGGATATAAATTTCCTTCAGAGTGCTGATTTAGACATGTCATGTGATTTTATATAATGTATATATTATAGATTATATATAATATAATCTATAATATATATACTTTATAATATATAAAGTATATATAATAGACCTATTATCTAATTTCTATTATGATTTTTAATATATTTAAAAGTATATTTCTAAATTTCAAAACATACGGTAACTTTAAATTTATATCTTTGCCATTGATTTGTAGTATTTTTGTACTGTGAAAAGGGAATAAATTTTATGGAATTACAATCTTCGATATTATCTGTGTATTCCTTTTTCCCCAAGTACCTGTTAATTTTAATATATGTTCCATATTTTTTAAAAAGAATGCATAAAATGAAATGAAAATATGACATCAAAATATGTGGGATGCAGTGAAACCAGTGCTTAGAGAGCAATTTATATTTAACAAATATATTAGAAAAGATTTTAAATTAATAATCTAAATTCCCACCTTAGAAAACTGCAAAAAAAAAAAAAAAAGAACAAATGAAGTCCAAATAAACTAGGAGAAAAAAAAATTAAAAAACAACTTAATTTAATAAATTAAATAAATTGAATTGAAAATAAAAAATCAACAGAGAAAATCAACAAAACCAAACCTGGTTCTTTGAAAAGGTTGATAAAACCAGTAAGTCGGCAGAGGTGGGCAGATCACGAGGTCAGGAGTTGGAGACCAGACTGGCCAATATGGTGAAACCCTGCCTCTACTAAAAATACAAAAATTAGCTGGACATGGTGGCAGGCACCTGTAGGCCCAGCTACTTGGGAGGCTGAGGCAGAAGAATCACTTGAACTCAGTAGGTGGAGATTGCAGTGAGCCGAGATCACACCACTGCACTCCAGCCTGGGTGACAGAGCGAGACTCCCTCTCAATAAAATAAAAACAAAAACAAACAAATAAGATAATAACAAAATATGTAAGTCTTTAGCCAGGCTAACTAAGGAGAAAAGAGAAGATACAAATTACCAATATTGAAATGAAAAAGGAGATAGCACTACAGGTCCCATGGGACTTAAAAAGTAATAAAGCAATACTATTAACTCTAGGCCCACAATTTGACAATTGAGATGAAATGGACCAATTTCTTAAAAGACATAATCTACCGAAATTTATACCAGAAGAAATATGCAATCTGAATAGGCTTATATTTTATATTATATATCTATATTAAAGAATTTCAATCAATAATTAATAACCTTCCAAAACTGAAAGTGCCAGGCCTAATGTGTTTACTGGTGAATCCTGTCAAACATTTAAGAAATTGTACCGATTCTATGCAATTTTTTTTTTGGAAGATAGAAGCAGAGAACACATCCTAACTCATTCTATGAGGCTGGCATTATCGTAATACCAAAACCAAACAAAGACATTACCAAGAAAAGAATACTGCAGACCAGTATCTCTCATGAACATAGGTGTAAAACTTCTCAACAAAATATTAGCAAATCTAAACCAAATGTAAAAAAGAATTATATACCATGACCAAGTGGGATTTATCCCAGGGATTTTATCATCCCAAGGCTGGTTAAACATTTGAAGATCAATTAATGTAATCATCACTTCAGCAGGTTAAAGAGCAAAATCCACATGATCATATCAACAGATGCAGAAAAAGCATTTGAAAATATCCAACACAGATTCATGATAAAAACTCTCAGCAAAAAAGGAATAGAGGAGAACTTCCTTGACTTGTTAGAATATCTACAAAAAAGTACAACTAGCATACTAGTGAGAAACTAGAAGCTATCCCTTTAAAATCAGGATCAAGGCAAGCATGTCTCCTTTCACCATTGCTTTTTAACCTTGTACTGTAAGTCCTAACCAACGCAATAAGACAAGAAGAGTAAATAAAAGGTATACAGATTGGGAAGGAAGAAATAAAATGTCTTTGTTCACAAATGACATAATTATCTATGTAGAAAATCCAAAAGAATTGATAAAAACAGTCTCCTAGAAGCAATAAGCAATTATAGCAAGGTTACAGGATATTATGTTAATTTACAGAGCCAATCATTTTCCTATATACCAACAAGGAACAATTAGAATTTGACATTAAAAATGTGCTGTCATTTACATTAGCACTCATGAAAATGAGATATTTAGATTTAAATCTGGCAAAGTATGAACAAAATTTGTACAAGAAAAGCTACCAAATCCTGATGAAATAACTCAGATAATTAAATAAGTGAAGACATATTTTACATTCATGGATAGGAAGAGTCAATATTGTCGAGATATCAGTTCTTCTCAATTTAATCTATAGATTCAACTCAACCCTAATGAAAGCCCCAACAAGTTACTTAATGAATATTGACAAACTAATTCTAAAGCTAATATGGGAAAGCAAAAGAAATAATCGTAATAGCCAATGCAATATTGAAAGAGGGGAACAAAGTCAGAGGACTGATGCTACCTAACTTTAAGACTTACTATAAAGATGCAGTAATGAAGACTGTATTGTATTAGTGAACAAATAAACAAATAATTCAACAGAACAAAAGAGACAGCCCAGAAATCGACCCACACAATATAGTCAACTGATTTCTGACAAAGGGGCAAAGGCAATTCAATGGAAAAAAGATAGCCTTTTAAAGAAATGGTGCTAAAACAGCTGAATATCCACATGCAAACAAAAATAAAAGTCTAAACACAGGTGTTATACCTTTCACAAAAATTAAATCAAAATGGGTCATAGACCTAATTGCCAAGTGCAAACTATAAACTTAGAAGATAACATCGGAGAAAATCTAGATGACTTTGTATTTGATGATAACTTTTTAGATAAAATACCAAAGATATAATTCATGAAAGAAACAATTGAGAAGTTGAACTTCTGTCTCATTCCAATATGTGCTGCTATAACAGAATACCTGAAATTGAGTAATTTATAAAGAACAGAGATTTATTTCTTACAGTTCAGGAGGCTGGGGAGTCCAAGGTAGAAGGGCCTGCATCTGGCAAAGGCCTTCTTGCTGCACTATCCTGTAGAGGAAGGTAGAAGGGCAAGAGAGCATGCACAAGAGAGAAGAGGTCTAACTCATTCTTGTATCAGTAACCCACTCTCAAGATTACTAACCCACTCCCACAATAATGGTATTAATCACCTCTTGAAAGTTCCATCTCTCATTTGGGATTGATTTTCCAACACATGGACTCTGGGGAACACATTCAAATCATAGCAACTTTTTAAAATTTTTTTAAAAATTCTTCTCATGAAAGACACTGTCAAGAAAATGAGAATGAAAAGACAAGTCACATTCTAGGAGAAAAATTTGCAAAAGGCCTATCTGATTAAAGGTCTGTTAACCAAAATATATGAATAACTCATAAAGATCAACCATAAGTAAATGAACAACTTGATTTTAAAATGGGCAAAATATATAACAAGAACAACACCAAATACTGGAAGAATGTGAAGTAAAAGGAATTCTCAGTTATTGCCGGTGGGAATGTAAAATGTTCAGCCACTTTGGAAGACAGTTTGGCAATTTCTTACAAAACTAAACATATTTTACCATACATCCAGCAATCATGCTCCTTGATATTTACTGGATGTATTGCTGGATGAATGGTAGGAATACATTCAATTTTGTAAGAAATTGTCAAACTACCTTCAATTGTTATTTACCAAATAAATTGAAAACTTATATCCAAACAAAATCCTGCATGCAGATGTGTATGATAGCAGTTCTATTCTCCATTGCCAAAACTTAAAAGGAACTAAGATGTCTTTGGTGAATGTAGGTAAATACACAAATTAAGTTCTGGTACATCTACACAATGCAATAATATTTGGTATTTGGCTCTAAAAAGAAATGAGCTATCAAGCCTAAACAGATATAAAGGAAGCTTAAATGTATTTCACTAAGTGAAAGAAGCCCTTCCTTAAGGGTGACCTTGCCTAGACTGGTTTCCTGACTGCCTAGCAGAGCTAGTGAGACACTCTATGTGTTTGTAGATTTTATCACACTCTATTATTTATCTCCTTGAAGGTAGAGCTTATTTATACTAGTATCTAGAATGGGTTAACTCAAATACTGTATACTAAACAAATTTTGCTGCATAAACCGATGATAAAATGCACTGTGCAGAATTACAATGGGAAAATGAGAGCTTTGGACAGACTACCTCCTACCTAAATCCATTCTCTTGTTCATGTTGACCTCAGATTTTTCTATTTTTCACTTGTATTTATCCTGCTTAGAAGCAGGTTAACTTGTGTCTAACTTGGGTATCCAATCAGTGGTCCTGCTTCCCTAGATTCACATCTGGCTCCTTGTGGTAACTATGGTACATACATGCCACTCCTCCTACCAGGAGATGGAGTCTTGGTCTGTGCTTGCCTCATGACTTGCTTTGACCAAGAGAATGTAGTGAATTACTTCTAGATCTAGACCTTCAGAGGCATGGAAGCTTCACCCTCTTGAAAATCAGCTACCATCTAAGGAATCTCAGGTCAAACTACTGAGTGGCAAAAGGCCATGTGGAAAGAGAGGCCATAAGGAAATGTACCAAGGCACCTCTGCAGACATGTGAGAGTGGCTTAGGTATTCCAGCCTCAAAGAGCTCCTAGCTGAATGTAGTCACACGAGTGATCCCAAAAAACCATGGGAGTCAGAACTGCCCAGCTGATTCCAACCAAACCCAGAATCACCTTTGTTTTGCTTCACAGAGTTTTGGAGTGGTTTGTTATGTAATGATAGATATCTGAAATTGTAGTATATCATTAGGTATTTGAAGCCAAGCAACTGAATACAAGAATGTATTTTTACAAAAACATTGGAATGGCAAGATGAACCCCTGCTCAGGGGCCCCTACTGGACTACTGAGTCCACCTCATAATAACTGTGTTTCGGATGTCAGGAAGTGTCTGTGGCTGCTACCACAGTCACTGCCTCAACTGCCTCTTAAACCTGATGGCTGGTGACTGCACACTGAATTTTTGAGTTTGGCCTTCAAAACTGCCTCTAAACATTCACATCCCTTCCTGCCTTTCTTCCCAGCTGGAGGGTGGCTAGCACTTCAGTGTGCCTTCCAAATCCACACAAGTGCTTCTATTTGGCAGACCTGACACCATACCCAGAATCCTAGATTCAGGAGAGCTTGAGAAATGTAGGGTTTTAGTTTTCCAACCTCACTCCCCTAGGTCAGAAGGGCAGTGGGACGGATGTTGAGGGAAACCTAGTATCCATTATCACTGTCACCAGACCCTAAATTTATTTAGTACAACACATAGAAATGACTTGAGATTTGGAGCCTGACAAATACAATTTCTCATCTTGGTTCTCCTGCTTACTAGATATGATTTTGGTCAAACCACTTAGTCTAAACCTCATTTCCTCACCTGTAAAAATAGAAATACTCATAGCTAATTTGGAGGGTTCTTCAAGAACTCAACTCACCTTTTATGGAAGTTCCTGGTAAAATGTCTAGCACATGGTAGGTATTCAATGATTAACAGCAGTTATTATTAATGGAAGAGAGGACAAGTGGACAAAAAACTAAAATACACAGACAGTATCTGATTATGTAGGAGAGCATCTAACAGATGTACGCTGCTGAGTCTCCTGGTAAAAAACTGCTTGGACTATACTTGTGTGTGAATGGATCTAGGAGAGAACACCTCCTAAGGGAGATGGTTTCAGGTCTGAATCTTGAAATATGAGAAGTGCTGGGGAAAAAAAATGAGAGAAAAGGGAATATCAGATATTGGTGTCTCTACCTGGTCCCATTCACGACCTTGTAGGTAGGACGATGACTCCAGTAGTTCTGTGCTGTATTTCTAGAACACTGCTATTAGCCTTTAACTTTCCTCCTCTTCATGTTTCTGGCTTCATGGTACACTGGGTTAAGCCCTAAACTAGTACATCTTGGTAGCATTTCTACCTTTGCCATGAAACAGCTTTGTCACTAACTAGTTAATCTAAGATATAGCACTTAGCTTTCGAGTTTTTACTTCCTTTCCTATAAAACAGAACAATAAAAACAAAGCAAAGCAACAACAACAAAATGGCTTAATTTCTCTGCCACTTCCAGCTTTTTTTTGTTTTTTTTTTTGTTGTTGTTGTTGTTGTTGTTTTTTTGAGACGGAGTCTCACTCTGTGGGCCAGGCTGGAGTGGAGTGCAGTGGTGCCATCTCAGCTCACTGCAACCTCTGCATCCTTGGTTCAAGTGATTCTCCTGCATCAGCTTCCCAAGTAGCTGGGATTAGAGGTGCCTGTCACCATACCCGGCTAATTTTTTTTGTATTTTTAGTAGAGATAAAGAGGATTTCAGCATATTGGCCAGGCTGATCTCAAACTCCTGACCTCCGGTAATTCCCCCACTTCAGCCTCCCAAAGTGCTGGGAGTACAGACATGAGCCACTGGGCCAGGCCCACTTCCAGCTTTGAAAATCTCTGAAATGCTTTGATTCACTCATAGGCAAGCATAGCCCCAGCAGCTTTCACCACCAAACTTAGCCTTATACATCAGGCACTCTGCCCCAGCCCAAAATGTGAATCCAACAAGAGAATATACATCCAGCAAGTGAATTAAAGGCAATTAAGTAGATTCACACACTAACTACTAGGTTTGACCTTCACAGGTAAATGTCATCCAACTGATCAACATTGGTTGGATAAATATTGAAGCAAAGGCCAGGCACAGTCACTCACACCTATAATCCCAACACTTTGGGAGGCTGAGGCAGGTGGATCACCTGAGGTCAGGAGTTCGAGACTAGTCTGGCCGATATGATGAAACCCCATCTCTATAAAAAATACAAAAATTAGCAGGCGTGGTGCAGGTGCCTGTAATCCCAGCTACTAGGGAGGCTGAGGCAGGAAAATAGCTTGAACCCAGAAGGCGGAGGTTGCAGTGAGCCAAGATCATCCCATTGCACTCCAGCCTAGGTGACAAGAGTGAAACTCCGTTTCAAAAAAAAAAA